>NC_091455.1:89175000-89481747 GCF_027789765.1 Dendropsophus ebraccatus | reverse complement strand
GTAAATGGCTGGCGTGGATAATGGGATCATTGTTTTTCTTCGTAACATAATTTTCTGCTCCTGCCTAGCCATTATTAAGCATATGACATCATATGTATATAATGGGTTTACCTATTATACTATCAAGCCATTCTTGCTCACCTCTTCATTAACTTCCCTGTGTATCTGTGAGCCAACTGCTGTTTGACTCTGTGTATTGCACGTCGCATCAGAACATGAATAGCTCATTTCTTCTCGAATCACTTAATGACTTATTATGGTAATTAGTGCGGCAAGGTCATGATAGATGACTGCATAGAACACTGGTAAATATTTTGGGATGAGGATAAAGGGTTCTGCAGTGTTAGAAATAGCAATTTAAGGCGTATTAACATTAAAGAACAGTCTTACATAGAGCTGATATGTTCTGCAGCACTTTACATTTTGGATGGCATATGTATGGACATTTCATAGTAACAAGCTCATTAACCCTTCACCCAAGAGCAGCAAGGGCACCGAGAAAAGGGCTTACAATCCATGTGGAAATTGGGCAAGGTTGGGGCACTAGGACTGTAAGATGATCCAACAGTTTCTGCGGGGCAGTGTCATCTGTGTATGAGTAGTGCATTTCAGAGATGGCACAGCACTAGAAAAGAAAAGTTTTTAGGAGAGAAGTGGGAGGTTTGGATTATTAAAGTGTCACTGTCATTAAAATTTTTTTTGCAGAAATCAATAGTACAGGTGATTTTTAAGAAACTTTATAATTGGGTTTATTAGCCGAAAAAAGGAATTTTTATCATGAAAAAGCAGTTTGAAGCTCTCCCCCGTCTTCTTTGTTCTTCTATGGAGAGAGGGAAATGAGACACCAAAACAGGACAACAAAAAGTTAATTTACAACTACATGACCCGGCTATCTCCTCTGGCAGTCAGCACTAACCTCTGAATACAGATTCATCCAGCTCCGTGCCTGTAATCCGTTGTTCTCTGCTCTTGCTGCTGACTTATCTCCCTCTTCCCTCCTCCCCTCTCTATAGAACAGACAAGGTTGTGTCTTATGCAACAAGTCACAATTTCATGATATTTTGCAGTGAATGGAAAAGAGGAGGGGGGGGGGGGGCTGGGAAAAGGCTTTTTAAATGCAGATAATGGCATATTTGCCTAATAAACCCAATTACAAAGTTTCTAAGTTTCTTACAATCACCTGGACTATTGATTTCTGCAAATAAAAAAAAATCTATCTATCTATCTATGTAAAGTAGATTGTCGGCACTCCGGATAACGTGAAAAAACAGCGCAAATTTATTCAAAGTTGTCACAGCATTACAGGAAGGCAACGTTTCTGTGGCCTCTCGCCACCATTTTCAAGCCAAATAAAGTGAACATACCACACTCTTAAATACAGGTGCTTAATCAAAAGGCAAACAGTTCATTGGACAAGTGATACAAAATCTTATTGGTCAATCTCATGTGCTAATTACAAAGTATTCCACACGTGTGGTTGGGTATACTGCAGGTATAAACAAATAGATAGTGAATAGTGTTTTACAAGGTGAAATATACACAACAGTGATTAAAGTCCATACTAAGTCTCTCCAACGTCCCGTAGGACGCAATAGTATGCTTGAAAGATAAATAAACAAAGTAATTGCAAGGTTTCCGGGACATGTGGAATGATAAATAATATATACGACAGTGACTCTTTAAGGGTTTACATCATTGGCAGAACATACAGCATAGATGGTGTTGTGGACGAAAATGAGGGGGGGGATATATTGAGTTGCAGCACTGTGGAAAGCTTTGTGGGTGAATGATAAATTATAGTTAAAGTGAATATTATCAAAGTCTTTAATTTATAGGGTGCACATATAATAGTAGGTTTAGGAAATGTACAAGCGAATTGAATCCAAGCCACAGGTGTGAGGTGAGCTGATCTACCCACCATATCCTTTAGTGCGCATATAATACCTATATTACCCATCAATACAATTAGGCTCACACACTTATGTAGCTGCTTCTGACTGATTTTGGCTTATGAAAACACAGTACTGTATTTTGTAATCACTAGAGCTTCTAAATAGTATGATTACTGTATAACAATGAAGAGTTTAGCTTTTGTACCAACACAATATTTAATCCAGAATCTGTCCTGGGGTCCGTTCGGAAGGTGATGCAGTTATTGAACTAAAAAACAACTTTTGAACTTGCAGCCCCGTGCCCAATGGCCGGGGCTAAGAGTATCTGTACCTTAACTTTGCACCACCCCTCCGTCCCTCCTCCCCACCCTCTTCATCATTAGGAATGCCTCTGGAACATTTTCTCCTATCTGAACATTGCACAGGTGCCTTAAAGATCCAGCCCATGTTCAGTATTTACACAGCTGAGAAATAGGAGACAATCTGCCTGGAGCATTCCTAATGATGAGGAGGGCGGGGAGGAGGGACAGAGAGCTTGTGCCAGCCTAATGTATACACAAGCAAAGCCCGGGCCAATGGTCACGTAGCTGCCAGTTTAAAAGTTGTTTTTTAGGACAATAACTGCTTTCTGTATGGTCACAAAACAGCAGTGGGGAAGGGCCGTGTGTTAAGCATGGACCAATCAGGAACTGAGACTCACAGAGGACAGTGACCAACTTTTCTGTACAGCAATGTGAATGGCTGAGTGTAAGTGCAGACACATTTATAGCAGGAATGGAGAGGATGGGAAACACAAGGGCTAACAGACTGCAGGGAGCATGGAGGAATGAGCAGGACATGTGGGCACATACATGCAGCACTCTGGAGAGACAGGGGTTACTGCTATAAAGAGATTATCTCCACAGTCCTGTCCCCTGATGCAAGCCCCAGCCTCAAGTGGAACTGCTATGATTTGGAAGGTAAGGGAGACTTCCTGGGTCAGAGTACAGTTCTGTAGACCATGCCCCTCGCCCGTTCCTCTTCCTACCCGATACAGGGAGCTCTTAAACCAAAGCAATGCTCTTAAACCAAGTCACAATTTTGAAAAACTGTGAGCTCTTCTTGCAAAATGCTCTCAGTCAAAGTTACTCTTAAACCAAGGTATCAATGTCTGTTTTTTTTTTTTATAAATGCTTGTATGTATTGTGAATATATTGATTGAACCTTTTTAGAATTATTACTATTTTATTCCTCTTGATAATGAAGGTATGCAGAACTTGAACTTGATTAGGGATGGTCCGAACCTGCCGAGGTGCGGGTTCGTATGAACCCGAACACTCTGCATCAGATTCCCGCTGTCTGCCCGATCCGTGCAGCGGGTCGATACAGCGGGAGGACCGCCTGGAAAACTGGGATACAGCCTATGGTTATGGTTGTGTCCCAGTTTTCCAGGCGTTCCTTTCACTGTATCCACCCTCTCCACGGAGCGGGCAGACAGCGGGAATCATTTCTGAGAGTTCGGGTTCGTACGAACCCGAACTGAAGCAGGTTCGGACCATCCCTAAACTTGATGTTACCATTCCAGTTATCAACATGGTTAACACTCATTTTCCAATCTGTTCTGACAACAGCAGACCATTTAAAGATACACATTTAGGTCTCATCCAGATGTCAATTCATTTATAAATTTCCAGCAGAAATGATACAGTGGTACCTCGGTTCTCGAAAATAATTGCTTTCTGAAGGCAGTTTTGAGAACTGAGCAGTGTTTTCCCATAGGAAATAAATAATGTAAATATGTGTTTTAATTGGTTCCAGCACCCACCAATAATTACCTACAGTACCCATATATTACATTGAAAAGCACCCAGTTTAATCTCTACTGTACAGTAAAGCACAGCACTATACTGTACACTACATTATACACAAGAAACATTCAACAAAACCAGCAATTATATTACAGTAGTCACCGGCTCCTCACTGCTTTACTGTATAGAGTCCCCCCATTCACTGATCAGTTGCTTTGGGTTAAAAAAAATTTTTTTTTCTTTTTTTGCGCCCTAACGCCGCTGAGTGCTGATCAGCATCGCACGTAAGTGCGCCGCTGATCAGCAACTCCTCCTTTATGGCGTAGGGGCGTCCCCCCCCCCCTAGATCCTACCGCCACTGTCTGCTAAGTGCCGCACTTAAGTGCGACATTTATCAGCAGCTCCTTTCTTGGCAGAGGTATATTTTTTATTACTGTCAAAAAAACACGTAAAAAACACTACACTACACCACACTACATGGAATAAAGTTTTACACTACACCACTACACATTTACATACCCCATATACCAATCCCCGTATAAAGATGGCCCCCAGGGTGTTTTCGGCGTCGGACGCATAAGTTATTATTGCCTCAGACACTGAAACAGCCAGTGAGGATGAATGGGGGGATCCTTCTTTCCTTCATTCATCCTCCTCATCATCCTCATCATCTAGTGACGTGTCGGGGTAGCGTAGCGTACGCTGCTCCCCAAACTTGTCTTTTCCGCCAGTACCGTCCCAATAAGAGATGACGGTTTGACGTGAAATTCTACAAACTCTGTGAGAGTACCTCAGGGTACTCTTAAAGATTTAAGGTACGTGCACACTGCGGAATGGTGAAGGATAACCCTTTGTGCATTCCGCAGCTGGCACCCGCCGGCAGACTGATGCGGGCGCGCGTCTCCACCCGTGTCATAGACTCCATTCTATGTACGGGCGGATTCCATTGTCTGTCCAAAGAATGAACACGTTCATTCTTTGGACAGAGGGTGGAATGCGCCCGTGCATAGAATGGAGTGTGACACGAGCGGAGACATGCGCCTCCATCAGTCCGCCGGTGGGTGCCAGCTGCGGAATGCACAAAGGGTTATCTGCATACTGGATCGCTTCAAGGCGTACCACACGTCATTGGAGTTCTACATTTTCTAAATTCTGTCCCTTATTCCTATTTCAGTGGTCACGTTGATCCGGGGATTATTCTAATTGCCAATATGGAGTCGGGAAGGAATTTTCCCCCTGTGATGAGGCTACTGTCGTCTGCCTCATGAGGGTTTTTTGCCTTCCTCTGGATCAACACAGGTTGAATTTGATGGACACCTGTCATTTTCAACCTTATAAACTAATAATTGGCCTAATACCCCCAAATAAATTAGAATTGTCCCTTTTCCCCAGCTAAATAGATATGGCCGCCATTCCCATTAGAGGATGCTATGATGCAATTACAAAGCCTCTGTGCTGCCAGGACAGTAGAAACCCCCAGCAAGTGACCCCATTCTGGAAAAGAGACCCCATAAAGAATCTAACGAGGGGGGCAGCGGGAATATGGCCCCCTGGTGACGGGCACATTTGTGGCGTGAAAATAAAAAAAAAAAAATATTTTTTATTTTCACGGCACATGTTCCACATATGTGCCCGTCCCCAGTGGGGTCCATATGCTCACTGCACCCCTTTTTGGATTCCTTATGGGGTGTAGTTTCCAGAATGGGGGGTTTCTACTGTCCTGGCAGCACAGGAGCTTTGTAATTGCGACATGGCCTCCATCCTCCATTCCAGCCTCTAAATGGCACTCTGTCCCTTTGGTTGCTTGCCCTATGCCCATATGTCATACTCAGGGGAAATTACCCTACACGTTTTGCGTTCATTTTTTAACCCCTTGTGGAAATGGAAAAAAAATCAAGGCTAGACCAACATTTAGTGTAAAAAATGTTTAATTTTTACACTAAATCATTGATCTTGTCTTGATTTGTTTTCATTTTCACAAGGGGTTAAAAGATAAAAAAAACACTAAATGTGTAGAGCAATTTCCCCTGAGTACGGAAATACCCCACATGTGGACATAAAGCGCCATGCGGGTGCAGGGTAAGCCTCCAAAGGGAAGGTGCGACATTTGGATTTTGGAGGCTGGATTTGGCTGGAATGGATTTTGAGGGCATTTAAAAGGCCTCTGTGTTGCCAAGACAGTTGACACCCCCCCCCCCCCCCCCACAATTAACCCCATTATGGAAACTACACCCCTCAGGGAATGTAACAAGGGGTGTAGTGAGAATATGGACCCCACTGGCGACGGGCACAAATGTGGAACAATATGGCGTGAAAATGAAACATTACATTTTTTACACTATAATGTTGGTTTAGCCTTAAATTTTTCATGTTCACAAGAGGTTAAAAGAGAAAAAAAACACACAATGTGTAGAGCAATTTCCCCTGAGTACGGAAATACCCCACATGTGGACATAAAGCGCCATGTGGGCGCAGGGCAAGCCTCCAAAGGGAAGGAGCGCCATTTGGATTTTGGAGGCTGGATGTGGCCAGAATGGATGATGAACGCCATTTCGCATTTACAGAGCCCTCGTGCTGCCAAGACATTGGAAACCACCCACAAGTGACCCCATTCTGGAATTTACACCCCTCAAGGAATCTAACAAGGGGTGCAGTAAGGATATGGACCCCTTGATGACGGCCACATTTGTGCCATGAAAGTGAAAAAATGAAAATTTTCCCTTTCACGTCACATTGTTCCACATTTTTGCCCGTCACCAGTGGGGTCCATATGCTCACTGAACCCCTTGTTAGATTCCTTGAGGGGTGTAGTTTCCAGAATGGGGTCACTTGTGGGGGGGGGTCCAGTGTTTTGGCAGCACAAGGGCTCTGTAAATGCGACATGACCCTTGAAATCCATTCCAGTAAAATCCAGCTTGCAAAGGCCAATTGGCACTCCTTCCCTTCGGAGGCTTGTCCTGCGCCCGCTTGGCACTTTATGTCCACATGTGGGGTATTTCCGTACTCGGGAGAAACTGCGCTACACGTTTGGTGTGTTTTTTTTTTTTTTTTTCTTTTATCCCCTTGTAAAAATGAAAGCTAGAACAACATTTTAGTGTAAAAAATAGAATTTTTCCTTTTTTACACCACATTGTTCTGAAAATCTGTGAAGCACCTGTGGGGTCTAAATGCTGACCGCACCCCTTGTTACATTCCTTGAGGGGTGCAGTTTTCTAAATGGTGTCCCTTTAGGGGTGTTTTTTAGGTTTTAGCACCCCAGAGCCTCTGCCAACCTGAAGTGGTACGGTCAAAAATGACCAAAAATAACGGCGGCGTTGAAATTCACTAGGCGCTCCCTTATATCTGAGGCTTGTGGTTGCGTCAAATAATGCAATAGGGCCACATATGGTGTATTTCTATAAACTGCAGATACGGGGCAATCAATATTGGGGTGCATTTCTCTGCTACTAGATTTATTATAATGAAAGATATTGGATTACAATAAAAATCTCTGCACAGAAAATAAAAATTTTCAAATTTCTTACACACTTAGCTTTTATTTCTGTGACTCCCCTAAAGGGTTAAAAAAATTTCTGGATGTGCTTTTGCAGAGTTTGGGGGGTGCAGTTTCTGAAATGTGATGCTTTGTGGGGCTTTCTAACATACAGTCCCCTCAAATACACTTTAAACCTGAACAGGTCCCTAAAAATATATGATTTTGAAATTTTACTGAAAATTTGGAAAATTGCTGCTAATGTTTTAAGCTTCCTATTGTTTAAAAAAATAAATAAATATAGTTTAATAAAAGCTACCAACATAAAGTATATATGTTGCTAATGCTATTTAATATATAATTTATGTGGCATAACCATTTTGGTGTTTTTCATAAAGATTCGTTATAAGTATCGACTCCATTTTATCAGAAATGTAAAGTACCATATGTCACGAGAAAACAATCTCCGAATCAGCCGGATAGGTAAAAGCATCCCAAAGTTATTAATGAATAAAGTGACACAGGTCATATTCATAAAATTTGTCTGTCCTTAAGGCCATTTCAGGCTCTGTCCTTAAGGGGTTAAAGGAGAATTCTGGGCTGGAGTGATTTTTTTTTTGGGCCAGGGAGAATGGAAGAAGTAACATGCTCTCACCTCACATGCTTACATATCCGTGCATGGGCTCTCTGCTATGTTGTTTTGAACTTCTGGTGTACATTGTACCAAATGTATGTGTTTTACATGTTTCATGCCTTTAAAAGACCTTTTTAGGGTCATGGTTAGATGGAGTTGTAAAATATGCTAAGCAGTAAGAACAAGAGTGTCTAACATCAGCAATGCACTAAATTTGCCGCATTTTTTGTGATTTAACCCCTTCACGTCAGTAACATGTATATATACGTTCCTATTGCACATACCGATACGGCGGTCACAAATGGGCCGGTGCCGCCGCTGTATTTCATCTCCCCCCACCGTGAATCCACGGGGTCACTTATGGGGGTTATACAAACCTCCTAAATCAACTTTAAAAAAGAACTAGCCCCCTAAAAAAAAAAATCAGTTTTGGAAACTTTCAGGAAAATGTGGTAATTTGCTGATAAATTTCTAAGCCCCGTAACACCCTAAAAAAGTAAAATATGTTCATGAAATGAAGCCAGAATAAAGAGGACATATCGGTAATGTGACTTAGTAACTAATTTATGTGATACAACTTTCTTTTTTTAGAAGCAGAGAATTTCAAAGTTCATAAAATGCTAATTTTTAAAATTTTTCATGATATTTTGATGTTTTTCACAAACACACAAAGTAGTGACCAAATTTTGCCACATATATAAAGTGCCATATGTGACGAAAAAACAATCTCTTAATCGCTAGCATACGTTAAAGCATCACTGAGCTATAAGCGCATAAAGTGAGACCGGTCACATTTTGAAAAATGAGCTCGGTCTTTTAGGTGCAAATAGCCTTGGTCTTGAAGGGGTTAAATAGTAACATCTATATAATAAAAATCAAAGTCTGTCTGTCTGTCCCAAATAGACTTCCAAACGCCTGAACCGTTTGACCCTAAATTTGGCACACAGATACATTGGGTGCCCGGGAGGGTTTTAGCGAAGGTCCCGTCCCCGCCAGATGTACAGGTGGGGAGGGGGAGGGGGGAAGAGCGGCGTCCCATAGAGATGAATGGGAAAATCTCCTCACTGCAAACACAGGTGATATAATTAGCTGCAGCAGACACGGCAGTTGGAGCCTTAGCAACCAATAGGATTACTGCTTTCATTTTCACAGGGAGCAATGGTTGCTAGGGAAGCTGCCTCACAACATCCACAGTAATAACTGGTAGACCCCCTACTCCATCTTTACAGTACATGTATACAGGACCCCCTACTCAATCTATACAGTACATGTATACAGGACCCCCTACTCCATCTATACAGTACATGTATATACAGGACCCCCTACTCAATCTATACAGTACATGTATATACAGGACCCCCTACTCAATCTATACAGTACATGTATATACAGGACCCCCTACTCCATCTATACAGTACATGTATGCAGGACCCCCTACTCCATCTATACAGCACATGTATATACAGGGCCCCCTACTCCATCTATACAGTACATGTATATACAGGACCTCCTACTCCATTTATACAGTACATGTATACAGGACCCCCTACTCCATCTATACAGTACATGTATATACAGGACCCCCTACTCCATCTATACAGTACATGTATGTACAGGGCACTACAGGTATACCAAACTGTGACTGGGTAACACTGCCACACCAGACCTGACCAATGCCGCCATACTGTGACTGGATAACACTGCCATACCAGACCTGACCAATACCGCCATACTGTGACTGAATAACACTGCCACACCAGACCTGACCAATACCACCACACTGTGACTGGAGAACACCGCCACACCAGACCTGACCAGTACCGCCATACTATGACTGGATAACACTGCCATACCAGACCTGACCAATACCGCCATTCTGTGACTGGATAACACCGCCATACCAGACATGACCAATACCGACACACTGTGACTGGATAACACCGCTATACAAGACCTGACCAAAGATTTTCTGGCAAGTCTGAACGGGAGGGTACTGCCCCTCTGCAAGGTGCTACCCTACGCACCAGACCATGGGTGCCTAATGGTAAATACAGGACACTAAAGGTATACAGGACCCCAAAACTATACACTACAAGTGCATTGGACCTCCACCAACTATATACTACAGTTATACAGGACCCCAAACTTTACACTACAGGTATACAGGACCCCAAAACTATACACTACAGGTATCCAGGACCTCCACCAACTATATACTTCAGGTATACAGGATCCCAAACTGTACACTACAGGTATACAGGAACTCCACCAACTAAATACTACAGGTATATAGGACCCCAAACTATACACTACAGGTATACAGGACCTCAAAACTATACACTACAGGTATACAGGACCTACACCAACTCTATACTACAGGTATACAGCACCTTCACCAACTCTTTACTACAGGTATACAGGACCCCTGCGCTATATACTACAGGTATACAGGAACTCCACCAACTATATACTACAGGTATACAGGACCCCAAACTATACACTACAGGTATACAGGACCCCTGCGCTATATACTACAGGTATACAGGAACTCCACCAACTATATACTACAGGTATATAGGACCCCAAACTATACACTACAGGTATACAAGACCTTCACCAGCTGTACACTGCAGGTATACAGGACCTCCCTCAACTATACACTACAGGTATACAGCCCCCCCCAACTACACACTACAGGTATACAGGCCTGCCCAAGTATACACTATAGGTATACAGCCCCCCCTAACTATGCACTACAGATATGCGAGACCCCTAAAAACTATACATTGTGGGTATACAGAACCCCTCCAACTATGCACTACAGGTATACACTAATTCCACTGATTAACTTAGATGAAACAATACCTTTAGCTTGGCCTCCTGGGCACCTTAGAACAAATCTAATTAACATACTGACACTTTATACTCGGGCAGCGACGGGTACATTTTCTAGTAGATAATAAGGTTGAAAGAAGAAAAGAGTTCCATCTATAGAAACCCCACAGTGTTGATCCAGGGGGAAGGCAAAAACCCATATGAGGCAGATGACAATTGCCTCATCACAGGGAGAAAACTCTTTCCTGACTCCAATGGCAATCAGAATAATCTCTGGATCAACGTTTTACCAGAAATCTAATGCCCATAACTTGTGATATATTTTTCAAGAAAAGCATCCAGGCCTCCCTTGAACATATTTAATGAATCGACCGTGACAACATCATGTGGCAGAGAGCTCCATAGTCTCAGTGCTCTTACAGTAAAGAATCCCTGTCTGTGCTGATGGGGAAATCTTCTTTCCTCTAGACGGAGAGGATGCCCCCTTTTCATGGTTACAGACCTAGGACAGCAAAAACAAATGAAAGTACAGAGTAGATATAAATCTCCCCCATTTTGTTCTCAGAGTGCCCAGACTTAGGGTCCTATTTCATGGGCCGAGGAGGGCCCGATCAACGATTTAGATCGCTGCTAGATCGGCGCTCATTTACTGGGCCTATTCCACGACTCGATGATCGTTGAGCGAGGGCTGCAGGGACATAGTTACCGATGTCCTTGCAGCAGCATACATTACCTGTCCAGGCGGATATCTTCAGAATGGCCGGTCAGCTGACAGGCCACACTCAGCCAATCACAGGCCGCGGCGGTCCCGGCCTGTGATTAGCTGAGCGCTTCGTCAGCTGACCGGCCATTCTGAAGATAGAGCGCGCGGGACCCGGGGATGAAGACAGCGTGGCGAAGAAGCCTGGACAGGTAATGTATGCTGCTGCTGCTTGTCAAATTGCCGGTCGCCCGCCGCGCACCGCTATTCAGCCGTAGCGATGCGCGATGGGGAAACAATGATTTTAGGTCTGGCCCTAAATGTATGATCAGCCGATGACACGATCATCGGCTGATCGTTCTCTCTATTTCACCAAACAATAATCGTCCGAATCCGGCCGATTATCGTTACTGTGGAATAGGGCCCTTAGTATTGCTAATGAAGTGTACCCTTTATTGCTCACAATGGCACTTTTTTCTACATCACACCACCTATGGGTTTACATTCCCGAGAACCCCAGAACATCCAGACCGGATTATTGCATGCCCAAATTGTGGAGAACTTACCTGCCCTCTGGTCTGAACGTTCTGGGAAGAAGTTGTCTCCTTATTCCAAGACAAATTACGTATAGTTGATTTGTTGCTATGATGTCATGCTATACATGTTGGCAAAGATTGAGACACACTGTTTCTTACTTTTCTTTATTCCATTTCTTTGTTAAATTGAAAATTGAATAAAAATGATGATTGATAAAAAAAAAAAGGAAGAAAAAAAACAGCTGTTTCATGTTTCTGAATCTTTTATTTAAAAAAAAAAAAAGATAGATACTAACCTCTTGTTATTTGTCATGGGTATTACATTAACAGATTCCTCTTGGAACTCTTGTTGGGACACAGTTTTTCTGAAATTATAATCTGAGCTTCCAGAAACAGTGATGCAGTAACCGCTTTCCTCTCCTCCTCTTGAGCTTCCTCAAAAGTGGTGATACTTGTTAGACACCTGATGTATTTTTTACATTGCATGTCTGTTGGGTGACACTCCTGAAGAAGTCTGTCAGTGATAGGACACGTGGGGTTTGGGGACTCCTTCTCCCGCTGGTTTACTCACTTATTTTGGATGATACCTACTTTAATACGGCATACATTGTTTACTTGTATTTATACTTTGTGACCAAATACAAAGTGCAGTCTCCAAAGTGACAATGTAGCTGTTTACATATTTTATACTTTTTTGTTATTTTACGTTCAGATATTGATTTTGTATATAACAACAAACGGTTGTTTGGCATTTGGTATTTTTTTTAATATACTGCTGCTGGCGCATGAAAGAGGCTGCATCTCGGGAGTGACAGCCTGCTCAGCCAATCACTGGGCTGAAGTCTCATCTTAACAAATGTAAAAAGGCTATACTTCTAGTTAATATTGCATCCACAGTTAGGTGTGAATCAGGCAAGTGTAATATGACTACATTAGACTTGTCTGCACCCAAGCTAACTAAAGTTGAATAATTATATGTTTTCGTATGGTTTGTGTGTTCACTACCATATGGCACAGTTTTGTACTTACCTCAGTGTGTGGATACGTTAATCCCTGGTCTGCACTGCAGTTAAGACACCCAAAAGTCTGGGTATCTGCATAAATGTAAATGTAATGTAATATCTTGTCTTTAGCCTCATTACTTGTGTCACAGTTATAAATCCCCCCTGTGGTTTTTAACATTATTGCAGATCTTTTCTATGTATTTTCTCCACTCTTATTTTCTCTTTTAAATATTTAAATGCTGCCATTAATATATGTGGCAGAGATGAATGATACTGAAGTAGCGTGACTTGTGTTTGTGTATTTATGTGATTCATTTGAAGGTCACTCCGTGCGACTGCTGGGTCAGAAAAAGGATAATGGAAAACGGTTGGGGGGAGCTCGATTGGATTTGCCAAAGATTAGGAAGAACCCACTGATAGAAATCATTTCCATCAATACAGGGTAAGTTTCTTTCAAATTTGCTCATAAAATATTCAGTGCTGCCTAAGAATTCAATTTCATTTTTCCCAGGCGTAGACCTCTACTGCAGCTCAACTTATTATAGGGGAGCAAGAAATGTCAGAAACCATGTGGGACTCTAAGTAGTATCTGTATATAAAAGTACTGTATGCATTGCGTGTACAGTATGTCATAGATTTCGAAAAGTATATATTTACCTGAAACTGTATGCATATAGATTTCTTTTAACCCTTTAAGGACATGGCCCATTTTCGTTTTTACGTTTTCGGTTTTTCCTCCTTGTGTTTAAAAGGTCATAGCACTTGCATTTTTCCACCTAGAAACCCACATGACCCCTTATTTTTTGCGTCACTAATTGTACTTTGCAATTACAGGCTGAATTTTTGCATAAAGTACACTGTGAAACCAGAAAAAAATTCAAAAGTGTGGTGAAATTGAAAAAAAAACGCATTTCTTTTATTTGGGGGAAATGTGTTTTTACGCCATTCGCCCTGGGGTAAAACTGACTTGTTATGCATGTTCCTCAGGTCGTTACGATTAAAACGATATATAACATGTATAACTTATATTGTATCTGATGGCCTGTAAAAAATTCAAACCGTTGTTAACCAATATACGTTCCTTAAAATCGCTCCATTCCCAGGCTTATAGCGCTTTTATCCTTTGGTCTATGGGGCTGTGCGAGGTGTCATTTTTTGCGCCAGGATGTGATCTTTCTATCGGTACCTTGATTGCCCATATACTTCTTTTTGATCGCTTTTTATTACATTTTTTCTGGATTTGATGCGACCAAAAATGCGCAATTTTGCACTTTGGGATTTTTTTGCGCTGACGCCGTTTACCGTACGAGATCAGGAATGTGATTAATTAATAGTTCGGGTGATTACGCACGCGGCGATACCAAACATGTTTATTTATTTATTTATTTGTTTACTTTTATTTAAAACCTGGGAAAAGGGGGGTGATTCAGACTTTTATTAGGGGAGGGGGCTTTTTACTATAAACAACACTTTATTTTTTTTTTTACACATATACTAGAAGCCCCCCTGGGGGACTTCTAGTATATACACTTGGATCTCTCATTGAGATCTCTGCAGCATAGATATGCTGCAGAGATCCATGAGATCGGCACGCGTTTGCTTTCGGCTGCTGCAGCCGAATACAAACGAGTGCCGAGCCGGGGACGGCGCCATCTTGGACGCGTCCCCGGCCGGCATCAGTAACGGAGATCGCTCCTCCGGGACAAGGTCCCGGAGGAGCGATCTCCCCCACTAGACACCAGGGAAACGTTGCCTCCGATTAGCTAATTAGCGGGCACGGCGATCAGACCGTGCCCGCTAATAGCAGCGGTCCCGGGCTACTCGCGGCACCCGGGATCGCGGCACTTCAAAGTGCAAGTGCGGACATATGACGTACCGGTACGTCATATGTCCTTAAGAGGTTAAAGTGTCACTGTCGTGAATTTTTTTTTTTGCAGAAATCAATAGTCCAGGCGATTTTAAGAAACTTTGTAATTGGGTTTATTATCCGAAAAATGCATTTTTATCATGAAAAAGCAGTTTGAAGCTCTCCCCCCTGTCTTCATTGTTCTCCTATGGAGAGAGCTAAAGAAAAGACCAAAACAGGACAACAAAGAGTTAATCTACAAATCCCTCCCGGGATATCTCCTGTGACATTCACCAGTGACCTGTCTGAGCTCGGATTACAGCTGTCACTCAGCTCCGTGCCTGTAATCTTCTGTTATCTGCTTTCTGCTGCCGGCTAACTCCCTCCTTCCTCCTCCCCCCTCCCCTCTCCCTAGAACAGACTGGGGACGTCTCCTGCAACAAGTCACAATTTTCAGATTTTTCAGAGTGGATGAAAAAGAGGAAGGAGGGGGGGACCTGGGAAAAGGCTTTTTACATGCAGATAATGGCAGATTTGGCTAATAAACCCAATTACAAAGTTTCTTAAAATCGCCTGGACTATTGATTTCTGCAAAAAAAAAAAAATACGACAGTGACTCTTTAAGGATTAAGTCAATGCAACTGTTATTTTGGAAATCTCTCTCTTTTTTTTCCTCACTCATATATATGCATATACATATCTAATACATATTTATTCAAGGTCGTCAGAAAGGCTGGCAGGGACGAGGCAGATGGGATGCTCCCTAAAAGGGCCCTTGAGAGCAATGCAAATTAAGTATAAGAAATTTTGGAGTTCCACAGTGTTAGAGCTGCCCATAGAAACAATGCAATCTCATAGTAAAGTAAAGGGCAACCCTGGAGATTTTTTTTTTTTTTTTTTTTTTTACCCAAATCAACTACCAGAAAGTTACTTATATTTATTATTGACTTCTATTTAAAAATCTCAAACCTTCCAGCTACTGAATGTGCAACAGGAAGTTGAGTTTTCTTTTCCATCTGAAACGGTGCTCTCTGCTGCCACCTCTGTCCATGACCAGAACTGTCCAATGGACTAGAGTTTTTTTAAATGGGGATTTGCTACTGATCTGGGCAGTTCCTGACATGGACAGATGGGGCAGAAGAGAGCACTCTTTCAGACTGGAATGAGTATTCCAGAGTTAGCTATCTCACGGTACTACTGGTTCCAGGTGTTTGAGCTCAGTCAGGTGTGCAATCACATCTCATCAGAGCTGCAAGTGGGGCTCTGCTTAACACATAGGTCCATACAAGTATATGCTACAAGATTGCATACCGTGGCACTTCACCTTAAAAGCTTCATCTATTTAGTCCTAGCATCCAAAAATTTTGTGAATCTGTACTCCAGGATTAGACATGATTATGTTGTGGTAGCAATCTGGAGAATTCTGGCCCGCACTGATAAAGATACACAATGTATTGATTTCATCTGTCAATCCATTGAATTCATCCTTAGGGTGCGTTCACACCTACAGGATCTGCAGCAGATTTGAAGTTGCAGATTTGCTTTGAATCTAATCTAGGCCATCAAATCTGCTGCAGGTTCAAATGTGCGCCATCAAATCTCTTGCAAATCTTGTACGTGTGAAGGCACCCTTAAGAATAATGCTTTTACACCCCCACTATGTAAAAAAACATGGTCCCATATGGGCAGTTCATACGTTTACAGAGAATCAACAGTGATTATGAGGTATTTTTATCCCAAACACAAGATCTTATTGAAAGACTATGAGAAAGAAAGTACCCAGTAACATGTCATTGCCAATGCTTTTGAAAAAGCACTGAAAATATATAGAAAAGAACTATTTTTTTAGAACAAGGGGGGAAAAGAAACAGGACAATATTTAAAAGAAAAAATAAATCTATCCTATGTTGGACCGTATAAAAATATAATCCATCAAAATTGGTGTGTACTTAAAGGGGTATTCCCCCCCCAAGAGCTAAAAAAAAAAAAAATGCTCCCAAACCTAGCTGGTCTTACTAAGTCCCCCTGAGAATTTTGAGCCGTCTCCCGTCTTTCTAGCTGCTTCCGTTCCATAGTTATGAGTTTTTTAAAAAGCCGAATTATATCCAACATGGCATCGGCCATGAAACTACATCTCCCATCATGCAATGCTTATGCCTGATTGGTCCATGATGTAGTAGAGCTGATATCCACAAGATATAGCAGAGCTGAGGTAGCAACATAGCAGAGTTGAATGTGTTGCACAGCAGCGTTGAACGCGTTGCACAGCAGCGTTGAACGCGTTGCACAGCAGCGTTGAACGCGTTGCACAGCAGCGTTGAACGCGTTGCACAGCAGCGTTGAACGCGTTGCACAGCAGCGTTGAACGCGTTGCACAGCAGCGTTGAACGCGTTGCACAGCAGCGTTGAACGCGTTGCACAGCAGCGTTGAACGCGTTGCACTCTTACAGAGCTTCCCTGTCTGAAGCTCCTGTAATTTACAGGACGTGGGAATAAGCCCTAAGCGATTTTAGTCCCGAAATGCGCAATATGCGTGCTACTATTACTTTACTTTGAGACTGCATAGTCTCCATGGGCTGCTGTGGGACTATAATACTTGTACATTTTTTTTCTTTTCGTTTACAATATTCTAGGAGGGCAAGGCAATGTTTGGGAATGAGTTACTGCTTTGTCCTGAACCAAAATTACTTCATAATGACCAAATATACAGTTTCTACATGGGTTACGCATAAGAACAGCCAAAGTAGGTCCACTTTATTAATATGCACTTACACAGACATGTCAAGAGTTTTCATCAGTCTAGGTTTGGGTGGTTAGACCCACACCTATGATTGAAGCTGGGAAAAGTGTAGGGTTGAGCGCTTCTCTCCTCTGTTCGCTGTTATCTCGTTGCAAGTGTTTTTATCTTTGACAGTGATGCTTTAAACATTGCATTTAATGGCATGATGTTTTACATAATTTCTTGGCAATGCAAGGGTTTAAAGGTTTTTTTTATTTTTACCCCCCTCCCCAGATGTTTTTGTAGGGCAGACCTCTATGTTCCAGTTACATCTCAGTAAATAAGTTCACACTGCTTTTATGCAGTCTATTTAAAATATTCATTTTTAAATGGTTACTTTTAGCGTACAAAAAAGCACGGTCAACCACTGATCAGTTATTTGGAGAAAAAGAACACTGATCAAAACTGAAGTCAATAGAGAAATGGATCCAAACCGATTGCACACAAGTTATTTTAAGCTGTAATTTCTTTTCCAGTTGTCTATTTTCATGAAAGGACTAAAAAAAAGTCTTGTCCTGGTTCAGTTGGGTGTCAATATATTCAGACATTTTTCTTTTATGTATTTTTGTTATTGTGCTGGAGTAAACTAGAACTCTCCATTTCATTATTTGACTATACAGTGCTGCTATTTTAAAGCTTCTATATGAAAGGAGACACATGGGCTGCTACCCTGCCAGGGAGTGATGAAATTAAAGTGCAAGGCTACCACATCACTTTCAATCAAGTTCTAACATTCTTCTGTTCCCATGTGTCAAAGCGTGGAAGTCAAAATGTGCCATGTGTAATGTTTTATCCATTAGGCTGAAACCAGAGATTCCCTTGCTGCTTATGCAGTCCAGTGAATACGTAGATTTGGTCCACTTTATATTTGCTGTTTTTTTTCATTAACTGCTGCATTGTGATGACTGAAGTACCTTATTTGACCCTTTTCCTTCACAGACAGATTACACCATGTGATACGTTTTACTTTGTGATAAGAGTGTTCTTTGGTTCATATTTCAAACCACAATAAATAAAATATTTCAAATTAAGTGACTGATCATCAGACATGTATGATTATATTCCCATATATATATTCCTTAAGGGTGCGTTCACACCTACAGGATCTGCAGCAGATCTGCAGCAGATTTGATGCTGTGTTCAGCTATTTAAATGAAATCTGCTGCAGAAAATCAGCTGCAGATCCTGTAGGTGTGAACACACCATAAAGGCGTTTTGTAAATGGTACACTTACATCGAAAAAAAAAAAAGTTGCCATCCCTGTTATACAATAAAAAAAAATCTACCTATTCACACATGACATGGGGGGAAAAGAAGTAATTTGTTTAGGGTGTGTGTCAATATATGGTTGCTACATGTGGATGAGGCTGTGTCCTCCAGCTTTGGCACATGATTTGGTTAGTAATGCAGATCTCAAAGAAAATCGGGATATATAACAACCCCATTTAATATATGCTACTAATCAAGGAATCAAAGAAATCACAGAAAAAAAGAGATCATGGTGTAGAAAACAGTTAATAAAACAATATCGTACTGGTAGGTCTTAAAAAAATTAGACTACCCCTTTTAAAACCCTAAAAAGCAAGGTACCTTAGGGCCCTATTCCACCGGACGATTATCGTTTGCATAATCGTTAACGATTAACGATCTCAAACGACCGCTATTGCGAAAGACCTGAAAACGTTCGGTCATTTCCATGGAACGATAATCGTTACTTATGATCGTAATTGCGATCGTTTCTCTTCGCTATTTATTCGCTATTGCATTCGTATCTATTGCGAACGACCGAACGATGTCTTATTCAATGCGAACGATTTGCGAACGAGCAACGATAAAAATAGGTCCAGGTCTTATAAAGCGATCAACGATTTCTCGTTCGGTCGTTAATCGTTAACTGCATTTCAACCAAACGATTATCGTTCAGATTTGAACGATTTAACGATAATCTGAACGATAATCGTCCGGTGGAATAGGGCCCTTACTCTGCCTAATCAGCAACCACCCCTAAATAGGTGTCCCCATCTTCAACTTTATCCTAGAAACTCTTCTATTGTCACCCTATCAAACAATTGGCCAGGAATATGGGTACTAGTACAGGGTTCATCAGGGAGGTCAATACACAAAATAAACTAGAGAGAAAGTGCCAGATATCTTAAACCCAATATCAGAGAACACACCAAATATACAATAAATGCCCTGTGTGGCGGTAATAACAATGGGGTTACAACAATAAACCAGAAAAGAGTAAGCTGACTAGTTATAGCTCATGTCGGACTCATAGTGCCAGGGATTACCATTATCCCTTAAGGCAGTGATTTTCAACCTTTTTTGAGCCGCGGCACACTTTTTATACTTAAAAAATCCCGGGGCACACCACCAACCAAAATGGCACAAAATGACACTAAAACAGTACATATTATACATATAGTTCACGGAGTTCACTCTTGGGGGTTTTAAATCAGCTTCTTATCACCACAAGAGCTGCTTTTTAAGCCCTCAAGAGTGACATATGCCGGGCAGAGATCCTTTCAATAAATTATTCATTTTAAAAAAAGTGAAATAAAAAAGGATAACCCCCTCATATATACAATCCCATGTAACCTCATACATACAGTGCCATGTATTCCCATATATATATATATATATATATATATATATATATATATATATATATATATATATATAACAGTCCCATGAAAACTCATACATACAGTCCCACGTATATGAGCACATAATTATCAGCACCATATACTGTGGTGATGTGCACTGTATAGCCACAGTATATGGTGCTGATAATTATGTGGCTCATATAACTGCAGTATAAAGGGGTACAATGAGAAGTACTATGGCCATGAGGCCAGAGTACAAGTGCCCCCTGCTTTGCCCTCATACAGTAATAATGCCCCCTGCAGTATGCCCCATATAATAATAATGCCCCCTGCAGTATGCCCCCATATAATAATAATAATGCCCCCTGCAGTATGCCCCATATAATAATAATGCCCCCTGCAGTATGCCCTCATATAATAATAATAATGCCCCCTGCAGTATGCCCCATATAATAATAATGCCCCCTGCAGTATGCCCCATATAATAATAATGCCCCCTGCAGTATGCCCCCATATAATAATAATGCCCCCTGCAGTATGCCCCATATAATAATAATGCCCTCTGCAGTATGCCCCCATATATTAATAATGCCACCTGCAGTATGCCCCCATATATTAATAATGCCCTCTGCAGTATGCCCCCATATATTAATAATGCCCTCTGCAGTATGCCCCCATATATTAATAATGCCCTCTGCAGTATGCCCCCATATATTAATGCCCCCTGCAGTATGCCCCATATAATGCCCCCTGCAGTATGCCCCCATATAATGCCCCCTGCAGTATGCCCCCATATATTAATGCCCCCTGCAGTATGCCCCCATATATTAATGCCCCCTGCAGTATGCCCCCATATATTAATGCCCCCTGCAGTATGCCCCATATAATGCCCCCTGCAGTATGCCCCCATATATTAATGCCCCCTGCAGTATGCCCCCATATATTAATGCCCCCTGCAGTATGCCCCCATATATTAATGCCCCCTGCAGTATGCCCCCATATATTAATGCCCCCTGCAGTATGCCCCCATATAATGCCCCTTGCAGTATGCCCCCATATAATGCCCCCTGCAGTATGCCCCCATATAATGCCCCCTGCAGTATGAGAATATGCACCAATAGTTTTAAAAAAAAAAAAACAACAAACCATCATACTCACCTAATCGGCGCTGTGTGTTCTCCCTCCTCTTCAG
Source organism: Dendropsophus ebraccatus (assembly GCF_027789765.1). Classification (NCBI taxonomy): domain Eukaryota; kingdom Metazoa; phylum Chordata; class Amphibia; order Anura; family Hylidae; genus Dendropsophus; species Dendropsophus ebraccatus. The sequence goes on along the minus strand of NC_091455.1, from coordinate 89,460,461 downwards.
GCTCCGTCCTGTGAGCCGCGGCGACTGAACCTCCGGCAGGCGTGATGACGTCACATCATCACGCCTGCCGGAGAGGTCACGTCCCGGCCTCCCATAGGCTGCTGGCATGAAGTGCCGCGGCCTATGGGAGTCAATGTCAGAGCAGGACGCTGACAGGTCCTGCTCTGACATTGTGCGCGATTGAATGTTTCGCCCGCTCACTGTGTGAGCGGGCGGAACATCAATCCATCGGTATATCCCTAGAAGCTGCGCGGCCGCAGCTTCTAGGGATATTAAAGGGACAGTTTCTAATTTCCGACCGGGATCCCGCGGCACAGCTGGCGGGTTCTCACGGCACACCAGTGTGCCGCGGCACCCCGGTTGGGAAACGCTGCCTTAAGGGACAAGTGCTAGGTGGCTCACACAGACTCCCAAACCAGATCAACGTTATGGAAAAACCTTCTGTAATGAGACTTTTTGCTGCCTGTACTTATCTATGAGGAGACAAAATACTCCATGCATGCAGTGTAAGAAGAGGTCCATCCGAGTCCCGTCATGGTAGCTGTAAGCAGAGATGATGGCGTGACAGTTGCCAGCTAACTGACGACTCAGTACCAGTTTTAAAAAAAAGGAAACAAAAAAAACAGAACAAAACAAAAACGGTAGATTTATTAAACATTGGTGCAAGGGAATAGGAAAGTAGCTACAATAATAATAATAATAATAATAATATAATAATTTAATTCTATAAAAAAAAAAACTTTAAAAAATAAAGGATGGAATCTGGTTGGTTGGTGGTTGTTGGCAAGGTTTGATAAATTGTCAATCTGTAGAGTTCTCCATTTGTAGAATATGCCATAAATAAAGCGCTTTACTGCTACTGTTAGTGCTGTGGATTTTCCTGAAATAGCATACTGAAAATCTGAACTTTTAAGCTGCATGTGGTCATACTCTATGGGGGACATGTGTTAAGATCGGCATACTTGTGTGCTAGTTTTAAATAAAGCCTCACCTCCAATTACCCTGCCGGTATTTACCATGGGAATCAAGAAGTAGTTTCAGCAGCAAGGTGTTATTTAGTCCAAATGTCTTTTGCCATCCCATAAAGCACCAGAATTAAAGACAAAGCAGGAGGGATACACAATGAAGCGATTTAGTAGGTGAGGATTAAATCTTGATGCAAATCAATTCCCATGCGCATTCTGAAGGTCAAAACAAACATCCAAAATAACACTCAATTCATTTACCCTTTTTAAGAAAAAATTGACCCACTCCTGAAAGTTTTAAAGTGTCTCTGTCATTTAGAAAAACTTTTTAGGCAGACAAGTTTTGATTGCAACCATCAAGTCCTTCAAAAGTAACCTGAAAACCCATCTCTTCAAACTAGACTACAACCTATAATTCTGCATCACACTTGACTGGCTGCACTTTACCTCCTGTTTCTCTCCCCGTACCTTTATAGATTGTAGGCCCTCACGGGCAGGGTACTCTTTCCCCATGTACCAGCCTGTCTTTTGCCTTCATGTAATGCGTTGATCATGTATTGTTCCTGCTTGTTACCCCTATCTATTGTATAGCATTCTGGAATTAAGGGCGCTTTATAAATAAATAATAATAATTGCGTTGGGTCACCCACAGACACTGATCCCTAGGTATTGGGAGAAGTGTTCAGTCACCTGCTTTACTTTCCAGCTTGCTGCGATAAGTCTTTGAGCCAGTCCAGTGCAGGTGGGGTGAGAATTTGGCCAGCCAAGAAGTGAAATGCAGCACTCTTCCTCTTGGTAATATCTAGAGATTGGTCAGACCGAAATTTCAAATGTTTTGATTGAGAGTTGAGACCCTGGGCAATCAAAACCCTTATTGGGTCTGTCTGATATGTAAAAAAAAATTCTGAAGGGCACAGTCTCTTTAACCCCTTAACGACATAGGGCGTATATTTATGCCCTGATGCCGTTAGGGACGTTCAGAGCGGGGCCGCGCTCTGAACCGCGGCGATCCCGGGTACCGCTTGTAGCCTGGGTCCGCAGGTATTAGCGGGCATGGTCCGATCGCCATGCCCGCTAATACAGTAATCAGATGCAGCTGTCAAAGTTGACAGCTGCATCCGATTACTGGACGCAGCGTCATCCCTGGTGTCTAGTGGGGAGATCGCTCCTCCGGGATGTTATCCCGGAGGAGCGATCTCCGTAACTGAAGCCGGCCGGCGACCGCTCCAAGATGGCGCCCTCCCCGGCTCGGCACTCGTTTACTTCCGGCTGCAGCAGTAAACGAGTGCCTATCTCATGGATCTCTGCAGCATATCTATGCTGCAGAGATCTCTATGAGAGATCAAAGCACTTATACTAGAAGCCCCCCTGACTTCTAGTATAAGTGTAAAAGTTAAAAAAAAAGTGTTGTTAATAGTAAAAAGCCCCCTCCCCTAATAAAAGTCTCAATCACCCCCCTTTTCCCAGGTTATTAATAAAAGTAAACAAATAAATAAACATGTTTGCTATCGCCGCGTGCGTAATCGCCTGAACTATTAACTAATCACATTCCTGATCTCGCACGGTAAACGGCGTCAGTGCAAAAAAAATCCCAAAGTGCAAAATTGCGCATTTTTGGTCGCATCAAATCCAGAAAAATTGTAATAAAAAGCGATCAAAAAGTCGTATATGCTCAATCAAGGTACCGATAGAAAGAACACATCCTGGCGCAAAAAATGACACCTTACACAGCCCCATAGACCAAAGGATAAAAGCGCTATAAGCCTGGAAATGGAGCAATTTTAAGTGACGTATATTTGTTGACAATGGTTTGAATTTTTTACAGGCCATCAGATACAATATAAGTTATACATGTTGCATATCGTTTTAATCGTAACGACTTGAGGAACATGCATAACGAGTCAGTTTTACCCCAGGGCGAATGGTGTAAAAACACATTTCCCCCAAATAAACAAAATGCGGGGTTTTTTTTCAATTTCACCACACTTTGAATTTTTTTTCTGGTTTCAGAAATTCAGCCTGTCATTGCAAAGTACAATTAGTGACGCAAAAAAATAAGGGCTCATGCGGGTTTCTAGGTGGAAAAATGCAAGTGCTATGGCCTTTTAAGCACAAGGAGGAAAAAACGAAAACGCAAAAATCGAAATTGGCTCTGTCCTTAAGGGGTTAAGGAAACGATGCATCTTTAAGAAGACACATCAGCATTGGGTTGGGCTGATTTTTTCCCCCTAATAATTTTAATCCTTTCAACCACTCTGCATCCAAATGCCTTTGTTTGGCTGCAAGAAAAGTATATCTGTCTTTACCTCTTTGTAATAAGTAGCTTAAGGTCATGGTTATGGCTTTGGATCAACTAAAATGAAATCTCTTACTTTGTCTAAATATTCCTGCTGATTAAGTATTCCAGATCGTATACATAACAAGAATTGCCAAGGGATTGTTCAGATTAGCAGAGTACTCCAAGCTTTAACGTCTTTACTAAGCAAATGCATAGATTGGATCAATTTAGGGTTATGAACTTGAGTTTTTTTTTTCCATTATATTAACTAGCAAGCATGTCTTTCATTATCCATGTAGATTTTCAGCAAAACTAAATTTGTACTTCCAATAAAAAGCAGCTCAGCTAATGGATTTTTCTAATTCTTTTCATCACCATTTTATCCTGTAATACATAGGTAGATTCTTATTCAGTACCCATGACTCTCATAGCTCTGTGTTCACATCATTGCTTTTCACAGAGTGGGAAGAGTTCTTGGGAGATTAAAAGTAAACATCAATATCATGCTTCCTTTAAGAATGTAAGCCTTTTATCCCATGCATGTCTCACTTGTCACGACTTACACATGACCCAGCAATCTGACCAAGGACGACTTCTAAGTATTGCGTATTCAGTGACCCTCTTAGGACACTTTTTTTCTCATACCATATTTTGTGTGCAATGTCATCAATATTACTCTCCAGTTACATCTTTAACCCCTTAACGACCGCGGGCGTATATTTACGCCCTGCGGTCGGTAAGGACGTTCAGAGCGGGGCCGCTTGTAGCCCGAGACCGCCGGTATTAGCGGGCATGGTCCGATCGCCGTGCCCGCTAATACAGTAATCGGATGCAGCTGTCAAAGTTGACAGCTGCATCCGATTACCGGACGCAGCGTCATCCCTGGTGTCTAGTGGGGAGATCGCTCCTCCGGGACCGCCGGTATTAGCGGGCATGGTCGGATCGCCGTGCCCGCTAATACAGTAATCGGATGCAGCTGTCAAAGTTGACAGCTGCATCCGATTACCGGACGCAGCGTCATCCCTGGTGTCTAGTGGGGAGATCGCTCCTCCGGGATGTTATCCCGGAGGAGCGATCTCCGTAACTGAAGCCGGCCGGGGACCGCTCCAAGATGGCGCCGCCCCCGGCTCGGCACTCGTTTACTTCCGGCTGCAGCAGCCGGAAGTAAACAAGTGCCTATCTCATGGATCTCTGCAGCATATCTATGCTGCAGAGATCTCAATGAGAGATCAGAGCACTTATACTAGAAGTCCCCCAGGGGGGCTTCTAGTATAAGTGTAAAAGTAAAAAAAAAAGTGTTGCTATTAATAAAAAGCCCCCTCCCCTAATAAGTCAGAATCACCCCCCTTTTCCCAGGTTATTAATAAAAGTAAATAAATAAATAAACAAACATGTTTGGTATCACCGCGTGCGTAATCGCCCAAACTATTAATTAATCACATTCCTGATCTCGTACGGTAAACTGCTTAAGCGCTAAAAAATCCCAAAGTGCAAAATTGCGCATTTTTGGTCGCATCAAATCCAGAAAAATGTTAATAAAAAGCGATCAAAAAGTCGTATATGCGCAATCAAGGTACCAATAGAAAGAACATGTCATGGCGCAAAAAATGACACCTGACACAGCCCCATAGACCAAAGGATAAAAGCGTTATAAGCCTGGGAATGGAGCGATTTTAAGGAATGTATATTTGTAAACAATGGTTTTAATTTTTTTACAGGCCATCAGATACAAGAAAAGTTATACATGTTACATATCGTTTTAATCGTAACGACTTGTGGAACATATATAACAAGTCAGTTTTACCCCAGGGCGAACGGTGTAAAAACACACATCCACTAAAAACACAAAATGTGGGGTTTTTTTTCAATTTCACCACACATTGAATTTTTTCCTGCTTTTGCAGTGTACTTTATGCAAAAATTCAGCCTGTCATTGCAAAGTACAATTAGTGGCGCAAAAAATAAGGGCTTATGTGGGTTTCTAGGTGAAAAAATGCAACTGCTATGGCCTTTTGTGCACAAGGAGGAAAAAACAAAATCACAAAAATAAAAATTGCCCCGGTCCTTAAAGGGTTAAGTATGTATTTAAAGTCATAAACTGGAATATGTTTAGGAATAGCTATAGAAAAACCTGTGGAAATAATCCAATTGTTTAGTTACGGTATTCCTAAATGGGTACTCTAACGGGAGAAAGCTATAGTGTTTCAGTTATGTAGAAATAAAGAAGCTATTCAACACATACCACTGGTGTCCTCCTGTGGTGTCTGCGTCACCTGCTGATCATTTCTGACACCAGTATAGAAGCAGAATTGTCTTAGCAGTATCTTACCGGCCACGGCTGTCATTGCCTGCTTTTGGAGCAGGTGTAGATTTTTGCCATAATTTATGCCCGTTTCCAGACGTAAACCATATTAAATCAGGTGTGGGAGGAGGCCACGCTCTCCCTGCCTTGTCACAACCCTATCACTGTCCCTTCAGGGGAGATAAATTGGCCAATTTTTGTGGCATACGCCCGGGACGCCGATGATAAATCTGCCTCATTGTACCTACTGTGTCACATGATAATCTTATAAATTTGTGCAGTAAATATTAAGTTAAGGGTGCAACATCTGATTTCCATTAGTTGATTTTCAGCATATTAAAATTTTTTGCTTTTGTCAAATTTCTAGTTATTTCAGTGACAGTATGTCATCTACAGGGACAACGTTCACTTGACTACTTGCAAACTGGCTGTAAATTCTAGTTTTGGGGCAAGCTACAACATGCTTGTTTTTCGTCATTCAGTCCTTTATTTGGTAAATACTAGAGATGAGCGAACCTGGAGTATGCTCGAGTCCATCCAAACCCGATCGTTTGGCATTTGATTAGCTGTGGCTGCTGAAGTTGGATAAAGCCCTAAGGCTATGTGAAAAACATGGTCATACATACATAGTCATTGGCTGTATTCATGTTTTCCAGACAACCTTAGAGCTTTATCCAACTTCAGCAGCCCCCGCTAATCAAATACCGAACAATCGGGTTCAGATGAACTCGAGCATGCTCAAGGTTCGCTCATCTCTAGTAAATACTATTCTGTGTGTGCTACTTTAAAGGAAAATTAAAGTGCCATCTGCAGAGAATTTTTTAGTATGGTGCCATGCCAGAAACTGCATATGTTACGGCTTCTGCAGATCATGACTTTAATTGCTGCCTGTCATCTGCACAAAATATCAGCATGTAACGTGCAAAATTCCGATCTTCTCTGTCAACATCCCTCACTTACACAGCTGTTTTCACTTAAATCTTCTGTGAAACAGATTTTATCACTTGTCAGTAGAGAAAAAGAAGGGTGTTTTCTTGAAGCCCAAGAAAGCCTATGTCATTAAGGTCAACTTACTGTGTAATGAAAGGTCAATAGACAAAATGATTATAGATTACATTTGCTTTGCAGCCGCACTGACCAATTCTTGACTTTCACTGAACTTTATGTCCCAATTTTAACCCCTTGGCACCACAGCCACTTTTTGGCTACATCTTTTTTTTTTTTTTGTGCATGCGGGATGGAAGAGAACAGAAACAGCAGCAATTCTACATTTTTGGGCTGCGTTTACACTACGTATATTTCAGTCAGTATATGTATATTTGTCAGTATATTTCAGTCAGTATTGCAACCAAAACCAGGAGTGGATTAAAAACACAGAAAGGCTCTGTTCACACAATGTTGAAATTGAGTGGATGGCCGCCATTTAATGGCAAATATTTGCTGTTATTTTAGAACAACGGCTGTTATATTGAAATAATGGCAGTTATTTACCGTTGTATGGCGGCCATCCACTCAATTTCAACATTGTGTGAACAGATCCTTTCTGTGTTTTTAATCCACTCCTGGTTTTGGTTGCAATACTGACTGAAATATACTGACTGAAATATACTTAGTGTGAACCCAGCCTTAGAGTATGTGTTCACTGTGAAATAAAGTTTTATTGACACTATCATGCTGTAAATTCACCTTTTGATTATGTCTGTTTAATTTTCAGCAAGTTATTTTTCATATAAATATATGGGAGGAGATATTTATCAAAGATGGTGTAAAGTAGAATTGGCTCAGTTGCCCCTAGCAACCAATCAGATTCCATCTTTCATTTTCCAAAGTGTCTGTGAGAAATGAAAAGTGGTATCAGATTGGTTGCTAGGGACAACTGAGCAAAATCTACTTTACACCAGTTTGATAAATCTCCCCCATGGTATTTATCATGTGATAAATTATGTGATAGTGAACAGTCAATTTTAGTTGACACAGCTTTTTTTTGCTGCACAAATAGGCTAGTGTTATTAGGACCACCCACTTGAAATGAATTTTAACCCAGGCCCTAAAAAAATAGGTTATACTGACTTTTTTCCCCCATAACATGCTGCCTGAGGTCAGACAAGATATTTAACCAGGGCTTTGGATTCAGTAAGCCACAACTGACTCCGGCACCGGCTCCGACTTTGGCTCCTTCATAAATGACCAGACAGAGTTATTTATCAAACTAGTGCAAAATAGAACTGGCTCAGCAGCTTCTTCCTAATGTCCTACTTGATCCTAAGGCAACCTCTGGGTGAATAAGGCAAAGATAGAAAGCAAATTTTCCTCTTTGTGTGTGTGTGCAGTGGATGCAGCCAGTGTCCAGCCACCATGTCTTGAAGAACTCAAAACTAGACTAGATGGATCAAGTGGCCGTTCTGCTGACAACCTTCTGTTTCTACCTACATATTTACCATACACAAAGAAAAACTGGTAACAACGCCACATACAAGTGGTATAGAGTTCAGACATAGGCCCAAATGTATCAGCTCTGTCAGTGTCTGTGGTCCTGAATCATCACAGCCCCACACAAATTACCCACTCAGCCAGTCAGTGACTGCAGCTGTGTCCTGCCTCAGACACTGATTGGCTGAGCGTGCATTGGTGGGGCAAGTATTGATCAAACCATATTGCCCCATGTACCACGTGCAGGTCCCCTAGATCACATGAGTCCCTACACTAACTCAACACTGTGTCGGTCAGCGACCACAAACCCCGCAAAGCGAGCTGAAGCAGGGAAGAGAGGCCACAGAATAGCCCTGCAACACCAATGTCACAGGACCAAACCCCAAGGGCCCCCCCAGACCCAGCAGGCGCTACCGGCGGAAAAAGCTGCCACCAAGCAACACAAGTGTGAACATGGTCTTACTACTCACCATTACTCCTGCAGGTAGAATGAGAAAAATGGGAGGTACTTGCCATATGTGAACAGGTGCTTCCTGCTGATTGGGGTCACATGGGTCTTACAAGGAGGAGTGCTAAGGCTGGGTTCACATTACATTTTTGCAATCCGTTTAACTGATCCGTTTTTTTCTTTTTTAACGGGCACAAAAATGAGGTCGACCACCTTCTGTGTCTGTCAAATGGATCATCAGTTTTTTGATCCTTTTTTTTTTTTTTTTTTTTTTTTTTTTATATAGTGGAAGTCAATGGAAAAACGGATCATAACGGATGCACACAGTTGCATTCGTTTTTTGCAAAACCTTTTTACCATCCGTTTTTTTTTTCCTTAAAAAAAAAAAAACGGATTGCAAAAATGTACTGTGAACCCGGCCACACTCAGGAAAAAGAGAAAAATAAAAAAAAACACACGGAGAAAAAGGAGCTGTGGCATCTCACACCTATGGCTGAAACGAATGCCTCTCGGCTACATTTAAAAACAAACGCCAGGATGTTGCTATGTAATTTAATCAAACCATATTTCTCTTACAAGGAGGAGTGCTAACACTCAGAAAAAAAGAGAAAAGTAAAATACGACATGGAGAGAAAGGAGCTGCTGCAGAGCGCCTGTTACAATGCTGAACGCCTATTACAATGCTATGCTTATGGCCCCAGGGGGACTCAAAATGTGTGTGTAAAAAAACAAACAAAAAAAAACGTAAAAATGCCCTAAAGACCCTCCCCTAATAAAGATTAAAACCGTCCTCCATCCCATATTCTAAATAAAACATATAAAAATAAACATGTTGTATACCGTAGCGTGCGTAATTGTCCGATCTATTAAAATATAACAATCATCCCGAACAGCGTAAACAACAAGAGGGGAAAAAGTTCAACAATTACGGCCCGTAGGTGGAAAATTTTAAAAAATAAAAAGGATTTAATTAAAAAAGTAAAACGTTAGAAAATCTGTGTAAACCTGCATATGTTTGTTTGGATTGACTTATAGAATAATGGTATCATATTGCTTTTACTGCATAGTCCATTACGTAGACACAGGAACCCCCCAAAAGTTACTGTCTTGCATTCTTTTTTCCAATTTCACCAATTTATATTTTCATAAAAATATTTTTGGGGTTCCTTCATACATATTATGGTAGAATGAAAGGCACCGTTGCAAAGTACACATTTCTGGAAAAAAAACCCAAAAACAAATCCTTACATGGCCCTGTAGACAGACAAATGAAAGTTTTAGAGCTATTAGAAGGGGAGGAGGAAAAAACAAAGATGCAAAAATGAAAATTGGCAGTCATTTGGGTCATTTTGGGCTTGGTCTTCAAAGGGTTAATGTTGTTTTGACTGCGCATAATAAAGATATGTATATTTGTTTACTAATTGTGAGTGTTGTTTTTTTCATAGCCTAGTTGCTGCTTCTCCTTTTTGTTTTAGGTTCCTGTCACAGCCTTGTTTTCATGGAAAGCTCATTATTAGGGATGGTATGAACCTGCCAAGGTTCGGGTTCGTATGAACCCGAACGCTCGGCATCAAATTCCCGCTGTCTGTGGCTGTATCCCAGTTATCCAGGCGGTCCTCCCGCTGTATCCGCCCGCTCCACGGAGCGGGCAGACAGCGGGAATCATTACCGAGGGTTCGGGTTCGTACGAACCCGAAACGAACTCTGTACGGACCATCCCTACTCATTATCATAGACCCACTCCATTACTGAAACCTTCCACCCAGCTAGAAGCAGTTCCCTAAGGAGACTGATGGTGGCACTTCTGCCAAAGGGTGCCTTTACACAGAGATTTATCTGACAGACTTTTGAAGCCAAAGAAAGCCAGGAATAGATTTAACCCCTAGACGACCCTGGACATAGGGTTACGTCATGGAAGTTACGTTACTGCAGCGCGCTTCATAGCAGTTGGGCTGCCGCGTGTCATTAACCTTTTAAACGCCCCGATCGGCGCGACCGCGGTGTTTAAGTGTAAGTGACAGGGGTAGTCCCCTGTCACTTACCGATCGGGACCCCCGCAGTCCCGATCGTTGAAACAGACCGCCGGAGGTCTCTCTCCTGCCTCCGTGCGGTCCGATCGGCGATCTGCTACACTGAGCCTTCACAGGCTCAATGAGCAGAGCGCCGATAACACTGATCAATGCTATGCCTATGGCATAGCAATGATCAGTGTAAAAATCTAACTAGTGAATGTAAAAGTCCCCCAAAGGGACTTCAAGTTCAAAACACTATTACACTACCCCAAAGCCACTCCCCCAATAAAAGTTGAAATCACCCCCCTTTCCTATTATATAAATAAAACATAAAAATAAATAAATAGATAAACATATAATATACCGTAGCGTGCGTAATTGTCCAATCTATTAAAATATAACAAGCGTCATTGTGATCGGTGAACGGCGTACACGAAAAGAGGGAAAAAAGTGCGCAGATTTCCGATTTTGTTACATTATATATTAAAAAATCTATAAAAAGTGATCAAAACGTCCGATCTTCACAAATATGGTATTAATAAAAACTAGAGATCATGGCGGAAAAAATGACACCCCATACAGCCCCGTAGGTGAAAAAATAAAACCGTTATAAGCGTCATTTTATTAATATTTAATTGCCACTAGGTCATTTTGGGCCTGGTCCTCAAAGGGTTAAGAGGGGGAGAAATCTCAATAGTTACTTTGACTTGTTCTCTGTTTATAGTCTGTACCTGGCTTTACCATCAAAAATTTGTCCGATAAATCTTTGTGTAAAGGCACCCTTAGTGTGTGGATATGACAGTGTGTAATGCTTGTGCTTGTCAGCTACAATGGTGTAGGTAAATACAATTTATACTACATGGCAATACATTACAACTGGAGAACAGATGCCAATCTAAGCCCAGCAGCTAAACTGCAGCACACTGCACACACACGGCCTGCAGCAGCCATAGCACACTGAAGAAAAACAGGCAATCTTCTGCCAGAGAGAAACCACTTTGAACACAGAGGTTACTGCTACACTACTTATGGCTACTTCTCATCCCCCTTCTCTATATTACACAGGATATCTTCATATTACACTGATGTTGATATGTAGTCATCCAACATCCAGGAAGAGAACAGCACAGATCTCCCCCCACGCAATGGACTCTTCTAGCTCAGAAACACACTGCAAAATAGTGACCAATAACTTTTCCCTGACCCACCTTATCTAACAGGCCAGAGCTTTAATACTGATATATAGAGGAAACTAGATGTATGTGAGAAGGTGTTTATATTTCAGTTTTTTATATAACTTAAAATATATTTATGAGCAGGTTTTATAAAATTCATATGAAAATTCAATACTAACAGTTTGAAAGATTTTTTTAAAGCTGGAGTTGGTACATTTTTTTTCCAACTCCAACCAAAACTAACTTCACGACTCCACAGCCCTGTAATAAACGGGAAACATTTTCTGTAATACCCTTCTCAGGGATCTTGGTTATAATATAATTTATGGATCGTAGACATTCAGTATGGATGATGAGATTACATATGTATGATTACACCAGTTCCAAATCCTTAGCAATTACTTTAACAAATAATTCACCCTTTACATATTTTTATCTGGAGCATTGTGTTTCTAAGAAAATATCAATGTTTTACATGTATTGTAGAATTTTACAGTCAATTATTGGTAACTATTATTTTTTTTTCCTTTCTAAGGCTATGTACACACAGTATTTCTGTCAGTCTTTTTTAAACCAAAATTAGGAGTGGAACAGACAAGGCAAAATTATAATGGAAAGATTTGCACAGGTTTTCAACTCGCTCCTGGTTTTGGTTAAAAAGACTCACCAAAACACTGACAGAAATAGTAAACATAGCCCAAAAAATATTTAATCTGACTAAATATTTATAATGTTACATATTTGCAAGTGTAATTGAAACTTTACAAACAAGCAGTCTGAGTGACTGCCTGAGGATTTAGAATGCAGGGAAGCAGCTGCCTACACATTTTCTTGAGAAAAGAAGCCATTTCATTCTCAGAGGATCTTTAGGTCAAAGAAACACCATGTATAGCTTGTGGAATATGCCTGAGCTCTACAAGTTTCTGCAGACTGCTGAGATTCAGTGGGTGACTTACCACATTTTTAGTTGGAGTGAAGGAATAAGGATTATTGCTAAGGTCCCTTAGCGGTAGTTTCAATAGCATGCAGCTTCTGAGTTCTTCCTATGTGGCCCACAGAGGTGTGTGCCGTGCAGAGTGCAGTGTGTGGTCGCACACGCAGTGGATACAGCCAGTCTCCATAGGCCATGTCCTGAACAACTCAAAACTAGACTAGATGGACCAGGTGGTCTTTTTCTGCTGACAAACTTCTATGTCTCTAACTAAATATTCACCATACACAACTTCTAACAATGCCAGATACCTGTGATATAGAGGTCAGCCATAGGCCCAGATTTATCAGATGTCAGTGTCCATGCTACTGAAGCATCATGGCCCCACAGGAACTACCCGCTCAGCCAGTCAGTGACTGCAGCTGTGCCCTGCCTTACTCACTGATTGGCTGAGTGGGCATCTCTGACTAAGGCTGTGACATCACAGGATTGAAAGCCTGGCGTGGGACCATGAGCGATGACTCTGCACTACGGGGACAGGTAAAAAGGGCTTCTTTCTTACGATCCCACCGGGAGCCAGTATGTGTGAGGAGTGAGCGGCGGCCAGGTGGGGAGTTGGCCATGGGATAGGGGGAAGTTAGACAGAATCCCGGAAGGGGGAGCGGAGGGGGCATGATGGCTGCGCTGCACTGTGATGAGTGGCTCCCCCCCAGTGCCCGGCGGCGGCAGGCAAGTCATAAGGATAACCCAGCTACTACTCCCATCACCTGCTCATACTATGAGCAAATAATGGGAGCAGTAGTTCAGTGCATATAGTCCAGTGCGGCGTTTCAGCGGGTGATGGTGATCGTCCCTGGTACTACACCCCCATCGTCTGCTCATACTATGAGCAGAAGATGATAGGAATAGTACTGTGTATATGTGGCAGCAGCACTGAGCAGGGAGGGGGGAGGTAGATGCACAGGCACCTCTCTCCTTCCCTGTTTGGTGCCCTCCTAATGTACTGATTGAATACATTTATGGAATACTTTGGGGAGCAAGGACACTTGCTCCCCAAAGTATTCTATAAATGTATTCATTCAATACATTACATTACTTTACATAGACATCCATAGAAACAATAAAGTCCCATAGACTTCTTGATATCAAGCGCCCCCTGCTGGAGACTCCATAGGAATTACACCCTGGGTCGTGACATCACTATATCTGAGAGAATTCGAACACTCCATGATCTTCTAAATTAAGGGAAATAGCCCTATATGTGCATTTCCCATAATTAATGTATATTAGAAATTTGTATAACTTTCCATAAGTAGTAATATATCAAAAAATAATTTTGGCCGGACTTCTCCATTAATTATAAATTTTTGAAAGATCAGCTAAATTAAATGCCTGATCTAGACCCATGCAATGTTATTACGATTTGCCGATAGATCCATACTTTCCCCACACTGCCGATATGTGCTGCCAGCATGTCTCAGCTAATAGTTTTGCTTAGCCAGACTCTGTTAGCAGAGCCCCTATCTCATCTATTAATAATCAAACGCTTATAAAAGTTTTCCTAGAGGGAGTTATTTTTCAAATTAAAAAAATAAAGTAAAACCAAATAAACAAACTTCTCCGGGCATGCAGAATTGTCCAGTCTATTAAGTTATAATGTTCTTAATCTTTAATCACACTGACCCACAGAACATAATACAGATAACCTGTCACTTTTTCTGTAACTTAACAGGCAAATTATAATGGAAGGGCATAGCACATAACTGAACAGGTGTTTGTCTGGGCACCCTCTGCTATTTCATCATAGTAACATCTCATTTTTAGGGGGTTGGCTACAGGTCCTCTTTAAGCAAATCAAATAACTGACATTACTCAACATTTTTCTTGTTGCAGAAGTATCTTTCGTATAATTTTTTTTCTACTTTTCTCTTACCCATTATGGTAGTACAAGGACCTGCTATCTTTTTCATAATATGGCACACCATAGAAAAGTCTCCAAAATCGTGTAGGGTGAAGCACATCGAATTGTCTGGTGTGGTGATGTTGTTAGAATGTTCGGTATGGACATAAAGATGGCTTGTGTAATTCAGTATGGCATGATGGCTTGGTGTTTTCTTTTTGTTACTGATGCTGACAGCCTAGGATATAGGACACAGATATTATAAGTTATGCTGATAGAACATCTGCTTATTATCTCAACAGCCTGGACTTACAAATAACATGTCGGTTTGTGGCAGACATGTTTTATTCAATCTCTTCTGTTGGCAATCCGCATTCTGAAGGGAATAAAACACCTTTTATGCAGTGATGTCTGCATAATTATATTAGTTTTCATTAGCATGCTAAATAAGCATCTGTGATGCTTGGTTTAATCAACTCTTGGTTGGTGTGCAGTACATGTGACAGTGATGCCATCATCTCTTAAAGCTCACAGTTTTAGCATGTAGTACAGTTAATGTCCTGTGGTGATATTCAATGGGTTTACTCAACTCTGTTTAGTTTTGGAAGGACATCTTGCTGTTAAAAATACATTTGGCTTGCATGCATGTGATCCAGAGCTTGGCAGAGTTTTCTCCATTTGGATTCCCTCGGGACATGGTGAAATCATTTTCTTGCCTTGCTAGTTCACAGCATTGTCAAAAGATGCATCCTGCTTCCCAGGATCTTGTGATCACACACGTTATGTGTGATATAACATAGAATACAGGCATTAGCTTTTATTTAACTATAGTATCAGAATTCTGTGCTTTCAAACTAATTTCATATTTAATGATGGCATTCATTGTGAGGGAGAAAAAAATCCCTCTTATTTTATACTTTCCATTACTGTGAATGGATTTTGACAGATCAGCAGAGCCAGATAGTAAAGCATATTTTTTCTTACATGTTTACTTTCTGATTTGTATTTATTACATTTTTAGTTTAGTATTGTGTTTTTTTTTCCTTGGCTATATTAAGTGTTTAGTGATATGCTTTACAGAAAGCCCTATGGACAATAGACAGAACAGTCCTATTCAGATAAATGCGAGAGGCTTCTAGGGGTGCTCAGTGAACTTTTTAGATATCATTCTACATAGAGGGGGTCTTATTGTGAGCAAACAGCTATTGTGTTTATATTCTGGTGCCACTTGTCACTGTGTTCATGCCTGTGCTGATAGGGAGGATACTGCTGTAAACTGTATTTACAGAACGGGAAGTCTCCAGTTGAGGCCCTTTTGTTGATTATCCATAATGAGCAAAACAAGAGTCTGTGGAGTCTCAGTTGCGAAGTTGGAGTCTCAAAACACAGGATCAAAACAAGGGGCCACCCTGGTATTTCCCGATTTATGTTCCAATACTCACAACAGAGTTGGACTTAGGGGCTATTTATCAGGGTGGTGTGGTGCTCTCCTCATCATGGAGGCACCCCGTGGCAACAGGCTAGAGATATCTGGCTATCCTGTGTTTTGAGACTCGCAACCGAGACTCCACGGACTCTTGTTTTGCATATTTCAATTTTTTGGGGCATCAGTGGAGACTCTTGAGTACTTCATTGGATTTTTTTTCACTGTTCTCCATGAGTTCAGTGATTACTGTGTTTTGTTTATCCATAATGAGCATTTATAGGAACACCTATTTACTGGTTAATATACCCCGTGTAAAAGAGGTAAATTATTGATATCTGCTGCACATCTCCCTGCCTAAATAGAGGATGTGCTGAGGATAGCAAAGCATTTAAATGGCCACACAAACAATCCAACTATTGTTTGTGTGGCCTATCCACTTTATTACTTGATTCCTCCAGCTCATATAAAGTTCCAATTTTTATTATATCAGAATTCTAAAATGGTTGACAACGCGTTTCGAGCCTACTGGGCTCTTAATCATGGCATCTGTGTAGTTTAGACAAACAGTGTTAATATACAGAATATACAGAATTCGTATATAATTCTTCTGTATATTAACACTTAGTTTCTTTGTCTAAACTGCACAGATGCCATGATTAAGAACCCAGTAGGCTCAAAACGCGTCGGCAACCATTTTAGAATTTTCATATAATACAAATTGGAATTTTATATGAGCTGGAGGAATAAAGTTTCTTCATTTGTCATTAACACCCCGGAATCCAGGAGCTTTACCTTCGTGCTCTATCTTCCTATGTGATTGAAGAAAGCATGAACTCATAACGCTGGAGCTAACCACAGCCACTGTTTGTCTATATCCACTTTATTAGTCATGCCATGTGAGAACTCTCCACAGAGTGCTGATCTACATTCATTTGTTGCCTTATATTAATTTGTCCAAAAGGCCCCTTAGTTTTAAAGGGGTTATCCAGCGCTACAAAAACATGGCCACTTTCTTCCAGAGACTTTTGTCTCTACTTGTCTAGCCTCTGCAGCTACTGACTGGCTGAGTGAGACACAAGGGAGCCGAGAGCCTGAGAAGCAAGCAGGAGCACGGGTAGGTAATGTATTAGCCAGGTAGCTGTGGGTTAAGTGGGAGGGGGCTTTACATACAGTGAAATGAAAAATCTGCTGCGAGTATGTAAAGCCATTTCACTGTGGAACTTGCTGTGTGAAATCTGCTGCAGATCCTGTACGTGTGAAACTGGCCCTAACCCCTAGGCGACCCTGGACGTACCTGTACGTCCAGGGCCGCCTCTGGGTGTTCAAAGTGGGGCCGCGGTCCCGGGTGCCGCATATTGCCCAGGGCCGCAGCTATTAGCGGGCACGGTCCGATCGCCGTGCCCGCTAATTAGGTAATCAGATGCAGCTGTCAAAGGTGACAGCTGCATCCGATTAACTTATGCAGCCGTTCCCTGGTGTCTAGTTGGGAGGATCGCTCCTCCGGAACGTTGTCCCGGAGGAGCGATCCACACATCCGGCTCGGGAAAATGCAAAAATTTAAATTGGCCCTGTCCTCTAAGGGTTAAGCAGATTTAAAGCGGGTTCTGTTTCATGTCCAGGACAAAGACTATCCCTCACCGGTGCTGTCGTGGACTCATACATACCCGATTACAGGTCATCGGTCAACTTTATATTACTGTATCTATATTTGATAATTGTGTGTATGGAATCCATTTACAATATTGCTTTTAATAATGTTTGGCTTAAAAGGTAATGTAATCTTAAGAGATAGTGTGACATTTTAACTTTGTGTTTATGACTGTTTTATGTAAATAAAACATTAGTTTTTGTCATTTTAATAAATCCAAATGAGTTTTTGAGACCTCATCAGAACCTTGGGACAATGAAGGGACTTTTTAGGACCATGGGTTGTTTTGCCAAGGCATTTCAAGACTTGCATTGAATTGAATATTAGATTTGCCCATTGACGTACAAAATGGCATCATTGTTGACCTTTTTATTTGGAAAGCATAAGACCCTCTTTGTTGCTCAAAACTGAATCTTCAAAGTATGAAATCAGCTGCTTAGAAGCTAATTTTATCTTCAACTTTTTATTTTCTGTTTTCTTAAGCTAGTGTATGGAGACACAGTTTTACTCACTTCAGTACATTAAATATTTGGAAAATCATTCTTCCACTCTTCATTGAAGGATCTTACAAATTGATTTACAGGAAATTACTGGCATGAATTAACACAAAGCAGTCTTTTATGAACATATACTATGATCTATTACTGTGCTGCCAACCACGTGCCACACTGGCCACATATGTCATATTCACATGTTATGTATTTAAATAGTCATTGTTGTGTTAAACAGCTTCACTCCACTTTATAGCCTTAGTGGTCTGTAACAGCTTTGTAAATCATTTGCCATCAATGACTGCTTACCCTAGAAAAAAAAAACACACTTTAAAAAACATTTTAGTGTCAAACTGTTTTATTGATATATTTTCAGTTTTTACCGGGGAGAGGGTGGCAGGAGAGAGAAGAGGGTAGCATGAGAGGGTGGAAGGACAGTAAGAGGGTGGTAGGACAGGGGAGAGGGTGGCAGGGGACATAGTGGTAGGAAAGTGTGGCAGGAGATTATGGGAGAGGGTGGCAGGAGAGGGCAGAAGGCAGCAGAGGAGATACAGGGGAGGGAGATACAGGGAGACAGCTTGCAGCATGGAACTGCTAGCTCATCTCCCTGTCACTATGGAGGCACCAGAGGCAGCCCGGGGTGTGGGCCAAGCGGAGAAGGAGCAGTATTTTAGATCCGACTGTGGTTGGCCGGTCGGTGGCTACACGTTTATTCCTGTGATTGGTGATGGCTGCACCAGAGCCATGCAGAAGGATATCAGGTCCCAAAAAAAGAATGTGAGCTTACCCAACGGCCCTGGAGGATAATGGTTCTGGAAACGCGTCGGCAAGTGAAATACTAATTGAAGGACTTGCCATACCTGCTACAGGAGAAATAAAAGGGAAGTAAAAAAAAAAATCAATTTTTTTTTTTATTATAAGGTTACAAACCCACTTGGCGGGTCTGCAGCGAGTCTCCATGCTGCGTTTTTGCAGCGAGACTCGCTGCAGATCCCGGCCCTATGCTTTTAATGGCAGACAAACACGCAGCAGGGATGTACATCCCTGCTGCGAGTTTGTCTGCAGCCCACCCCATTAACCCCCCGGCCCCGGAGCTGATACTTCACCTGATCCCGGCTCTGGCGGTTCCCGATGTCTTCAGCAAGCCGGAGCGGGGACCAGGTGAAGTATATGCTCCAGCCAGCCGCCCGCAGCCCCGGCCGCCTGATGCTCCCCCCCCCCCCCCCCCCCCCCCCGCAGCCCCGGCCGCCTGATCGCCCCCCCGCAGCCCCGGCCGCCCGATCGCCCCCAACAATAGGTTGGTGATTGCTGCGTTAGAGTGTTCGAGTTTTTTCATTGAATAAGTTTCTTTTTTATAAGACAAAAGTTATGTTTTAACAATTTTTCTTCTAATCAATGAGTTGTGAAATCACAGGAAAATAAACCACTTCATCAGTGTAAGTACAGTGTGTGTGTGTGTGTGTGTGTGTGTGTGTGTGTATATATATATATAAAATTATACACATATACAGTGGTGCCTTGGATTACGAGCATAATTCGTTCCAGGACCATCTAAATCCACTCTTAAACCAACGCAAATTACATGTAAAACTAATGAAACCAACATTCAGAAATAGCAGAATGTTATATTATAAGTTACTGTACAGTAATGGAGAGGATGGGAAACACAAGGGCGGATAGAGACTGCAGGGAGCATGAAGGAATGAGCTGGGCAGATGTGGGCACAGTATAGCAGCACTCTCTGTCTGGGGAGAGACTGGTTACAGCTATAGAGAGATTACTTCCACAGTCCTGTCCCCTGTTGCAAGCCCCAGCCTGAAGTGGATCTGCCATGATTTGGAAGGTGAGGAAGACTTCCTGGGTCAGAGTACAGCGCTGTAGACAACGCTTTGCAGGCCATGCCCCTCCTCCACTTGCGCTCCCACCCAGTACAGGGAGCTCTTAAACCAAAGCAATGCTCTTAAACCAAGTCACAATTTTGATAAACTGTGAGCTCTTAAACCAAAATGCTCTTAAACCAAGGTACCACTGTGTGTGTATGTATTATATTTATATATATATATATATATATATATATATATATATATATATATATATATATATATAGTGTACATCCAGGTCCCTCCTGCAGCCATAGGCTGTATCCCAGTTTTCCAGGCGTTACTCTCGCTGTATCCGCCCGCTGCACGGAGCAGGCAGACAGCGGGAATCTGCTGCCGAGCGTTCGGGTTCGTACGAACACGAACCTCGGCAGGTTCCGACCATCCCTACCGGACATTGTAACATCATCCCAGTTACAGCTCCCATGTCATCACTGGGGCTGGGGCTGTACTTTTAGGGGATAGAACAACTTTGATCACTGTAACATATTTTGAGTTACAAAGATCAAAGCTGCTGTGTCTCTCTACAGCATAGGTCTGATCTCAACACTGAGATCGGGCCTGTGCTGTCGGGGGACAGAGCAGCTGTGATCACTGTTATTGAAATTTGACAGTAATCAGGTCCTGATCTCAAGTTTCCGGACAGCATTTTCGGGAGCCCTTAGCTGTAATCAGTCAGGATTTACTGGCCGACCAGTCAATGGTTATCTATGGGAGCTGCTGTTAGTTTGGTCACAAAATGAGGTTCAGGTTTTAGTACTGCTGGTAACTACTAAAAGAGCGAGAGAAATAGCTGCGCACGATACATAGATCTTCCAGAAACTTTGTAAATGCAATAAGACCATGAAGAGCACCTTGTCCCCACTCTGAGGTAGTAGGGGGCTTTTGCATGTTCTGAAATAGCAGTCCATGTATAGACAATGTGCTACAGACCAGGATTAGAAACTCCAAATTTCATTCATTATGATGCTGTGAACTCCGAAACCGTTTAAACTCTGTGATACTTGCACTGCATGTCAGGACAGTAACACAAAGTATTAAACTGTTTAGGAGCTTTCAACATCATAATGAATGATTATACCAAGAGTTCCAAATTCCGGTCTGTAGCACATTGTCCGTGCACAGACCATAATTACGGAACGTGTAGTGTAACTAAACCATACCATAAACCAAAAGTGTTTTTTTTTTTTTTTTTTTTTTTATTTGTGACGTAGGTATAGCCTCATTTAGCTATGGCTATGCATGTACTCCTTGTGTTGGGTAACTACCAGGTTTAAATGTCTTTTTACAAGTTTTACAATTGACTTGATTTGTTACTAAATCCTCACTGTGCGTTTACATTCTTTTTTGCTACAAGGCTTTTGATTGATTTGTTTGAGAAGAATGCTTTGTCAAATTGCTGCCAACATAATGTATTTAAAAATGAGAATTTCTGTTCAACCTACCATGTTTTATACAAACAGATGTGAAATAAATTGTATAGAATTGATAAAACAAATCTGGAAAACTGATTGAAATCTAAATGAGTTTAGTGAGAGAGATGGGATTTGGTCTTTGTGTGTTTTGTTTGTGAAACAGCAGAGAAATCATTAGTTCACTAGGTGCTTATAAATATTTAGTTTTGTTGCGTTTTATCTGGTTACCAGCAATGATTCACTTTTAGTCCTATGAAAGCAGAACTAGAGCACAAAGTAACCCCTGAGCCCTTCATCAAAAGCATAGCATATTCTTTCCCAATGCAACAGAGTTGCCTATGACATCTTCCCTCACCCCAAGTGTATATGATCTACATTGACAGAGAGAGAGGCAAGAGGCCAAATGTTTGGTTAGGTATACAGGACAGTTTGTCACCCAGGAGGCAGATTTACAAAGCTGTGTAAAGCCATTTTTTTTAGCCAAGATCTCTGCCACTTTAAAGTGACTGTACCACCAGGCCCAGGCTGAAGCACTGGAGGCGGGCCGACCCACCCTTAGTGGGAGGAAACCCTAGCCCCTCTATGATAGGGTTCCATTGTATCTAATAGAGTGACGTCATGGAGGGGCTGGGGTTTCCTCCCACTAAGGGTGGGTCGGCCCGCCTCCAGTTCTTCAGCGTGGGCCTGGTGGTACAGTCCCTTTAACCCAGTGTTTCTCAACCTGCGGTACGCGTACCCCAGGGGGTACGCGCCGCAGGCTGAGGGGGTACGCCGGGAGGTGGGGGGAAAAAATATTTTGGGTGCCGGGACACTGCTATCACCCAGCAATGTCCCGGCACCTGTCCCCGCCGCTTGTCTCACATCCTTCCCCCAGCAGCCTCACCAGCTTTCTGTACAGGACATGGTGAGGCTGCTGGGGGAAGGATGAAGTCCGAGGATACAAACCAGCAGCCTCTCAACTCACTGTCTCTGAGGCCCTGCTGGTCCGGCCGCCTGCGGGGACATCAGCCTGCCGCCGCCGCATCTCCTCTCCGCCGGGTCACCTTAGGCAGCCTGTTCGGGATTCGTCCCCAGGCTGCCGCATATCCTCCTGGGGCCCCCGGCTGGACGCTGCAACCCGATCCGGCAGCCTCACGCTCTTCCCCCGCGGCTCCCGGATCGGGTTGCAGCGTCCAGCCGGGGGCTCCAGGAGGATATGCGGCAGCCTGGGGACGAATCCCGAACAGGCTGCCTGAGGTGACCCGGCGGAGAGGAGAGGAGATGCGGCGGTGGCAGGCTGATGTCCCCGCAGGCGGCCGGACCAGCAGGGCCTCAGAGACAGTGAGTTGCGAGGGGGTAGTGGTGCTACCCCGCCCGCGGCTCCTGCAGTAGATTGTGGACCAGGATATGGGGCGCCCCCCATGTCCACCTGCCGCCGCTTCTCCCCGGTCTCCCCTACGGCTGACGCTGCTTCTCTCCGGTCAATCAGTGGTTTGTAGACCGGGAGATGGGGCCCCCCTCGTCCTACGGTTGACGCTGCTGCCTGTGGAAGTGGGGTGCCCCATCTCCCGGTCCACAATCCACTGCAGCAGAAGCCCCCGGCGCACCACTACATCATCACCTCTCTCCCCCCTCCACCTCCTCTCTACCCCCATCATCACCTCTCTCCCCCCTCCACCTCCTCTCTACCCCCATCATCACCTCTCTCCCCCCTCCACCTCCTTTCTACCCCCATCATCACCTCTCTCCCCCCTCCACCTTCTCTCTACCCCCATCATCACCTCTCTACCCCCATAATCACCTCTCTCCCCCCTCCACCTCTTTTCCCTCCATAATCACCTCTCTCCCCCTCCACCTCCTTTCTACCCTCATCATCACCTCTCTCCCCCCTCCACCTTCTCTCTACCCCCATCATCACCTATGAACCCCCATCATCACCTCTGTACCCCCATAATCACCTCTCTCCCCCTCCACCTCCTCTCTACCCCCATCATCACCTCTCTACCCCCATCATCACCTCTCTACCCCCTCCACCTCCTCTGTACCCCCATCATCACCTCTCTACCCCCATCATCACCTCTCTACCCCCATCATCACCTCTCTACCCCCATCATCACCTCTGTACCCCCATAATCACCTCTCTCCCCCTTCCACCTCCTCTCTACCCTCATCATCACCTCTGTACCCCCTCCACCTCCTCTCTACCCCCATCATCACCTCTCTACCCCCATCATCACCTCTCTACCCCATCTTAACCTCTGTACCCCCATCATCACCTCTCTCCCCCCTCCACCTCCTCTGTACCCCCATCATCACCTCTTACCCCCCCTCCACCTCCTCTCTACCCCCATCATCACCTATGTCCCCCCTCCACTTCCTCTCTACCCCCATTATTACCTCTCTACCCCCATCATCACCTCTCTACCCCCATCATCACCTCCCTACCCCCATCATCTCCTCTGTACCCCCATCATCTCCTCTGTACCCCCATCATCTCCTCTGTACCCCCATCATCTCCTCTGTACCCCCATCATCTCCTCCCTACCCCTCATCACCCATCACCTTCTCTCACCCCCATCACCGCTCTCCTCCTCTGTCCTCCTCTCTCCCCTGTCTTCCTCTCCCCCATCACCTCCTCTCTCCCCCGTCTTCCTCTCCCCCATCACCTCCTCTCTCCCCTGTCTTCCTCTCCCCATCACCTCCTCTCTCCCCTGTCTTTCTCTTCCCCATCACCTCCTCTCCCATTCACCTCGTCTCTCTTCCTCTCTCCCCTTCACCTCCTCTCCCTTCTTCACCTCCTCTCTCTTCCTCTCCCTTCTTCGCCTCCTCTCTCTTCCTCTCCCATTTCACCTTCTCTCTCTTCCACTCCCCCTTCACCTCCTCTATCCTCCTCTTTCCTTCTTTTCCCCCTGAGACCTTACTCTCCCCTTAATCTCCTTGTGGCTCAGAGGCTGGAGAAGAGAGGAAGACCCCTCCCCCCCATGGCGGATAACGTGAGTATGAATTTTTTTTGTTTGTTGGGGCAGGAGGGGGAGGGAGTAGAATGGTGGGCATTACTATGGGGGCAGGGCAGGAGGCATTATTACTATATGGAGGGTCATGGAAGGGGATATTATTTTTAATGAGGGATCCTAAATACAGGGATAACCCACACACCTACTCACTTTACAGCGCATTACACCAAACAGCGGAATTATTACTGTATGGGAGCCTATAGGTAGGAAAAAGGGAGGGAAGTTAAAGGAAAACTGTGATGCCTAAGATGTTTGGCAGGTTCTCTGGCAAGAGGTAAATTGTAGCTGCAAGAAATAATCATGGTGGTCTGGGCCAGATGGAGAGGAAAAGGAAAAGTGATATATGGCTACATGGGGAGGTATCTGGCTATAGAAGGAGGTATCTTAACTACATGGGGAGATGTCTGGCTGCAAGGGGGTAGGTATCTGGCTACATAGGGAAGGTATCTGACTACATGGGGAGATATCTGACTACATGGGGGAGGTATCTGGCTACATGGGGGAGGTGTCTGACTACATGGGGAGATATCTGACTACATGGGGAGGTATCTGACTACATGGGGAGGTATCTGACTACATGGGGGGAGATATCTGACTACATGGGGGAGAGATATCTGGCTACATGGGGGAGAGGTATCTGGCTACATGGGGGAGAGGTATCTGGCTACATGGGGGAGAGGTATCTGGCTACATGGGGGAGGTATCTGGCTACATTGCAGAGGTATCTGGCTACATAGGGAGGTATCTGACTACATGGGAGGAAGTATTTGGCTACATGGGGGAGGTATCTGACTACATGGGGAGGAGGTATCTGGCTACATGGGGGGATATCTTGCTACATATAAGGGGTATCTGGCTACATAGGGAAAATATCTGGCTACATAGAAGAAGGCCTCTTGACTACATGGGGGAGGTATCTGACTACATGGGGGAGATATCTGGCTACATAGAAGAAGGCCTCTTGACTACATGGGAGGAGGTATCTGGCTCCAGGGGGACATATCCATCTCTGTGGGATATATCCCACCTGCTTCTCTGGCACCCGGTTTACTGACGGCCTGCTCAGCCAATCAGTGAACAGTCCCACCGTAGCCACTGATTGGATGAGTGGGCTGTCAGTGAGCTGGGAGCCAGAGAAGCAGGTGGGAGTACAGGGAGGTAAGTATGATCTGTTAAGGGCCGGCAGCTAATTAGGTAAATAGGCAGCGGCTACATTCTCGCAGCAGATTGAAAATCCTCTGTGAGAATGCAGAGCCATAGGCCATAACAGTACAGAGTATCGCAGTGGATTTTGCTGTGAAACGTACATGTAAATCTACCCTGGGCAATGTTATTAATGGATGGCATCGTTGGGGGTACTCGGCTGGAGCATCTTGTCGCATGGGGGTACTTGGCCTGAAAAGGTTGAGAAACACTGCTTTAACCTATAGGGCAGCCACCACAGGGCAGGTCCACCATGTGTGGAGCATAGTGCCAGTGTATGACAACCATGAACACATGGTGGTCATACTGATGGGTATATGGCATGGAGTACAGAAGAAACATAGTTTGACCTATGTAAAAAAAAAAAAACTCTGCCTACACTTTGTGTTTCCATGCATGTCTGCTAATCCTGGGGTTTGAGATCCTTTGTAACATAAAGGCAGTTTTTGACTCTGTGGGGGTTGATTTAGAGTAGCATATATTAGAGATGTAAATGGTGAAGAGTAAATGGTGGGGCATTCAAACAACGTTGTCTTTTTTTTTTTTTTTTCCATAACGTACAAAAGAACAGTTTCCCTTAAGGAAATAATCTATTAGCACATATATAACAATTACCGTACAAAATTACCACAAATAGGCATTTGCACCCACCCTGGACTGATTAGGTAAAAAAAAAGGAAAAACACACCTCACTTGTCGTCAAGCCACTTGCCCCAGACCTTCCTATATTTTCTCCCGCTTTTCCCCCCAAGTCCCAGCCACTATCTTATCATATTTCTGAATTTTCCCCATAAGCCTTAAGGCCCTATTCCACGGAACAATTATCGTTCGTATTCGGCCGATATCGGCCGCTACGGACGATAATCGTCCCGTGGAATAGAGTGCAACGATCAGCCGACATTGTTCATGTCGGCTGATCGTTGCAGTCGCTTGTTTTTCAACATGTTGAAAAACAAGCGGCTGATATAGCAGCAATCTGCTGCCGTCGCTCCATTGAATACCATTGAATTCCATTGATCTACTTCCCATTCATTTCCCTTCTTATAGTCCCTAAACCAGTCTATAAACAAATTTTCTGTGATAATTGTGTATATTTTTTTTTTAGTTCCCCTTTCTTGTGTCCTTGCATAAAACTACATAAAACTAAAATTCTGAATTTTTACCCAGCTCCCTCCCCCTTGTACATTAATTACATGAGACAACTGTCTATCTCAACCAGTGTGCCGCTCGAAGTGCAAATTCTGTCCTTACCACCTCAAATGGTTTTATCTTTCTATCCATAAACAAATTGGCCACCAAAGTGATTCCGTGGTTGTACCAAAAGGACTGCTCCCCAAAATTATTAAAATGTGTCAACTGTTCATTACCCCATAAGAAGGTGTACTTATTACTTGCTGTGATACCCAGCAATTTCCTAATTTTTAGCCAAACTTTCCCCCACATTTGCACAGTCTTCCAATCACTATAGTAAGTAAGGGACCAACTGTGGGATTCCAGGAACTCAAACAGTGAATTATATCTCTGCTTCTCGGTTCCAAAGACCACATCTCTCCAGTACACCTTATCATTCCCTTTTATTTGTAGCATTTTATAAAAATATAGTCTAAAGTCTGGCAAAGACCATCCTCTAATGTCAGCCGGGACTGTGAAATTATATCTGAGTCTGATTCTTTTAACCCCCCACCCCCCCCCACCCCCCCAATTAATTTCCCCAGCAAAACCTCTAAACGTGCTAAATATCCATCCGGAATACAAGCCGGGGCCGTCCTAAGAAATTATAGCACTTGTGGTTGGACCACCATCTTTTCCAACCCTATCCTGTCAGACATTGACAATATATGTTGATCTTACTTTCAAGCTTATTTGAATACGGCTTAATATTTAACACCGCAAACTTATCTGGGTCTGCAGACACCTTAACTCCAAGATGCTCTAGGAAATCCACCTTCCTCTGGATAACCAAAGTCCCTAGGGTGTCCATTTGGGGTGGATCTAGTCCTAAAAGCATGGATTTGGCCCAGCTAATTTGAAATCCGGAATATGATCCCGAATAATTCAAGTTGTTCCATTGCTGCTGGAAGGCCACGTCCCGGATTCCGGATGAACATCAACACATCGTCGGCATACATAACCTCTTCCTAGCTGCCTCTTAACCTGAAACCCTTAATACGCAGATTTTTCTTTTATATAAGTAATGCGAGGGGCTCGCTATATAAAGCAAACAGGCGAAAGAGGACAGCCTTGTCTGGTGCCCCTTTTGTAGATTGAACGACTCAGATACGACTCCATTCACCACCAGACTAGCCTTGGACCTAAGTTATAACATCCCTATGTGCCGTATTAACATCTCCCGAGTCCAAAGGCTCTGAGGGTAGCCAGAGGAATCCCCACTCCACCCTGTCGATGGCTTTAACAGCATATATCGACAGGATGGAGCGGGGCATCCCCCCCCAGTCATCTGTATATTGGCAAAAGTCTCCTGTATGTTTCCAAACACTGACCTACCCGCAATGAAACCTCTCTGCTCCTTGCTGACCAAACCCGGCATGAGATCTTTAAACCTCTGAGCTAGAAGTTTTGCGAAAATTTTCGCGTCTGTATTTAATAGGGATATCGGTCTATACGATCCAATGTCTAATGGATCCTTAACTTTTTTTTTTTTTTTTTAAATATGAGAATAATCATTGCTTCATACATAGAGGGAGAGAGTTCGCCCAGGGTACAGGATTCCTCTATCAGCTCACACAATCAGCAGGAAAGCTTTTTTATATTTTTTATATTCCGCGAACGGCAATTCATCTGGGCCTGGCGAGGAACCATTCCGAAAGGATCTGAGGACATTATCTCTGATACTGAAAAAGGGGCCTTTAGTTCTATTTTTTGCTCTTCTGTGACCATTGGGAGGCCCAGGTTGCCCAAGAACTGCGATGCCTGCTCAGAGTCTGTTTGAACTTGGCTAGAGTATAACGTTTCATAGTACTGTTTCAGCACCTGGGACACCTGCGGAGTTCCCAATACAGTGTCCCCATTCTCGTTTCTTATAGCGAAGATCACAGGCCTGGGCTCCTGAGCCCTCTCAACATCAGAAACAGTCTTGTCAGGGTTTCCAGACTCTGTAAATTTTCTTTGTCCCTGGAAAAATAGCTTATGCTGTGCCTTCTCCACCAAAAATGCTGAGAATCTATCCTGTGCTAGTTTCATCTGATCAAATGTCCCCGCAGATCCTGTAGATTTATAACAATCTTCTGCTAGCTTTACTTCTTCTCTAAGCCTAGATTCCTCAAGACGGAAGGATTTTTTAACCCCTTTAGGACCAGGCTAATTTTCATTTTTTTTCCTCCATAGCAGTTGCATTTTTACACCTACAGACCCACATGAGCCCTTATTTTTTTTGCGTCACTAGTTGTACTTTGCAATGACAGGCTGAATTTTTGCATAAAATATGCTGCGAAACCAGAAAAAAATTATATGCGTGGTGAAATTGAAAAAACAAAAAAAACACAATTGTTTTTCTTTTTTTGAGGGGTTGGGGTGCTTCGTTTTTACGCCGTGTGTCCTATGGAAAAACTGACATGTTATATATGTTCCTCAAGTCGTTACGATTACGATATGTAACATGTATTACTTTTATTGTATCTGATGGCTTGTAAAAAATTCTAACCATTGTTAACAAATATATGTTCCTTAACCCCTTCACGTCAGCAATCTGTATATATACGTTCCTATTGCGCATGCCCCGTGCAGTAGGAATGTACATATACGTTCCTGACTGACAGAGGCTTTGTGATGAGAGTGGGATCGCTGCAGGGACAGCGATCCCGCTCTCATCTGAGTACAGCACCGAAGATAATGAGGATCAGCTGCGATCCCGCAGCTGACCCCGAAACGGTGGTCACTAATGGGCCGGTGCCGCCGCTGTATTTCATCTCCCCCCCCCCCCCACCGTGAATCCACGGTGGGGGGGAGATGAAATGAGTAAAATCAGACCCCAGATCAGCCCCCCTGGTGCCCCAGTCACTAACCCCCCCCCCCCCTCCCGCGGCGGCCATCGGATCCAAGATGGCCCCCGCCATCACTGTGAACAGACTAATGCCTGTTTACAGTGATCGAAAAAGAAAAATGAATAAAAGCCCCATGCTCTCCGCCACCGGAGGTAGCGGAGAGCACGGGGCAGTCATCGGGACCCCCTGTGGGGTCCCGGTACAAGTGATCAGCGGTATATACTATATACCGCTGATCGCTTGTACCATGTGCTCCAGGCACTTTTTATCCCGTCACCATGAATGATTGGTAACGGTATAAAAAGTGATGTCCCCCCACCCCCCAAGTCGCGCCCCCCCCCCCCCTGTCACCCCTGTCCCCCAGTCACCCCCCCCCCCCCCTACCCCTTATACATTACCTGATCCTGGAGCTCCTTCCTCTTCGGTGTCCTGGCTGGTTATGAAGTGCGCATGCGCTCCACAACCAGCCAGCTCTGAAAATTTAAAGTGACAGAGACCAATTTGGTCTCTGTCACTGAACTATGATTACTGTGATAGAAAATATCACAGTAATCATAGTAATACAGTGAAAATGAATGTGTAAAGTACAAAAAGTGACAAACAAACATAAAAATAAAAAACACACTTTTTATTGTAGTAATAATTGCAGTTTACTCTAAAATTACCCCTAACCCCCCCAGATTGCCCATAACCACCCCAGGTTGTCCGTAATCACATCAGATTACACGTAACCCCCCAGATTACCCGTAACCACCGCACGTTGCCCGTAACCACCGCACGTTGCCCGTAACCACCGCACGTTGCCCGTGACCCCCTCCAGATTGTCCGTAATCACCCCAGATTGCCTGTAACCACCCCAGATTACCTATAAGCACTTCAGTCTATCCGTAACAATTCTAGATTGTCTGTAACCCCGCCAGGTTGCCCATAACCACCGCAGTTTGGGCATAACCACCCCAGGTTGCCGTAATCATGCCAGATTACATGTAACCCCCCAGATTGTATGCAACCACCGCACCTTGCCTCTGACCACTGCACCTTGCCTCTGACCACTGCACCTTGCCTCTGACCACTGCACCTTGCCTCTGACCACTGCACCTTGCCTCTGACCACTGCACCTTGCCTCTGACCACTGCACCTTGCCTCTGACCACTGCACCTTGCCTCTGACCACTGCACCTTGCCTCTGACCACTGCACCTTGCCTCTGACCACTGCACCTTGCCTCTGACCACTGCACCTTGCCTCTGACCACTGCACCTTGCCTCTGACCACTGCACCTTGCCTCTGACCACTGCACCTTGCCTCTGACCACTGCACCTTGCCTCTGACCACTGCACCTTGCCTCTGACCACTGCACCTTGCCTCTGACCACTGCACCTTGCCTCTGACCACTGCACCTTGCCTCTGACCACTGCACCTTGCCTCTGACCACTGCACCTTGCCTCTGACCACTGCACCTTGCCTCTGACCACTGCACCTTGCCTCTGACCACTGCACCTTGCCTCTGACCACTGCACCTTGCCTCTGACCACTGCACCTTGCCTCTGACCACTGCACCTTGCCTCTGACCACCGCACCTTGCCTCTGACCACCGCACCTTGCCTCTGACCACCGCACCCCTGACCCCCTCCAGATTACAGGTACCCAACTCAGATTACCTATTAGCACTTCAGTTTATCCATAACCACCCCAGGTTGCCTGTAACCACCCCAGGTTGCCTGTAACCACCCCAGATTGTCTGTAACCATACCAGATTGTCTGTAACCACCCCAGGTTGCCTGTGACCACCCCAGACTGCCCGTAACCACCTCAGACTGCCCGTAACCACCCCAGACTGTCCGTAACCACCCCACATTACCTGTAATCTAATTTTTTTATTTTATTTTAGTAACTGTGCTATTCTAATAACTATTTCTAGCTGCGGTTTTGCTCCAGCAAATTGGCGCTCCTTCCCTTCTGAGCCCTGCTGTGTGCCCATACAGTGGTTTATGCCCACATATGGGGTACCGTTGTACTCAGGAGAACCTGCGTTACAGATTTTGGGGTACATTGTTTCTCCTGTTCCTTGTGAAATTTAGAAATTTCAAACTAAACCAATATATTATTGGAAAAATGAGAGTTTTTCATTTTTACTGGCCAATTTTGAATACTTTCCTCTAATACCTGTGGGGCCAAAATGCTCATCCTACCCCAAGATGAATTCTTTGAGGGGTGTACTTTCCGAAATGGGGTGACTTTTGGGGGGGGTTCTATTCTGTAGACATTACAGGGGCTCTGCAAACGCACCTGGTGCTCAGAAACTTCTTCAGAAAAATCTGCACAGAAAATGCTAATTGGCGCTCCTTCCCTTCTGAGCCCGGCTGTGTGCCCATACAGTGGTTTATGCCCACATATGAGGTACCTTTTTACTCAGGAGAACCTGCGTTACAAATTTTGGGGTTCTTTTTTTTCTCTTGTTCCTCGTGAAATTGAGAAATTTCAAACTAAACGAACATATTATTTTTCATTTTTACTGTCTAATTTTGAATACTTTTCTCTAACACCTGTAGGGTCAAAATGCTCATCCTACCCCAAGATGAATTCTTTGAGGGGTGCACTTTCCAAAATGGGGTGACTTATGGGAGTTTTTCTCTCTGCTGACACTACAGGGGCTCTGCAAATGCACCTGGCGCTTGGAAACTTCTTCAGCAAAATCTGCAATGGAAAAGCTAATTGGCGCTCCCTTCCTTCTGAGCCCCACTGTGTGCCCATACAGTGGTTTACGCCCACATATGGGGTACCGTAGTACTCAAGAGAACCTGCGTTAAAAATTTTGGGGTGCTTTTTCTCTCATGTTCCTTTTGAAAATGAGAAACTTAAATCTAAACGTATATATTATTGGAATATTTTAATTTTTCATTTTTTTACGGCCTAATGGTGAATACTTTCCTCCAGCCCCTGTAGGGTTAAAATGCTCATTATACCCCTAGATTAATTCTTTAAGGTGTCTAGTTTTCAAAATGGGGTCACTTATGGGGCTTTCCAGTATACAAGCCTCCTAAATCAACTTAAAATAAGAACTGGTCCCTAAAAAAATCAGTTTTGATAACTTTCACGAAAATGTGGTAATTTGCTGATAAATTTCTAAGCCCCATAACACCCTAAAAAAGTAAAATATGTTTATGAAATGAAGCCAGAATAAAGAGGACATATCGGTAATGTGACTTAGTAACTAATTTATGTGATACAACTTTCTTTTTTTAGAAGCAGAGAATTTCAAAGTTCATAAAATGCTAATTTTTTTAATTTTTCATGATATTTTGATGTTTTTCACAAAAAACACAAAGTAGTGACCAAATTTTGCCACTAATATAAAGTGCCATATGTGACGAAAAAACAATCTCAGAATCGCTAGCATACGTTAAAGCATCACTGAGCTATAAGCGCATAAAGTGAGACAGGGCCGATTTTGAAAAATGAGCCTGGTCTTTTAGGTGCAAATAGGCTTGGTCTTGAAGGGGTTAAAATCGTTCTATTCCCATGCTTATAGCGCTTTTATCCTTTGGTCTATGATATGATTTGATGCAACCAAAAATGCACAATTTTGCACTCTGGGATGTTTTGGCGTTTACGCCGTTTACCGTACAAGATCTGGAATGTGATAAATTTATATTTTGGGAGATAACGCACCCGGTGACATGTTTATTTTTATTTATAAAATGGGAAAAGGGGGTGATTATGACTTTATTAGGGGAGGGGGCTTTTTATTAATTATGACACTTTATTTTTAACTTTTACACTTACACTAGAAGCCCCCCTGGGGGACTTCTAGAATAAGCACACTGATCTTTAATACAGATCTATGCTGCATAGATATGCAGCATAGATCGATGAGATAGGCACCAGTCACGGAGATCGCTCCTCCGTGACAACATCATGTGGGTGCGATCTCCCCACTAGACACCAGGGAAGAGCTGCTCTGAAGTCTTCAGATGCAGCTGTCAACTTTGACAGCTGCATCTGAAAACTTAATTAGCTAAACGGCGTCAGCGCCAAAAAATTCCAAAGTGCAAAATTGCGCATTTTTGGTCGCATCAAATCCAGAAAAAATTTAATAAAAAACGATCAAAAAGTCGTATATGCGCAATCAAGGTACCGATAGAAAGAACACATCATGGCGCAAAAACTGACACCTCACACAGCCCCATAGACCAAAGGATAAAAGCGCTATAAGCATGGTAATGGAGCGATTTTTAAGGAACGTATATTTGTTAACAATGGTTTGAATTTTTTACAGGCCATCCGATACAATATAAGTTATACATGTTATATATCATAGTAATCGTAACGACTTGAGGAACATGCATAACAAGTCAGTTTTACCATAGGACGGACGGCGTAAATGCAAAACTCCCCGAAATCAAAACAAATTCGTTTTTTTTTTTCAATTTGACAGTGCAAATGATTTTTTTCCGGTTTCGCAGCATATGTTATGGAAAAATAATGCCTGTCATTGCAAAGTACAATTGGTTTCGCAAAAAATAAGCGCTCATATACGTCTCTAGGTGAAAAAAATGCAAGCGCTATGGACTTTTAAACTTAAAATGGAATAAGCAAAAGCGCAAAAACGAAAATAGGCTTTGACCTTAAGGGGTTAAAGATGTTGTCCAGGAAAAAAAATGACTTTTCCACTATCCACAGGATAAGGGAAAAGTAGGAGGTCATGACCTCTTTACCTCCACTGGCTCTGTTATGAATAGAACTTGTTCATTCATCGGGCGGACGGCGGAATCTGCCTGATCGTAGAATGGAGTCTATAGGATCGGTGGAGAGTGAAGTGGGAGCACATAGGGACAAGCCACGGAATTTGCGGCAAGTTATCTGCATGATTTCCTTAGTGCGAGCTATTGCAGGTGCATTAGAGCTGACAAGCCATGCTGTAGATGGCTGAAAGACATGGCATTCACGGAGCTTACCCTACATGCGACCAGTCTGGTGAGCTGCGTGCATGTACCTCCTCCTGCCAAATTTTTTATATGTGAATCTTTCTTTAAGCTTAAGTGTTATTCTTACATGTTCTGCATCTCTTAGCTCTGTTTTCATATAAAGCTTTTCCCCTTCTCTTTGAAGTCAGACATTTTGACCAAGTTTGTTTTGATGTGAGAAGTTCATGAGTCATTTGTGTGTTCAGTTCTGTCCTTTCTTTCACTGAGCTTTAATTATTTTAATCAAGGAAGAGCTAGAATTAGCTTTCAATCTCGCCGCGCTCAGCATATTTTCAGAAAGGTTACATTACTCATACTGATCTCCCTCTCATTCTTCTTCAGTTATGTTTTGGCTTTTGTTGGGTGAACTTTGTCGTCTTGGCAAAAGATGTTCTGCTACTTTCTTACTTTTTTGGAAACCTTAGAGAAAAATCACAGTGATGGGATGGGGATAGCACATGTACTACTCCCCTGTTATCTGCTCATACTATGAGCAGATGATGGGAGGAGTAGTCAGGGCCGTATCAACAGCTGTTGCTGCCCTAGGCACTAAACCTGAAGACGCCCCATCTTGGGGAGCGGGGCGGGAGAGTGGTGTCGGCCACATGCATTTCTCTACATGTAGAAACATGTCTGAATCGCATTTTTCATTGTTTTTAACTGCTTAAAACATACATTTCCACATTGAATCAATGATTAGAACGTCTCCATATTGTCTGAAGGAATTCTCACCACAGGATTGGTAGATTGGTAGGTAATAGCTCTAGGCGGCACAGCCATACCATACCTGAACTACACCGTCATGCCAGACCTGACCATACCTCCCCCCCCCTCAAAAAGACACCAGATTTACTGGCAAGTCTGAACAGGAGGTGGGAGACTAAAAAAAATAAAAACAAAAAAAAAAGTTGTTTCCTTCCCCCTTCTCCCTGGTTCTGCCCCCCTGCAAGGTGCTTCCCTAGGCACCGGACCACGGGTGCCTAGTGGTAAATACAGCCCTGGGAGTAGTATTGTGTATATGTGCCCAGCACCGAGCAGGGAGGGAGGGAGGAGGTAGATGCACAGGTACCTCTCTCCCTCCCTGCTCGGTGCCCTCCAAATGTATTCATTAAATACATTTATGGGATACTTTGGTGGAGCAAGGACACTTGCTCCCCAAAGCATTTCATAAATGTATTAAATCAAAACATTCTGTACATACCATTTTTACATACACATCCATTGATTCAATAGTGTGTCCAGCAGGGGCACTCTATATATAGAAGTCAATGGTACTCATTGACTTCTATATATAGTGCACCCCTGCTGGACACTCCATAGGATTTACACCCTTCGTTGTGGCATCACGGTTTCTGAGAGAATTCTAACACTCCATGATCTAATAAATTAAGGGAAATAGCAGTATATGTGCATTTCCCATAATTAATGTACATTAGAAATGTGTATAACTTTCCATAAGAAATAACATATTAAAAAAAAATACTTTTGGCCGCACTTCTCCTTTAAATAGAACTCTATTCATTCTCTATGGAGCTGCCGGGGCCAATCTGCGATCGTCAGGGGGCACAGAGGTCGGACCCCCTGCAATCTCTTACTTGCCTTGCATCCTGTGGATAGGAAACAAGTAAGTCTTAGGGTCAGTTTACATGTACAGACTCGCAGCGTAAATCTCGCAGCGAGTCTGTCAGGTCCTGGCAGTTCACTGTCACAACATACTCGCAGCAGTCGGAACGACCGCTGTGTGTATGTAATCCTGCCGGCCCCTTAACCCTTTCGGCTCCCGCTGCTGCTGCCGCCGCCCGCTGTGTCTGTATACATTACCTCTCCTCGCTGCACGGGGTCCCGGCGTACTGCTCTCCCGCCCGGCCAATCAGTGTGTTGCCCAGCCGCAGCCACTGATTGGCCGGGCGGGAGAGCAGTACGCCGGGACCCTGTGCAGAGAGGACAGGTAATGTATACAGAATGTATTGTAGGTTGGCCCATACCAGTTGGCTTAGTGGGGGCAGGGTCTATGTGTCGATGTCACAGAGGGGCGGGGCTAGGTGGTGCTGTTGCCCTGAAGCTCCGCCCACTTAGCACAATCTGCAGATAATAAAAGATCACATTTTACTTGAACAAGTACCATAATCTATGATGTAAAATAAGGTATGAAAACTGGTAAATTTACCATTTACACCTGTGTAGAGGAGTCAGAATGCAAAAAGGGGGTGACAGTGTCACTTTAAATTTTAAGTTTAAGGATGGGTTCACACATACCGCATTGCAGTAGGTTCCGCTGCACAATCCGCTGTCATTTGCTGTAAGTTTTAAAGCACCGCCTCCCACTTATTCCGACCCTGCGTGATTAATACATTACCAGGCTGCGTTGCTGCTCAGGCTCCCGGCTTCCTGTTGTCCTGCTCCGCCAATCAGTGCGCTGCCCCCCCACAGCCACTGATAAGCTTCGGGGGGTGTCAGGGAGCCAGGAGCCTGAGAAGCAAGCAGGAATGCGACCTGATTATGTAATACCGGGCAGGACCAGGTTAAGTGGGAGACAGCTTTACTTATGGCCCTATTCCACGGAACGATTATCGTTCGTTTTCGGACGATATCGACCGCTACGGACGATAATCGTTCCGTGGAATAGAGTGCAACGATCAGCCGACATCGTTCATGTCGGCTGATCGTTGCAGTCGCTTGTTTTTCAACATGTTGAAAAACAAGCGACTGATATAGCAGCGATCTGCTGCCGTCGCTCCGTTGAATAGGAGCATCGGCAGCAGACGCTGCTGTATCCTATGGGCTGCCCGGACGATCAGCGATCCCCCGGGCAGCCCCCCCGCAGCTCACCGCCGCCCCCTCCCGCACTCACCCGCTCGCTGCAGCCGCGTTGAATAGCGGCGGCAGCGAGCGGGGAACGAGGAGCAAACGAGCGCTAATAGCGCTCGTTTGCTCCTCTAAAACGACCCGTGGAATAGGGCCAATACTCACACAGGAATGAAAAATGTAGTATGTTACCCATGTAAATGAGTATGTTAACCCATAGAGAATCACAGAACACAGGACCGCAGGGAATTTCCCTGCACTACTCACAACGTGATATCCGCTGCGGATCCTGTATGTGTGAAGCTACCCTAAATGGTCTGTTAATTTTTAATATCCATTTCTAGCTTTCTTGCTTTTTTTCTTTATTTAAGAAAATAAAATACAAACTTAAGGGGCACATGAGGACACTGCTTACTGACAGCTGCTTTTTCTTTCCCAGTCACTGTAAAGATAATCAACATGTTAAATAAGGAAATTTTAAACATTTGACTGTTTAGAGTAAGCTCTTCCATCCCATCATATGTAATATAAGCAAAGTCTCAAAAAAATCAGATTTAGTCTGCTCCATAATATAGCATAGATGCATTAGTGAAAGAAGCCAAGAATCTTTAATTTGTATCAGCTGTTTTAGATGACAGAAGGAAGATGTCAGGAACAAGTATGTGAGATTCTTATCATATAAATGGCTTCTTCTATCCTTACTGTTTAAATTGTGGTTTGAAGGTGGCCAGCTATAGGCAAAATTCTTTCAGTTTTAAAAACTATGTACACCATTTGACCGTTTTTTTTTTGTTTTGTTTTTTTATAGTCTTGTTTTGTGCTTATTATGGTTTTCTCCATATGTCTTTATTAATATGCTTAGTTTCTCTTTTGCAGAGTGTAGCAAACTACAGTTTGCTATGCGAGTCTACACTTGTACACAGCCTATGGGACCCTCCCCTGCAAACAACCATTTATTTGTATTCCTCCCTAACTATAGTTTGTCTGACAAGGGATAAACCAAGGCTAGGTTACCATCCACATACAGCGGTTTCGGGGTGTTGCCCCTCATCAGTGTGGAGCAGGATTCTGGCCAGGTGGGAGCAATGCCTAGTATGCCTGTATGTGGATGGTTACCTAGCCTTGGTTTATCCCTGGTCATTAAATTGACTTATAGGGCCACTTAATATGGTGGTTTTGGTGGTTTCCTAACAGGAGCTGCCCCTTGGCTGGGTCCTTCCCAGAGGGATATCTGGCTAGTCCTGTGTTTTGAGACTCTTCAATGAGGCTCCACAGGCTCCTCTTTTGCATATTCATGTTTCCCAGGGGGCAATGCACCTAGGACTTCACTGCATTGAGTGCTTTCACTAGCAGCCGGCAGTGTTGTCGTTTGGCTGGTCTCACTGAGTTCAGCAATCTGTTTTTCTAATATAGTGTTATCACTAAGGGGGCATTCACATGTTTCATGATAACAGTCAATGTGCTCTGCATTCCGTTCTGCAGAACATCTGTATATATGGACCGTGAATGTAATGTGTGAATGCCCCCTAATAGTACTGGCTTCAGCGGCTTTTCCCTGCTTCACCACTGACAGGAAAAAGTGGTTGTGGGGAGTTTTGAGAACTACAAAATTTGCATTGACCTTGGATCCTGCCTCTCTGCTGTGACAGTGCATCATATTCTGATGTAACAGGAGGCTTGGTGTGCTCTTGACTCTAATGGTGGTTTTACACGGAGTGATAATTCGCCCGATCGCATGATTAACAATTTTGAACAATGTTTTTTTTATAACGATCAGCGTTTAGACTGAACGATACATGGTATGGAAAAATCGTTTTGCGATCGCTTAAGCTTATCTCACACATAGGTGAAATCGTTGAAAGAGTGTTTACATGGAACGATCTGCAAATTTTTAGCGAATGATCAACAACAATTTGAGAACTGGTTGAAAGATCAAAATGAACGATTTCTCGCTCGTCGCTTGATGGTTCGCTGCGTTTACGTGTACGATTATCGTTTGAATTCGATCGTTATCATGCAAATTCGAACGATAAATCGTTCCGTGTAAAACCACCATAAGCTTTAGTCCATACAAAATAGGTTGAAACCAATAAAGTTAAGTGCCCACCCCACCGCCTGCCAATAATTTCTACTCTAAGGAAATCTGCCAATTGCTAAGTAAAGCCCCTATTACACGGGGCGATGGAGAGGAGAAAACAAGCAATGTCTGCACTTGTTTGCTCCTCGTTCCCCGCTCCCTAACTGCGCTATTACACGTGTCTGCAGCAAGTGGGTATGTGCGGGGGGACTGCCTGGGTGATCTCTAGATCTTCCAGGCAGCCCACAGCAGATAGCAGCAGTCTGCTGCTGCCGCTCCTGTTCCACGGAGTAAAGGCAGCATATCGCTGCTATCTAAGTCGTTTCTTTCAACATGTTAAAGACAAACAACTGCAATGATCAGCCAACATCGTTCGTGTAGGCTGATCGTTGTCTTCTATTACACAAGACTATTATCAGCCAAATGCCGTTGATGATCACTTTGTGTAATAGGGCCTTAAAGCGACTCTATACCCACAATCTCCCCCCCCCCCCCCAAAAAAAAAACAACAAAAAAAAAAAAACACGTGTATCTTTGGATAGCTGCTTTTAATCCAAGATCTGTCCTGGGGTCCGTTCAGCAGGTCATGCGGTTATTGCCCTAATATAACAACTTTTAAACTTGCAGCCCTGTGTGAAATTGCCATGGCCTAGAGTGTCTATGCCCTAGGCTTGCACCGCTTCTGTCCCTCCTTCCTGCCCTCTTTATCTTTAGGAATGCACCTAGAACAATTTCTTATGTTCGTCACCTGTGTGAACACTGCACATGAGCTGGATCATTAAGGCACCT
This sequence comes from Dendropsophus ebraccatus, assembly GCF_027789765.1. Lineage (NCBI taxonomy): Eukaryota > Metazoa > Chordata > Amphibia > Anura > Hylidae > Dendropsophus > Dendropsophus ebraccatus. Next base: position 89,420,327 of record NC_091455.1, on the reverse strand, counting down.
GTGGAGTGTTTAGTCAGGTGATGAATAGGAGTAATGCTGCCCAGGGATATTCCTAATGGTGAAGAGGGTGGAGAGGAGGGACGGAGGGGCGGTGCAAGCCTAAGGCATATGCAATCTAGGCCACACCAATTTGACACAGGGCTGCAAGTTTAAAAGTTGTTTTTAAGACAATAACTGCATCACCTACCGAACGGACCCCAGGACAGATCTTGGATTAAAAGCAGCTATCTGAAGGTACAAGCTGTTTGGGGTAAGCAGATTGTGGGTACAGTGTCGCTTTAAGGCTTATGCACTATAGAAGTTTTTACCACTGCCTGAATGATATGATATAGTCTGGCAGAATACACAATGACATTAAGTGGCTCACATGCGATGTCTTCTCTGTAGTTGTTACTTTTCTTCTCCCTATTAGCTTATAATAGACTCCATTGGGTTTCTAACATGGTGTCCCTATTTTGGCATAAAGAATATGACTGTACTATTTGTCTAGTCTGAAGAAACTGCTGACAGACGCCAAGCAGAGCTTATGATGGCAGTGTGAGCATAGCTTTCTTTTGTTAACATTCATATTTGATTGCTCTCTTTTGAGCACTTTATTGGGGATACTTGTCACTATAGGGTATTTGGCTTGAAAAGGTTTTTAAACACTGACCTACACAATTCAAGACAGTTTTCAGACTGTGTGCCGTGACTTGTGCTGACATGAGACTGATGGCTATCTTACAGTGTCTAAGTACTGTGGCATTACACCATACAAAACTATTCTACAGGATGTTTTCACCAGCACAGCAACAATACTCTGTTATCCAACATATTCAGACACTGGTACCTGTTATAAAATAGAGAACTAACCACAGACTAGTGTTTCCTGTGAGATTTCGCCACTCGAAATAGTTCTTTCCCAGAAGCATTTAAAGGAACAATAGGTCTTTTCTTTGCCAAAGGTGTACATTTTGTATGTGTTTTCCCTGCAGCTGTAGCAGCTGCTTAGTCTGGAGTTGAATTCAGTTCTAGGTGACTAGAACCACTCAATCCCCAAACTCCAATTTATCTGTTTACTTTGGGTTTACTTTTCAGGAGACAGAACAGGCATTGGCAGACAACCTGTTGAAGTTCCTTTCTCTATATGACCACTTATGCATAGACTTCTGCCATTCCCCTGTGTTCTGCAGTCATTTCTAGAATGCAGCTGCTGCAGGGAGTTTGAATTATTTGGGTCTTCACTGTTTGTAGGTAATGAATTGAATTATACATAACAAATTTCTGATAATATGGTTATATGTTCAAAGTCACAACACTGTTGGAACTTTACTTTAGGTCGGAGTTTTGCATGTGCATTAATATTTGTAACAATTTAATTTTAGTCTATCAGCAAAATAGCTCCAATAACATTTTCACACTTAGTGACACTGTCACCCCCTTTTTGCATTTACTTTGCATGACTTCTCTACCCAGGTCTAAAGGGTAAATTTAGTTTTCATCTATTATTTTATATCATACATCTTGGTGCTTGTTCCAGTATAAAGTGAAAATTTTATCATCTGTGGATTGTGCTACCTGGACAGGGCTTCAAGTGCACAGCAACACTTAGCCCCACCCACATCACTACCGTAGCCCTGCCTCTCAGCGGCCATTGGTGTGGGCTGACCTAGTCTGGGTGGGGCCTAGACCTTTAGGCCAGGCTTTTCAATGGCGACTGAGGGGGCGGAGCCTATGCAGAGATGATGTGAAGGGGAGGGCCTATGGCAGATATGTGGGTGGGGATAAGTGTCACTGCACCCGTAAAGCCCTGCCTAAGTAGCACAATCCACAGATAATTATAAAAGATCACTTTTTACTGGAACAACACAATGATATATGATATGAAATAAGGAATGAAAATTGTAACATTTACTCTTTGCACCTGTGTAGAGAAATTATAATGTAAAAAGAGGGTGACAGTGTCACTTTAAGGATTAACGCCACCGTATTGATTGAAATAGTGCCTCTCATTTGTAAATCCACTGCCCACTTCCTGAGATTTCCTGTTTTCCTGTGTATGCAAATTAGCAGGTTGTGTGCACTGGAGGCAGGCCCAGAGCCCCCAATGCATTAATAACACTTCCTCATAACGCTGACATATCCTATTATTCATGTACTGTATGTCCAGGCTGGGAACTGATAGGTTTACATACTTGAATAATAATGAGGTGCATATGGGTGTACTCTGGGAACTTGGCCTGCCACCAGTGCACCAGTCCTCCTTAATGGCATATAGAGAAAAATGGAAATATCTTTGGAACGGGGAAGTGGATTTTTTTTAATTAGGGGAGGACACTTTGATTCAGCGTGGTAAATTTTGCTACTGTTTGTCAACTAGCTATTATAATATTTTCGTTAGGGTATACCTCTCACTTTAACATGTCGTATAGCTATTTCAGACCTTGACTGATCACTAGAATGAGCAGAGAGAAAATTTACGCTGACAAGGTGGTCCCATAGACTTAAACTGAGAGGTCACCATCACATGATACAGAGCTAGGAGAGAACATGCTTAGTGCACACTTTTTTTTTCTGGCTTATTTTAGCAATCCATTGAAGGGATTGTCCAGGCTTAGGAAAACATGACTTTCTTCTAGAAACAGCACCACTCTTGTTTTTTAATTTTTAAAACTATTCAGATTTTATGGTAAACAATTTATCCGACCAGTTTACCTTTTAAGGCAGCTTCACACACATCGTATCACAGCGGATTTTATGCTGTGGATCCGCAACAGAATTGATCTAAATAACTGAACACCGCATCAAATCTGCACCATCAGATCTGCTGCGGATCCTGTACATGTGAATGCACCCTTAACATGGTATTTTTAAAGTCATGTGTCGCACTGTTAAATAGAGTTAGAAACAAAGATTTGAATCTCAAGCAGTGTTTTTGGGTGCTCACACATGTTTGGAATTTGATCAGGTTTTTGGCCTGATGAATATCTAACTAAAGCTCGAGTGGATTCAAAAACGTATTGTCTCATAAAACCAAACAACAAGATAGTTTAGTACTAGAGATGAGCGAACCTTGAGCATGCTCGAGTCTTTCCGAACCCGAGCATTCGGCATAGCGGGGGCTGCTGAAGTTAGATAAAGCTCTTAAAGTGTCACTGTCGTTAATTTTTTTTTGCAGAAATCAATAGTCCAGGCGATTTTAAGAAACTTTGTAATTGGGTTTGTTAGCCAAATATGCCATTATCTGCATGTAAAAAGCCTTTTCCCAGGTCCCCCCTCTTCTCCTTTCTGCTGTCCACTCCTCAGAATCAGGAAATCTCGACTGTTTTTTCATCTCTTTCATCAGTCTGATCCTGTCTGGTCTATGAAGAGGGGAGGGAGGGGGAAGGAGTAAGATTAGCTGGCAGCTGAGAGCCAAGAACAAAGGATTACTCAGCAGGAGAGCTATTTAGAGCCCTAATTAGTGGTCAGATAGCTCAGTGCTGATGTCACAGGAGAGAGCCCGGGATGTGAATGTAAATGAACTCTTTGTTGTCCTGTTTTGCTGCTTTTACTTTCTCTCTCCATAGGAAAACCATGAAGACGGGGGAGAGCTTCAAACTGCTTTTTCATGATAAAAATTCATTTTTTTGTTTAATTAACCCAATTACAAAGTTTCTTAAAATCGCCTGTACTATTGATTTATGCAATAAAAATTTTAACGACAGTGACACTTAAAGCTTTCTGGAAAACATTAATACATGGATATGTTTTCCACATAGCCTTAGGACTTTATCCAAGTTCAGCAGCCCCCGCTATGCCGAATGTTAGGGTTCGAATAGACTCGAGCGTGCTCGAGGTTAGCTCATCTCTATTTAGTGACTTTATTTTTTTCCAATTTATGGCCAATTTCATCATTCCACTGATGAGTACATGAACGTAAAAACAGGGTGTGTTATTTTTGTCTTGCCACAGTTTGTTTAGGAAAGATGTTATGTTGTAAGATTTGTAACAACAAAATGTATTTTTTCACAGCATTTACGCAGATGATGTGTTTATTTAAGGTATAATTTCCTAGAATTTAAGACATTTTGGTAAACTAAGCAAATAATGTTGGATTTGAAAATGAAATGCTTGGTTTGTAATTATATTGAGTGTAGTCATTTTGCAACTCGATGCAGTTTTGGTTTCTTTTTGATCCATTTTTTTTCTTCATTTACCGAGTTGTATTCTTTTTGTGTTCTTTTTGTTTTATTTTGTAAACATTTGCATTATTTGATCCTTATTTTCCTAACATCATTACAAATGGTGTATGTACATGATTACAGCCTCAGTGTGTTTTTCCATAATACCATGATGTTCTGTTCTTCAAATAACATTCTCTGTACTGTAAGCAGAATATCTTTGTTAGTTAAAGGGAACCAATCAGCCCGTTTTGGCTGATATGGTTTCCTTGAGCATTGTATAAAGCACCTGGAGTGGCCCCTGCACGTACCGGCCGCGGCAGGTGCTTTATAACAGAGAAAATTACTTTTATTCCCCGGCTCGTGACTAGATACGAGCAGGGATGTAGTCATGGTGGGCGGCTCCCCGCTCGTATCTAGTCACTGCGCTCTGCCTGTCAGCGCACTCAGAGGGGATGATTGACAGGCAGAGAGGTCCGTTACTGGTCTCTCTGCCTGTCAATCATCCCACCGAGCGCGAATCGGAATAAATTACCGCCCGGTGGCGGCTGCAGGACGGGGGAATCAGCGGTCAGTGTGACAGCTGACCCCCTCCTGTAACTGCCCGGAGCGGAGGATTCTCCGCTCCGGGCAGTTTAACCCGTTAAATGCCGCTGTCAGAGCATGACAGCGGAATCTAACGGGTTCCGGTGTGTACCTGACGGCGCCGCAGGTCCACTTACATGATCGGAGGTCGCGCAGCACCGTCCGGTCCCTCCAACGTCTCCATGGTAGCTCCGGGGGCCTAATGAAGGCCCCCGGGCTTACCATGGATAAGCCATCCTGCTGACAGGGGTGGCTTTGCTACTGCCTGTCAGCAGGATGGTCACATGACACAATACACTGTACTGCAGAAGCAGTACAGTGTATTGTATACTGTGATCTAAGTCTTACACTAGTGTACACTAGTGTAAAAAAGTAAAAAAAAAAGTGCACCAACGGCTATCACTAATGGGCTCTGTTCTGCTGCCATCAGCTCTTTATGGCGATGGCGCAGAATAGTGCAGCAGCGCCGGTAATGCCCGCAGCCCCCTCCTCTCAGCTACCGGAGGTCGCTGAGAAGTTGGGGCAGAGTGTGGGCTCAGTCCCGGCCAGTCCCCGCACCGACGATCGCCGTTATTACCAGTATAACGGCAGCCACCGGTAACGGGCACTGCATGCTTTCATATCCTCTCACCGTTAATCCACAGTGAGAGGAGATGAATACATGCCCCCCCGCCCCCCCTGGAATAACCTTAGAGTTCACAGTGATTAATTCCTTAGGGTACAAACACACTTGCCGTATCCGCAGCGAGTTTCTTGCTGCGTATTCGCAGCGAGACTCGCTGAGAATCCCGGCCCTGTGTACTCAATGGCAGACAAAGTTGCAGCATGGATGTACAGCTCTGTTGTGAGTTCGTCCAGAGGCCGACCCATTAACCCCCCGCTGGAGACTATACATCACCTGGTCCCGACTATACATCACCTGGTCTTTTGCTGATTTCAGGCACGTCCCGCTCAGCCAATCAGTGCGCTGCCCCACCGCAGCACTGATTGGCTGAACGGGCAGTGAAGACGCCGGGAGCCCCGTAGCCGGGATCAGGTGACGTATAGTCTCCGGCGGCCGGGGAGTTAACTGGGCGAGCTGCGGACAAACTCGCAGCAGGGATGTACATCCCTGTTGCGAGTTTGTCTGCCATTGAGTACACATGGCTGGGATCCTCAGCGAGTCTCACTGCGAATACGCAGACAGAAACTCGCTGCGGATACAGCAAGTGTGTTTGTACCCTTAAAAAAAGATCAAACTCTCATTTTCTCCACCGCCAGAGGTGGCGGAGAGCATGGGGCAATGATCAGGGACTAGCCGATGTGGTCCTGGCACAAGTGATCAGCGGTATATACTATATACCACTGATCACTTGTTCCAAATGCTGCCGGCACTTTTTGTCCCGTCACCAAAAATCATTGGTAACAGGATAAAAAGTCAAGTGCCCCGGATTACCTGTAACCACTCCGCATTACCTGTAACCACTCCGCATTACCTGTAACCACTCCGCATTACCTGTAACCACTCCGCATTACCTGTAACCACTCCGCATTACCTGTAACCACCCCAGATTACCTGTAACCACTCTGCATTACCTGTAACCACCCCAGATTACCTGTAACCACTCCGTATTACCTGTAACCACCCCAGATTATTCATAACCACTCCAGTTTACCTGTAACTGCTCAGATTACCCGTAACCACCCCAGATAGCCAGTAAACACTCCCAGATTGCCTGTAACCACCCCAGATTGCCACAGGCTACCCATAACCACTACAGATTACCACAGATTGTCCGTAACCACCCCAGATTGCCCATACCCACCCCAGAATGTCTGTCACTCCTCCCCCAGATTGCCCATCACCACCCCAGTTTGCCTGTGACCTTCCCCAGATAGCCTGTAAACACCCCCAGATTGTCCGTTACCACCCCATATAGCCAGTAAACACCCCCAGATAGCCAGTAAACACCCCCAGATAGCCACAGACTGCTCGTACCACCCCAGATAGCAAGTAAACACTCCCAGGTTGCCCGTCACTACCCCAGATTACCTGTAATCTCATTTAAAAAAAAAAAATTTTAGCACCTGCGCTATTCTAATAACTGATACTAGCTGCGGTTTTGCACCAGCAAAATGACGCTCCTTCCCTTCTGAGCCCTGCTGCGTACCCATACAGTGGCTTATGCCCACATATGGGGTACCGTTGTACTCAGGAGAACATGCTTTACAAATTTTCAGTGCATTTTCTCTCCTGTTTCTCGTGAAATTGAGAAATTTCAAACTAAACAAACATATTGAAAACATTTATTTTTTCATTTTTACTTTCTAATTTTGAATCCTTTCCTCTAATACCTGTGGGGTCAAAATGCTCACTGCACCCCAAGATGACTCCTTTGAGGGGTGCCCTTTCCAAAATGGGGTGACTTTTGGGGGGTTTCTCTTCTGCGGACACTACAGGGGCTCTGCAAACGCACCCGGTGCTCGGAAACTTCTTCAGAAAAATCTGTACTGCAAATGCTAATTGGCGCTCCTTCCGTTCAGAGCCCCGCTGTGTGCCCATACAGTGGTTTATGCTCACACATGGGGTACCGTTGTACTCAAGAGAACCTGCGTTACAGATTTTGGGGTGCGCTTTCTCTCCCTTTCCTTGTGAAGTTGAGAAATTTCAGACTAAACAAACTTATTATTGGAAAAATTCTAGTTTTTAATTTTTACTGTCTAATTTTAAATACTTTCCTCTAATACCTGTGGGGTCAAAATGCTCACCACACCCCAAGATTTATTCTTTGAGGGGTTATCTTTCCAAAATGGGCTGACTTTTGGGGGGGTTTCACTTCCCTGGCTCTACAGGGGCACTGCAAACGCACCTGGCGCCTGAATACTTGTACAGCAAAATCTGCACTGAAAATGCTAATTGGCGCTCCTTCCCTTCTGAGCCCCGCTGTGTGCCCATACAGTGGTTAACACCCCCATATGGGGTACCATTGTACTCAGAAGAACCTGCGTTACAAATTTTGGGGTGATTTTTCTCTCCTGTTGCTTGTGAAAATGAAATACTTTAATGTGAACGAACATATTATTTGAAAATTTCTATTTTCCATTTTTTTTCCGGCCTAATTGTGAATACTTTCCTCTAGCCCCTGTAGGGTTAAAATGCTCATTATACCCCTAGATTAATTCCTTAGGGTGTGTAGTTTCCAAAATGGGGTCATTTATGGGGGTTTCAAGTATACAAGCCTCCTAAACACACTTAAAAAAAGAACTGGCCCCTAAGAAAATTAGTTTTGGAAATTTCATGAAAAATTGGTAATTTGCTGATACATTTCTAAGCCCCGTAGCACCGAAGAAAAGTAAAATATGTTTACGAAATTATGCCAGAATAAAGAGGACATATTGGTAATGTGACCTAGTAACTAATTTATGTGATACAACTTTCTTTTCTTAGAAGCAGAGAATTTCAAAGTTTGTAAAGTGCAAATTTTTCAAATTTTTCATGATATTTTTATGTTTTTCACAAAAAAGACAAACTATAGTGACCAAATTTTTCCACTAATATAAAGTACCATAGGTTACAAAAAAACAGTCTCAGAATCCCTAGCATATCAGGGCTCCAGATGGCGACCAAAATGGTCGCCAATGCGACTGATATTTTGCAAATGGCCCCATTTGCGACTGGCCCCGGCGGCGGCGCGCTGTCTCTTTAAGTATCGCCGGCTGATGCGCGGCTGCCGGGGGTGTCCCATCCTATCCCCGGCAGCGCGGCACATCAGTGAGCTGCCTGGGGCCCTGACTTCCGGCACAGGAAGCGCGCGTCAGAGACGCTTCCTGTGTCAGAAGTCACAGCCCCGGCGTACAGGGAGCTCACTGATGCGCGCGCTGCCGGGGATAGGACGGGACACCCCCGGCAGCCGCGCATCAGCCGTGGACAGCCCTGAAGAAGAAGAGGATCGCCGGGGGAGCGGGTTGTCAGGTGAGTTTGTGTGTTTGTTTTTTTTAAATACTGCTTAGCATGGAGGAAAGGGGGGGCATCTATAATGGGGGGAAGAGAAGGGGGGCATCTATAATAGGGGGAGAAGAGGGGCCATCTTCAAGGGGGGGAGAGGGGGCTAGCTATAAGGGGAGGGGGTATCTATAATGGGGGGGGAGGAGGGGGCATCTATAATGGGGGGGAGGAGGGGGCATCTATAATGGGGGGAGGAGGGGGCATCTATAATGGGGTGGAGGAGGGGGCATCTATAATGGGGGGGAGGAGGGGGCATCTATAATGGGGGGGAGGAGGGGGCATCTATAATGGGGGTAGAGGGGGTCATCTATAAGGGGAGGGGGTATCTATAAAGGGGGGAGAAGAGGGGGCATCTATAATGGGGGGGAGGAGGGGGAATCTATAATGGGGGTAGAGGGGGTCATCTATAAGGGGAGGGGGCCATCTATAAGTGTAGGGCAAACTGGCTGCAGACACTGGGAGATAGATATATGCACAATTATTATTATCAGGGCCCCTCAGGTGTCTGTATTGTAGGGGGTCACTTGCATTAGTCACTAGGTGAGAGATATATCTATCTATATACACATCTTGTGGGGGGGTCACTATGGCTGCAGTCATAAGTCTAGCTCAGTATGTATAGACTGTTGCAAGCTTTTAAAGGGAACCTGTCACCCCCGGTGATGGGGTGACAGGCTCCCAACCCCCGTTAGAACCCCCTATACTCACCTGCGCGCACACAGAGATGAGTCCAACACTCATAGAGAATGACGGAGCACTGGACTCTCCCGTCATTCTCTATGAGCGTTGGACTCATCTCTCAGCGCACGCCGGGCTGCAGCGGCTGAGATCTCCGTGACCCGACCATCTTCAGAAGCGGGACCCGGCGCGATGAGGTGAGTATAGGGGGTTCTAACGGGGGGTTGGGAGCCTGTCACCCCGTCACCGGGGGTGACAGGTTCCCTTTAAGTTCAAGTTCAGAAGAGTAAGCCTCATTAAAAGGCTAGCCAAGTGAAGCTGAAGTACTGAATCAGACTGTATATGGTTGTCAAGTTGCAAGTTTCCATGTTGAACATTTTCAAACTAAGAAAAGAAAGGATCTAAAGGAGGAGGAGGCTGCCGTGGCCTCTGCACACAGTAAGTCCCATGTAACATAACATTAATTTTACATGGTTTAAAATGTTGGCGACCAAATATTCTATTTGGCGCCTAAATTTTTCAGGTTAGGAGCCAATGGCTCCCAGGTAAATTTTTTAGTCTGGAGCCCTGCATATGTTAAAGCATCACTGAGCTATAAGCGCATAAAGTGAGACAGGTCAGATTTTGAAAAATGAGGCTGATCATTAAGGCTCAAATAGGCTTGGTCCCTAAGGGGTTAATGGTGATAGGAGATTCCTTCTAAAACATTTATTACACAACTCTATTTGAAAATTTCAGAAGTGTAAAGTGTTTAAAAAATTTTTGTCCTAACTTTATATTTCGAAGGGGTATTCCACTCAAACATAACTTTTCATATGTTGCTGCTCATAGTGAGACAAACAATTCATTCCATACTTGTTTTCTTTTAAGTCTCCTTCATTCTGAGCTGCTGCTTTCTGCTCAGGACACAAAAAACTGTATGTAAGCTGCTCTCTCCATCTCCCCCGCCCGAGACAGCTGATGTAAAAAAGTCCCTGGCAGGCATGTGGGAATGCATAGGTAGGTTTTTAAACCAGATGAACTTTTTCACCCCTTGCTGCAAAATGATGTTTCGCTAAAATCATGAATAGCAGGGGAGTTCTCACATCATGACGTTTTCGGAACGTCATGATGTGCAGGGGCTCTATAAAGCAAGCTCAGGAGCTGACCTCGCTTCATAGAGAGTAAGGTCCGCACAGTGTTCAAGTGCTAGTGACAGGAGCTGCGCTTTTTCCACTTTTTGTTCAGGGCCTCCCACAGTGTGTCTGCGTCAGTCCTGATCAGTTTGTGTCACTGTGGGAGATCTTATATTTACCCTCCTGGGGCGATTATATTTACCTCCGATCTTCTCATAATCTCATGCAGACTCTATAAGAAGAGCCCAGATAAGGCTAGGTTCACACTGCATTTTTTCAATCTGTTTTTTTTTTTTTTTTTTTTTGCAAATAGCGGATGAAATAAAAGGATGCAATTGTGTGCATCCATTTTAATCTGTTTTTCCATTGACTACCATTGTAAAAAAAGGATCAAAATGGATCCGTTTTTTTTTTTTAACGGACACAGAAGTAGTGTCAGCTATGTTTGTGTCCGCCAAAAAAAAATCAGTTTTAATCCGTTTTTTTTTTTACAATGGAAGTCAATGGAAAAACGGATTAAAACGGATGCACACAAATGCATCAGTTTTTTTCATCCGTTTTTTTTTTTTTTTTTTTTTGCAAAAAATGATAAAAAAAAAAAAACGAATTGCAAAAACACAGTCTGAACCTAGCCTAACACTGATCAATGCTATGCAATGGTGTAGCATTGACCAGTGTATGCAATGTAATGATTGCATGTTATAGTCCCCTAGGGGAACTTAAAAAGTGTAAAGAAAATACTCCAGGACCAAACAACTCCCCATCTGACTGTACTGTTTAACACTTACCTGCGGGGAGAGGGGGGGATACCGGCGGACATTAACACCGCATACATAAAAGTATTACCAAAACAGGGAAAGGACCCCACTTCCCCGGCAGCATATCGCCCGATCTCCCTGATCAATGTCGACCTAAAACTAGTTTCAAAACTTTTAGCTGATAGACTGTCCTCTTTCCTTCCTAGACTAATTGCCACTACTCAGGTGGGCTTCATACAGGGGAGGTCGGCGGTTGCCAATCTGCGTAAAGTAGTGGCAGTCTTGGACCATGTGCGATGCCACCCCGAATCCCACCCGTCCCCAGCTCTCCTCTCCCTAGATGCAGAAAAAGCGTTTGACAGTGTGAGCTGGGGATGGATGGGAGCGGTCCTTGACAGAATGGGGTTTACGGGGTCCTTTAGATCTTTCCTGGCGGGCTTATATGCAGAACCCAGGGCAAGGATACATACTTCGGGCTATTTATCAGCTCCCATTTCTCTCCAAAGGGGTACGCGACAGGGGTGCCCATTGTCGCCCCTGTTGTTTAATATAGCACTAGAGCCCTTCCTGAGATGGCTAGCGGGCAGTAAAGTACGGGGGATTAAGGTGGGCCCGGTGGAAACGAAAATAACGGCTTTTGCTGATGATTTAATGTTATTCTTAGCGTCCCCACAAACAGATCTACCGGTCATATATCAGATGCTGGAGAGGTTCGGAGAATTCTCAGGCTTTAAGATCAACTTAACAAAGAGTGAATTACTGGACCTATCTACCTCCCAGTCTCTTCGCTCTCAGTTGGCTGCAGATACACCGATTAAAGTGACCACCAAGCCGATCAAATACCTGGGCATATTTATTGGCCGCACTCCAGAATCCCTGTATCACCTAAACTACCCTCCACTCTTCCAGAAAATAATAACCGAGCTCAGGAGATGGGAGGGTCTTCCTCTTTCGTTTTTGGGTAAATGTCACTTGATCAGAATGCTAAGCTTCTCCAAAATACTATACCACCTCCAAACCATACCACTGCTGCTGCGACACCAGGATGTTATAAGGATTCAGTCTGTCTTCTCGAGATACATCTGGTCAGGTAAGAGACCCCGGATAGCACTGGCCAAACTGCAACTCCCCAGGTCCAGGGGGGGACTAAACTTCCCCGATTTGAGGAGATACAACGTCGCCTGCTTACTGCGACATTGTGTTGACTGGTTACAGGGATCTAATTTCTACTCCAATGTACCTTTAGAAGCAGCGCTAGCCGCCCCCTGGTCATTGACGGCATTGTTACACACAAAATATTCGGCGCTACCATCTGCTGTTAAACAACACCTTATCCTAAAAGACGCCATAGCGACCTGGAAAATCACGAGAAAGATGTATGGTTTGCCACAATTACTGTCCAGATATCTTCCCCTATGGGGACACCCTGAATTCAGACAAGGCGGGGAAAACTCGATGTTCAGGAAGTGGAGATTAGCAGGAATCGTTTCCCTGCACCAGATGTTCCACCACCATGAACACAGATTCCTCACCTTCCCGGAATTCTGTGCCAAATTCTCACTGCCTCCATCTCAGTTTTTGGCCTATTCCCAGGTCGTGGGGTTCCTGAAGTCACGGCTACGGGATATATCCTCCCTAACCAAATCAACTGAGATGGACGCAATGGTCACCGATCCCCCAACTAACCCATCATTATCCTATCTTTATCACAAATTGGGGACCCGGTCAAATGACTCTCTTAGCATGAACATGTTTAACAAGTGGGCTACCATTTTCAATGACAATGACCTGCCGAAAAAAATTTTAGAGGGCTGGGCGACAGTACGAAAAGCGGTCCCCAGTGAAAGATGGCGAGAAACCCAGTATAAATTAATACATAGAGCCATTTATGGCTTTAATATACCTCCCCACCCCCTAGCGCCCGACAGACTACTGGCATGCCCGAAATGCCAACAGGCCTCTACTGACCTGACTCACGGCATATGGTCGTGCAAGTACACCCAAGAATTCTGGAATCTTCTCGTAGCGTTAATACAGCATAAATGGAAGATTCAGCTGCCCTTAACCCCACAATTGCTTTTATTCCATTCGGTCCCGGAATCATTGAAGGTATCTAGGGCCCTACATGCCCTCCTCCTGGTAGCTAAACGATGTCTCTTGCAGAAGTGGCTGCAACCAGTATTACCTACCATGACGGACGTGCTTGGACAAATGAGACACTATTTATTCCTTGACAGAGTGGAATGTATGAGAATGAAAGAAATGACTACCGCAAAATTCTTTAAAAAGTGGAGACACTTTATAGTAAACTTCTTGTCTGACCCAGAGATAAGGGAGCTGATGGCGCCATTTGTGGGCACAACGTGGTATCTGACGTCAGAGTTGGCAGGGTCCCTGGGCCGGTTGAAAGTAGTGGAATTTGGGAGATAAATATAGAGATGGAACTGCGCTTGCTAGCTGACTCCTTTAACAAATAAAGGTGGTATGTCGTTGCACCTGCGGAGGGGGGGAGGATTTTGGTTTTTGTTTCGTTTTTGCTGATTTGAATTTCTGTCCTGTTTTCTTTGTACCATACACCTTGCTCTTTGGACGATTGTTGTGAATAAGTCCAAACTGCAGTCACAGAATGTTTTGTATTATTTTTATTGGAAAATTAATAAAAAGAATTAAAAAAAAAAAAAAAAAAAAGTGTAAAGAAAAAAAAAATAATGTCAAAATATTTAAAAAATATAACAAAGCCCCTCCCTCAATAAACATTTAAATCACCCCCTTTATTATTTTATCAATTAAACAAGTAATAATGAATAGACATATTATATATCGTAGTGTGTGTACTTGTCCAGTCTAGTAAAATATAACAATATTATCCCCTTGTGAACGGCATAAACAAAAAGAGGGATAAAATGCCAGGATTGATGATTTTATCATATTGTATATCAGGTTATTTAAAAAAATATTTTTCAATAAAATTACCATCTACACAAATATGATGCAGCTAAAACCTAGAGATCATGGCACAAAAAATTACAACCCATCCAGCCCTGTAGGTAGAAAAATAAAAGTGCTATGGCTTTTAGAAGGCGATAAGGAAAAAACAAAAATGAAAAATGGCTTGGTCATTAAGGCCAAATCAGGCTGCAGAGGCAAGGACTTAAATTAAGTGAAAAGATGAAGTTGAAACACAAAAATTTATTTTTATAATGGGTTAAATATATGTTTGACTGCAAATTAATTTTACTGCTTCTAATTTGTTTAGTTTGTTTTCACTCCATGAACTTTTTGTTTGGAGTGTCTTTAACACAAAATGTACTCAAGTGTTTCATCATGCTGTGTTCTAAATAAAAGACACGTCTGCTGATATATAAGTGTACACGTTGTCTCTTTCCTCTTGACCTGTTTCTGATTCCCTTGTCTGCATTCAGCAGAAGATTTATGTAGATAGTTGAGCGTTACGCTACTTTATATTGGGCTAAAACGGAGTCTGCAAGAAAATTGTCAATTCAAAATGTGCTTGTGCTGCATGTTCTGTGTAACAATGGTCTTAAGATTTTATTAAAAAAAAAAAAAAAGTGTGCAAAAGTGCATATTACCGGTAGTAGTATTTCTTCCCTTACTTTCAAGTGAACTTTTAGATCGATTTAAAAGTAGTGGCCCTCTTGCTTCTGTAACTTTCTGTGGATTGTGAAAATGTTAGGAAGACTAAAGCCCCTATTAGATTGGACGACTGAGGAGCAAACAAGTGCTGTCGGCACAAGCGGGTGAGTACAGGGGAGGCTGCGGGGAGATGCTGGGGGGCTGCCCCATAGGCGATAACATCCAGGCAGCCCATAGGTGATAACATGTTGAAAGGCAAACGACTGCAACAATCAGCCGACATCTTTCATGTTGGCTGATCATTGCCTTCTGTTACGCAGAACAATTATCGGCCGATAATCGTTCCGTGTAATAGGGCCTTTAGGCTACATTCACACATTCAGTATTTTTTAAACTGTATATATGATGTCTGCAATTGTCAACAATCCGCAAAGCATTGTCTGTAATGCATCTGTAATCCATATTTTTTGTGAATCAACCAAAAGGGTAATGTGCTAGTTAAAGGGGTTGTCCGGCGATAAAAAATTATTCACAGAATAACACACATTACAAAGTTATACAACTTTGTAATGTATGTTATGTCTGTGAATGGCCCCCTTCCCCGTGTTTCCCCCCACCCACGCTAGACCCGGAAGTGTGGTGCATTATACTCACCGCATCTCGTGTCGTCCACGGTCTCCGATCCTCAGCAGTGACGTCTTGTTCGGGAGGCCGGCGGATCTTCCAGAGTGCCGGCCACCCTCTGCAGCGTCATCCGAAGCTCAGCCGCGATTGGCTGAGCATAACTGTGCTCAGCCAATCGCGGCTGAGTGGCTGATGACGCGGCCACGTCATCAGCTGCTCAGCCGCGATTGGCTGAGCACAGTTATGCTCAGCCAATCACGGCTGAGCTTCGGATGACGCTGCAGAGGGCGGCCGGCACTCGGGAAGATCCGCTGGCCGCCCGAAGAAGACGTCACTGCTGAGGATCGGAGACCGTGGTCGGCACGTGACAGGTAATGTATAGCGCACCACACTTCCGGGTACACGGGTGGGGGTGGTGGGACACGGGGAGGGGGCCATTCACAGACATAACATACATTACAAAGTTGTATAACTTTGTAATGTGTGTTATTCTGTGAATAATTTTTTATCGCCGGACAACCCCTTTAAAGGGGTTATCCAGCGCCACAAAAACATGGCCACTTTTCCCCCTACTGTTGTCTCCATTTCAGGTGCAGTTTGCAATTAAGCTCCATTTACTTCAATGAAACTGAGTTTCAAAACCCCACCCAAACTGGAGACAACAGTAGGGGGAAAGTGGCCATGTTTTTGTAGCGCTGGATAACCCCTTTAAATAAATGGGAATAGTTTCTTCCGTAAAAATTACTGCTCTGTTAAAACTCTGTGAAGTCAGAGGCTTGATGCAGTGGACACAATGGGCCTGATCGTCCCCTGCAAGCCACAGCCTATTACACAGATAATGGCAGGTTAGCCTCTTGCATCCCTGCGCTGCTAAATGCTTAAACCGAATCTACATCCTGAGGGTCTTGTGGTACTCATCTTGGGATTCAGAGTACTGAGACAAAAGTTCAGGAACTAGAGAAATCTCTTACAGTTGTAAAGTGGGGGGCCTCTGTTCCCTTGATTTGTGAAGTGAATGCAGTAATGACTACTGACGACCCCTATACACCCCAGCAGATAATAATAATTATATGTGTCATTCAGCAAAACCAAATATTGCCTATATTAGGCAAAATAAGAGTGACAGCAGTCAGCTAACATTTTGACAGCTATCATGGGTCAAGGAGACACATTTTGCATACTTGCCCTGTCTGTTAAGACATCGTGTTGACCCTCATGAAATTTATGATTCTGTTAGTGTGAACACAGCCTGTAAGACTGATTTTTAGCATTCTTTTGGTAGTAGTTTGTGTGTGTGTGTGTGTGGGGGGGGGGGTGTTTCTTTATAATGCACTTACTACTGCACTTACTACTGCATCAAGGCTTCACTTCCAGGCTTCACTTCCTGACTCCCAGAGTTGTGCTGGTTGTGTCTGCTGGAGAGGATGATGGCACTGGTGGGACACTGAGCATCCCTCTGCCATCATCCTCTCCAGCAGCCACAGCCCGCACAGCTCTGGGAGTTGGGTTGTGACATCACCATTTTATCTAGAAAGTGAAGCCTTGATGCAGTAGTAAGTGCAGGGAAAAAAGCACTTTATGTGCATTTCTCATAATGTGTACATTGGTGATTTGTATCACTTTTGGGGGGCAATACAATACTTTAATAAAAATCACCGGACTTCTCCCTTAATGTAGGTTTTTTGTTTTTTTTTTTTACCTGTTTGCCCTGAGCAGATTTGCAGTTGTAAGAGCCAGGATTATTTTAGCATCCTGTTTTTACTTGCTTTTGATCTAAGTAATCAGTTTTTAGGCATTTTTATCAGTGGTAAATTCATGCTTTTACTATCAAGACTGTGTTTTACCAGCTCACACTAATCCTGTTGCAGTTAATAAATCTTTCAATAGTATTTTTTTTTTTCAGGTCTCCTAAATAAGTGTCACTGGCAGAATTATGACAGATCTTTTGGCATGAAGACAGCTGTTTTAAAAACATATTTTCATCAGATGTCAATGGTTGTAGTGAACAAACTGTGACAGAAAAGATATACATGAGGTTGATTTTTATGTGTATGCTAGCAGTAATGAGATGGCTTTTCTCTTTCTGACACAGCACTGACAGTGACAGCTTCTGTTGCTTGTCTCATGAGATCTATTAAGACAGACTTGCATTGTCATTTCAACCCTAGTGCTGTCCGGTCAAACATCAAGTCTCGGAGATGAGAGCTGTTGACTTGCAGGACCAGTTTAACCTTTGTCTGATACAATATAGTTCTCCAACTGGGAGATCTTTCAGATGTGCAAACCTGTTTTGGGTAATATAACTGTGACCATCTAAATCTTTTGCAGAGGTCTTTTAATGTCCCTGTGAAGGTATTAATGTGACCTGAGGCAAATTCAGCCACATAGTAAAAAAGGCATTTTTTCCTGGCATGAATAGTTGTGTCTTGTCACTTTAAAAATTCCTCTCACAGCTTGTGAAGCCTGTACTGAATTGTGTGGACTGAGATTTTTTTTGTACATAGAAAGTGTTTAGAAAAGACACTTCTTTCTTTACTGAAGTAAGATACAATGTTAATATGCAATAAGAGAAAATACAGAGCTTAGGGTTATCCCCCTAATGCTAATGCTTTATCCTTGGAAATCTTAAAATGCTAGCTATGGGTGTATGAAACAATATTGTCAGAAGAGCTCTTTGTAAATAAAATGTCAGTGTACTCAACGTTTATTCCTGTAGTCACTCCGCTCACTCCTACTTAGACAAAATGTGGTTCTGGGCAAAGAGGCAGGTAGGGCCCCAAATACTCAGAAGGCGTTATTACAGGATCTGAAAAGGTCACCCAAAGACACATGTGCCATGTACTTTACTGTACATAATTATCTAATACTGCTATATACAAGGTTAAGATATTACCGCCATACATAAACAATTAATTCTACAGTGTTGAAAAAAAAACAAAACACTATACAAAGACCAATAATTCAAAGGGTACCACTTTACAAGACCTAGACAATACTACCACATTTTAACCACTGCATTACTACTAAATAATACCACTATACCAGCAAAATAATAAGTCTCTATATATAGAGCATTCTTCCCCACATACAGTGCCATTCCCCTGATTACACCCCCAACACACACACATTCTCTTCACCATTCAACCAAATGGCTGATATTTACAGAGAAAGAGGAATAGTCATTGGAAACTTATTTTCACACTGCCTATTTTCCGCATCTCCCACATTTCACCAGTGATCTTTTGCTGGCTGCCAACCTAAGGTTAAACGCTCACTAGACTGATTTGTCATCACCCGGTTCAGAGGTTGTGGGAGGGGATCAGGCAAGTGACAGGTAATCTAGGAAGTGGCAAGGGATTGGAGAGGTGGTGGATGAACAGGGAGGTAACAGCCCATTATAGTATCACACAAGTATTTATGCACAAACACATTCAGTAGAGATGAGTGAATTTACAGTAACAGTGAAGCAAATTGAATAGTTAGCTAGTCAGTTGGCTGCCTAATAACCCAGTGCTGTTCTGCTCCTGGTGTTGGGAAAAGCTGGATCCAGTCCTTGGAAACTGAGAGAAGTTTCCCTGGACAAAATCCAGCTTTTCCTAGCACCCGGGGAGTGGTGGCACTGAGGTAAAAGGCGATTCTCTTAATTATTTCTGTAAATTTTCTCATCGCTAACACAAAATGAAATTTACTGCACTTATATAGTGGTGGTGGTCAGCCAGTGTCTCTGATTGCAGATCAGTCCTCTCTAGGCAGTTTGTCTGAAAGGAATACTTAAATATAGTTGCATCTCTGACTCCAAATGTGTTGGAGCTGTAGTCTACGGGTAACTCATCTGTCTGGAGACCTGCCAGCAGTTCATTCACTGGTTCAACTCCCTTGATGGAAATGAAATAGTGGTCTTTTTTTTTTTTTTTGTCTTTTCATTATTGTATCATTTTTAAGGCTATGTTCACACACAGTATTTATGCTCAGTATTTTGGTCAGTATTTTGCAACTAAAACCAGGAGTGGATTGAAAACACAGGCTTTATTTGCATACTGTTGAAATAGTGGATGGCTGTCATTGAATGGCAAATAATTGCTGTTATTTTAAAACAATGGCTGTTATTTGCCATTAAATTATGGCAATTCACTAAATTTCAACAGTGTGTGAACAGAGCCTTAAAAATGTTACAATAATGAGAAAAAGAAAAAAAATATATTTCATTTCAATCAGGGGGTTCAAACCAGAGAATGAACTGCTGGCAAGTCTCTAGACAGGTGAGTTACCCCCTAGACCATAGCTCCAACACATTTGGTCTTATAGAATCAACTATATCTGAGTGATTATTTCAAACATGGTCTGTCTACAGAGGACTGATCTGCAATCTGAGACACTAGCTGGCAGCTGAGCAAGCAGGAGGCCGAGCAGAAGAGAAGGGAGGTGGATGGAGTGCTGAGGCGTGCTAGAGTGTGGCACAAACAACTCTTCTTTCACACTTCATTACAGTAGGAGACGGGAGATTGTACATAATCCAATGCACAGAAAATTACCAAAAGGCACCATTCTCACTAGGAGACTACCAGCTACAGCTCACTTTCAGCAGCTTAGGTAGGGCCTGGGAGCTGACAGATTCCTTTTAAAGGAGTTATCCAGCCCTTCAAAAACAAGGCCACGTTTCACCCTACTGTTGTCTCCAGTTCAGGTGCGGTTTGCAATTAAGCTCCATTTACTTCAATGGAACAGACTTTCAAAACCCCACCCAAACTGGAGACAACAGTAGGGGGAAAGTGGCCATGTTTTTGTAGCGCTGGATAACCCTTTTAAGGTATAGAAACATCTCCAAGATAACAAAGAGGAATGGGAGGCCTCTGGAGCTACAGTTCAAGTGTCATAACAAAGAGTCTGAATAGGTATGTCCATGAAAAATACTAGTTTTTCCATTTTAATAAATTTTCTAAATTTGCATTGTCATTAAGGGATGTAAACATTTTTACATTTTAGCACAAAAGCCCAACAAAATGTAAAACATGAAAGGGTCTAAAGACTATCCAAATGGATCATACTCCATAGTAGAAAAGATCTTCTATGTCTTCTAGTAGCCCTGCATCATACTGGAATTTTATTGTTTGCACATAAATATTTATATTCTTTTTATGCTGGCACTTGTTTATGTAGAATTTCTCAGCAGTCATTTTAAAACCACAAGCACACATTGCATTTACAATACCCAGTTATGAATCACTGACTTTATATCACATTGTTTGTCTTTTGTTTGCCAGTACCATTATTAACTGAACATTTTCAATTAACTTGTTTGACTAGAATCAAGGAAGGAGGGCACTGTTTGTGTAAAATATTTTTGTCACAAGAGTGTGTGCAAACAGTAATAAAATGAATATTGGTCCATCTTTTGTATATAATACAGTATATGCACAAATAAAGTTTTTATTAAAAAAAAAAAAAAAAAGCCTTGACCAGTAATTGCTAGCAGCCCTCCCTGTAAGCTAAGCTTTTATTAACCCATAGGGGACACAGCCAGTTTTGGCGTTTGACACGGCCACATTTTTCAAATATGACGTGTTACTTTAAGCATCAATAACTTTGGAATGCTTTTACCAATCCTTGTAATTCCAAGATTGTTTTTTTTCGTGACATATTCTACTTTGTTAGTGGTAAACTCTGGTTTATAACTTTAGAATTTTTTTGTGAAAAAACTCCAAAATGTTGTGAAAAATTTAAAAAAATTGCATTTCTCTACATTTGAAAGTCTCTGCCAATAAGGAAAATAGTAATACTACATAAATTATTTATTAATTCATATGTAGAACATGTCTACTTTATAATAACAGCATTTGGTGAACATGCTTTTACTTATTTAGGATAGAGGCCGTTAATGTTTAGTAGCAATTTTCAGATTTTTCATGAAAATTTCAAACTGAGAAATTGTTTAGGCACCAGTTCAGTTTTGCAGTATATTTTGGAGGCCTGTATAATAGAAACCCCCATAATTTACCCCATTTTGAAATATTCACCCTTTCAAGTATTCAAATCTACAGTCACACAGTTTTTTTTAACCCTTTGGGCATTTCACAGGAATAGCTGCAAAGTAAGAGTGAAAAGTTAAAATTTGCATTTTCTTTGCAGAGATTCCAATGTAATCCTTTTTTTTACCACACCAATTAGTTACCGATCCACCAATGCCGGCAATTGCCGATGCTGGTACTCTTTTGGGGGTCCAGTGGCAGTTACACTAGACTGTCAGCTATCAGCTGACAGTTTAGTTGCGGCTCCCGGTCACTGTTTGTGTAAACAGCAAGCATCTGAAGCTGCACAGTTATAATACGTCATCGTGCTGAAACTAACCTTCTACCATGACGTATTATAACTGCATGGAGCGGCTAGAGGTTAAGGAAGTTTGTATATCATTTATATTTTTTGTCAATTTAGTGTTTATAAAAAGGCAAAAGTGGCAGAATTTCAAGTGGAGACCCTTCCTGGAACACCACTTAAATTCTGCCTCTCCAATTGATTCAGTGGGATTTCTCGTACACCTCCATTCTCTGCCCCAAAGAATTGACATGTCTGATTAAGCACCTATTTGTTATATTTTTTCCCCACTCAGTTTACATCCCTTCTCTCCTCCTCCCGCTTCACCTCTTTTGTCTTGCTTTTTCTGTTTCTTTTTCGTAATTTTTTAATAGTTTGGTTTGGTTACCTTTTTTGGCAGCTTTTAGATATCTAGCTTTTCTAGAGTTTGAGGTGTTTTTGAAGCCCTTCTATGTGGTACAACCTCACTCTGTTTAAGAATGAGTGCAGCCAGCTCACTGTTCCCTGGACAGTTAAGCGCACGGTCCACCTTTCCACTGAGGTTAAGATGCATCCAAAAAAAACTAAGCCAAATCAGCGCTTTTTTGCAAAGAACCTCACTCTACCCCACTCACCTGCCTTATGCCTGCCACCTTTCCCCATGCTTCCACTTCATTCTCTTGGTCTTAGGCCCTTTTCTCACGTCCATGGTTCTGTCTGCAGTTGTGGACAGAACACAGGACTGATGGATTTCAGTGGCCCTGTTGCAGTTCATGTTGTGAGTCTGGTGCTGTAGGCTGCACTACGGACGTGTGAATAAGGCCTTATAGCTAGATGCCTCTGTTTTGGTTCTTCACTTCCTAATAAACATGTGGGCCACTTTCTGATGTATAATTAACTCAGCTGTATGCTGTTTCAATTACTGCTTGTCCTTTTATTCTTTTTAATATTTCTTGCTTAGTTATTTTTCTTTGAAAATTTTATAAACCATTCTTGAAACAAAAATAAGAAAGGTTTCATGCACGTTTGTCTGCTTTAAAATGTTACAATTTTGTGGTTTTATTATGTTTACAGCTGCTTAAATGCATGTACGTACTGCAAGACAAAACATGCCAGAGGAGAGCTCGCCAGTTACTCCATAGAAGAGTTGGTTGATCGAGCAAGGCAGTCTTTCCAAGGTAAGAAAACATTGTGTTAAACCTAATACTGAAAAAAAAAAAAAAAAAAAAAAAAAAAAACACCTTGTAAAGTATTATTTATAGTATGGCCTAAAATTTGTAATTAGAAACAGTAAATCATTTGATAAAGTTCATTGATCTTGAAATAGAATTTAAACTCTGAGGGGGAGATTTATCAAAGGGTGTAAAATTTAGACTGGTGCAAACTTCCCACAGCAACCAATCACAGCTCAGCTTTCCTTTCAGCACTGCCTAAAGCTGAGCTGTGATTGGTTGCTGTGGGTGGTTTGCACCAGTCTAAATGTTAAACCCTTTGATAAATCTCCCCCTGAGACTAGTTAAAGGGAATCTGTCAGCACCTGGGCCCTACCAGAGGTAACCAGAGTTACCTTTTGAAAATCTGCCTGTAAAGGGGATTATGCACTCGAGTCTCCTAATAAAGAGTCAAAGAGGAGTTGTGGCTCTGCGTTTGTGCCGCACTCTGGCTCACCTCACCTCTCCCTCCCTCCTCTCCATGAATAATCAGTGCTGCCTTGCCTCCTCCTGGCTTATGCTGTTAGTATCTGACAACAGAGGACTGATCTGCAATCATATATAGTTGAATCTCCTAGCCTGGGTTGGAGATGTGGTTTAGTGGTAGACCACTTGTCTCGACAGCAGCAACAACAAACTTTTTTTTTTTTTCGGTTCAATTCCCCTGATGGACGACCCCTGACTTTTAAAGAGATTGTCAAGGGTTAGCCTTATACGCCAGAAAATGCTAACCCCTGCCTGACCGCGGTCCTGCTGCGGTCAGGCAGGGGCTAACTGCAGCTAAATTAATAAAACAACAAACAGGTAACTCACCTGGGCCCGTTCCCGACCTCCGCACGTCGTCTTCGCTCCCGTTCCCGGCGTGCCAGTGTGACGTACACTGGCTGCGCTGGGGATGCTTGATCGGAGACGCTCGGCTGTTTGCGAGAGCTTCGGAAGAATGACAGAGGCTTCAGGATGCTCCGGAGGTACCCAAAGCCTCTGTCATTCTTCCAAAGCTCCCCCGAGCAGCCGAGCGTCTCCGACTAGACACTTGGCTACGCCGGGAACTGAAGTAGAGAAGGATATGCGCAGAGGTGCCCAAGTGAGTTAACTCATTGTTTGTTTTTTTTAAATGGTTGTCCCATACGGTGGGGATGCCGGCCATTTTTGAGCTTCCCCACTGTGTGGGGTGACTATGCCCGGGGTATAAGACGACCCCCGACTTCTTACAAGATTTTGGGGGGTTAAAATGTCGTCTTATACGCCGGAAAATACTGTAGTTATTTATTTTTTTTCTTATTATTGTATCATTTGCAAGTGAAAAGAATTCCCAGTCAGGTGCTAATTAGTTTTATATATATTTTTTACTACAATGAATCGCAGAGCGACGGCAGCAGATTGTTGCTATCTTAGTAGTTTGTCTTTGACAAAGACAATGACATACAACGATCAGCCGATATCGTTCACGTCGGCTGATTGTTGCCTTCTATTACATGCAGTGATAATAGGCCATATTGGCAGATAATTGCTTCGTACAATAGGACCTTTATGCTTAGAGGCTTTCAAGAAAAACATATAATATCTGAACTTTTTAAATTCCCAGATACATTTTTAAAACCATAAATTCCAAATATAAAAACATTTGGTAAAAAATTAAAGGTCATTGTTGATAAAGGGAATAAGGCCAAAATGAGATAGTGAAACTGTACAGCAACCAAGAATAGAACTGTTTATAGTTGAATCATGCATTGTACAATCAGCATAAAACACATCTCAACATTGTTGAGTGAGAATTAAGGAATGTTAGAGGGGATTGTTGTAAAATTATTTAGCATAGATCTGACGTTTTAATGCCAAATTGTACTGCACCAAATAGATTTATTCCATTAAATATCATGCCAAAAGGGAACAGTTTCCAACTGGAATCATCTGTTTCAAATGAGAAGCATTGTTATGGTTCATGTTATGATATGTAAGGGCCTGGTGAACATTACAAATGTACATGGTCTTAAAATTAAAGAGACAATTCACCATGTTGTTTTTTTTTTCTCTTTGTATTCTTATGTTTATAAGAAATGTGTTTTTTTATTTTATTGAGCTTAGAATACATGAAATAACATACAAAATGAAGATGTGCCTTTTTGACATTGTGACTACTGTGTAACTAGTGGTTCACCATATCTTCTTCTTCTCACACTCTGCACAATAATTGGGCAGGCTCATGCTGCATTTACACGGAACGATTATTGTTTGAATTTTTGCAATAACTATCGCATTTGAGCGATAATCGTTCCGTGTAAACACAGCAAACGATCAAGCGACGAGCGAGAAATCATTTTGATCTTTTAACATGTTCTCAAATTGTCGTTTGCTAAAAATTCGCAGATTGTTTCATGTAAACAGTCTTTCAAAAATTGACCCTGTGTGAAAGATGGGCTTAAGCGATCTTATAAACGATTATTTATCGCTCCGTGTATACACATGGTGTATTTTGTCCTGCAAATTAGCAGCTGTGGATTTTAGTCTTTCAAGTAGAGATGAGCGAAATGAATGTGACGAATTCTGATTTGCTGCGAATCGGACCACTTGTTAACCCACATTACAAAATTATATAACTTTTGTAATGTGTGTTAATTAAGCAGAAACAGAAAATGTATTTATCATAACCCGTGTTGTTGTTGCCTAGTCTTTACTAGAAGCATACTGGGCCTCAATTATTAAACCAGTTTGAAATAAAAAAAAAACTTGGTTGATCAAAGTGATGATTCAGATGCTATCATTCTTAACACTGCTCTAAAAAAAAAAAAAAAAATCACAGCTGAACTCTGATTTTAGCCAAAAATACGTGTATACACTTAAAGCGCTACAGTGTGTGCTTAAATGATGGAAAAGAGGTTTCCTGAAAGATACTGTCCTATAAAAATTTTAACATAATATATCTTGTATAAAGTACGGGAGTAAATAGTATTCAGTAACTATTGTGACAATAGTCCGTTCAAGCAGTCTAAGTATCCCTAGTGATATATAGCTATCCTGCTGAATACCTGGTGGTTTTCTGATGAGGGTGACTGCTGATCGCTGAAACATGTTAGATGTTTGACCTGCATGAACTACGGCAACTACTACAGTGACGTCACTGCTACTCCGTGGAAAACCTTTGGATTACTCACTGCATGCCGAGAGTTGGTAGTAGTGGAACCACCGGCTGGGGCCCGCTCCCAACCCGACACCTCAACACCTACAACTACTGAAAAGATACAGAAGAATTGAGGATACTATTGCGCTGGGGCGTCCCGCTGAGGGTAGTATTAGGTGGTAGTACTGGGTAGGACCCAGGTAGCCAGTTGCCAGATGTTAGGTCATGGTATTGGCACGAGGGGAGCTGACCAACCCACTGGATCCTGACCATGCGGGGCCCGAGCAATTCTTCGTTGCCCTTAGTCAAGGCACCAATAACTAGACCAATGCCAGGGTTCAGAAACAACGGTGGTTGTGCGTTTATTAACACAGTGATTGTCAATAGCAACAGTCTCTCTGGATGGAACTAGGAATAGGTAAACTTGAATATAACTAAGCAGATGGGGATGCTGCAATAGGCCGTGGTGTGACAGAGTTACTTTGGATGAGAGGAATCTTAACGGAGAATGAGGGTAGTAGTTCCCTGAGAATGATGCTGGGCGGAATAGACTGAATAGAATACTTGCTGTTGATGAAAAGATAGTGACTTGAGAATGACACCCAGATCTTTGAATAAAATGCAGAATCTTGAAGCGGAGACTGGTCAGGAAGAATCTGTCTCTGGAACAGGGGAGCGAATCACCCTGAGTTGCGGCCTTGCTTGGAAGCAGCAGAGCACGTTGTCCCTCCTGAATGTGGAGGAGAGAACAACACGACCTCCTCTCTTGAGGGTAGAGAGAAGACTACTCGGGTAGAGAGGAAGTGACTAACTGACCCCAGCCAAAAGCTCAACAGCTATTGGGGTTACTATAACAGATGGGGAAGTCACATGACACTAGGCCAGTTGCATCATCACACCACTAAATAACAGGCAAATGAATATACATAGAGAAATACCAGACTTGAACACTGGGGGGCAACATAACATAAAACAGTTTGCAGTGGGACCACTTTTCCAGAACAGGAATAATCAGGAAACATGCAAATAAGAACAAATACTCTGATCTGGGACACTGCACTATACCACATCACAAAACTACCAGGTATTCAGCAGTATAGCTATATATCACTAAGGATACTTAAACTGCTTGAACGGACCATTGTTACTATTTACTCAAGTACTTAACACAAGATACGTTATGTTAACATTTTTATAGGACAGTATCTTTCAGGAAACCTCTTTTCCATCATTTAAACACACACTGTAGCGCTTTAAGTGTATACATATATTTTTGGCGTATTTTAACTATTAGGAGGGACCAAGGAATCCCTTGCTACACTTTACCAGCATAACAGTGGCCTTTTTTGTAAGTACAGCGCCGTGTATATGTTTGTTTTTTAGAAATTACTTTTTTAAAACAACATTTTATCTATACATGAACTCTGATTTTACTGTTAAACAGTATAAATAATGGCACTGAATGGCATACAGAAGATTTCCATGCACTGTAATACATGCAAGCTACTGAATCTAAGTGGTTAAATTTCTGACAAAATACAAAGACATTTTAAGCTACAAAACATATAATTTCATAAAAAAATTAAGGTATCCGTAATTGTAAACAGATTGGCAACAAACCAGTAACAAAACAGAATATGAAGGCAATGTAAGGTTAAAATTCATATTTTCTTACAGGAATGTAAAAGGAATTTTACCAAAGTATACTTTGGCTTAAAGGGGTTATCCAGCAAAAAATTAATTGCAAATCAACTGGTTTCAGAAAGTTTTATATAGATTTGTAATTTACTGTTTAAAAATATCAAGTCTTCCCATACGTATCAGCTGCTGTATGTCCTGCAGGAAACATTTTCTTTTCAGTCTGACACAGTGCTCTCTGATGACATCTCCGTCTAAGACCGAAACTGTCCAGATTAGCAGCAAATCCCCCCCCAGATGTCAGCAATGAGTACTGTCAGACTGAAAAGAAAACATACAGCAGCTGATAAGTACTGTAAGACTTGAGATTTTGAAATAGAAGTAAATTAAAAATCTATATAACTTTCTGAAACCACTTGATATGACAGAAAAAGATTTGTGCTGGACAGCCTCTTTAATTGTCAAGGGCCACAAACAAACTGTCACTTACCTCCCCGGTTCCAGCGCCAGGTCCTGGATCTCCCATCCAGCTGCCGCTTTCTGGTCTGAGCTGCAACTTGAGACTGGATGTCTCAAGGCAGCTCAGCCATTCAGCGGTCATAGCTGGGTCCCGCCTTGGCCGCTGAATGGCTTAGCTGCATTGAGACGTCACGTCTCAAGCCGCAGCTCATATCAGTGAGAGGCAGCGGGACGGGTGAACAGGGAGGTAAGTGACTGGCGACCTCTATATCCACCCCTTCCCCGGCCATAAAATAAAAATAACCCAACACGGGAGTACCCCTTTTATTTGTGCATTTAAAGTGCATATTCTTTAAGGGTACGTTCACACTTACCGGATCCGCAGCTGATTTTCTGCTGCGGATTGGCAGCAGATCCGCAGCAGATTTCATATAACAACTGAACACAGCATCAGATCTGCACCATTAAATCTGCTGCAGATCTGCTGCGGATCCTGTAGGTGTGAACGCACCCTTAAAATTGCATGCATCTTCATTGATCTGCAATGTAATGGCAGTCACATTATTTTTAAATAAATAATTATTATAAATAGTATTATTATAAAATTTAGTAAAAGTAAACAAAATATTCATGCTCTGCATTTGTTTAAATTTCCAAAAAGAATCTGAGCCGATTTCACAATATTGCTGGCACTACACATTGAGATTTGTTCCAGGCTAACATCTTGCAGAAGGTCAGGACAGCAAATCACCAGGTAGTAATATCAGTTTCATATCTTCATGTGGCTATTAAAATTACATTAAACAAGATCTTCAGAAGGCAATTTAGCCCATGTGATTAAGCCAAAATGATCCCACAGAAACGTTTGGATTCAATGCACTGTATAAAATACAAAAGAAAAAAATTCTCAGTTGAACTTTTGTTTCTTTTAACCCCTTAGTGACCGCCGATACGGCTTTTCACGGCGGTCACTAAGGGTCCTTATTCTGCTGCCATCAGCTTTTTACGGCAATGGCAATGAATGAAAGCCCCATGCTCTCCGCCACCGGAGGTAGCGGAGAGCATGGGGCAGTCATCGGGACCCCCCCCCCCTGTGGGGTCCCGGTACAAGCGATCAGCGGTATATACTATATACCGCTGATCGCTTGTGCCACGTGCATCGCGGCACTTTTTATCCCCTGTCACCATGAATGATTGGTGACAGGGGATAAAAAGTGATGTCCCCCCACCCCCCAAGTTTCCGTAACCACAGCAGGTTGCCCGTGACCACAGCAGGTTGCCCGTGACCACCACACGTTGCCCGTAACCACCAAACGTTGCCCGTAACCACCCCACGTTGCCTGTAACCACAGCAGGTTGCCCGTGACCACCCCATTTTGTCCGTAACCACCCCAGATTACCTGTAACTACCTCAGGTTGCCCATAACCACCCCAGGCTGTCCGTAACCACCCCACATTACCTGTAATCTCATTTTTTTTATTTTATTTTAGTAACTGCGCTATTCTAATAACCATTACTAGCTGCGGTTTTGCTCCAGTAAATTGGCGCTCCTTCCCTTCTGAGCCCTGCTGTGTGCCCATACAGTGGTTTATGCCCACATATGAGGTAGCGTTTTGCTCAGAAGAACCTGCGTGACAGATTTTTGGGTACGTTTTCTCTCCTGTTCCTCGTCAAATTGAGAAATTTCAAACTAAACCAACATATTATTGGAAAACGAGTTTTTCATTTTTACTGGCCAATTTTGAATACTTTACTCTAATACCTGTGGGGTAAAAATGGTCACCACACCCCAAGATGAATTCTTTGAGGGGTGCACTTTCCAAAATGGGGTGACTTTTGGGGGGAATCTATTCTGCTGACACTACAGGGGCTCTGCAAACGCACCTGAAACTTCTTCAGAAAAATCTGCACTGAAAATGCTAATTGGCGCTCCCTTCCTTCTGAGCCCGGCTGTGTGCCCATGCAGTGGTTTATGCCCACATATGGGGTACCGTTCTACTCAGGAGAACCTGCGTTACATATATTGGGGTGACATTTCTCTCCTGTTCCTCGTGAAATTGAGAAATTTCAAACTAAAGGAACATATTATTGGAAAAATTCGAGTTTTTCATTTTTACTGTCTACTTTTGAATACTTTCCTCTAATACCTGTGGGGTCAAAATGGTCACCACACACCAAGATGAATTCTTTGAGGGTGCACTTTCCAAAATGGGGTGACTTATGTTTTTTTTTTTCTCTGCTGACACTACAGGGGCACTGCAAATGCACCTGGCGCTCAGAAACTTCTTCAGCAAAATTTGCATTGGAAAAGCTAATTGGCGCTCCCTTCCTTCTGAGCCCGGCTGTGTGCCCATACAGTGGTTTACGCCCACATATGGGGTACCGTTGTACTCAAGAGAACCAGCGTTACAAATTTTGGGGTGCTTTTTTTCTCTCATGTTCCTTTTGAAAATGAGAAGCTTTAATCTAAACGTATATATTATTGGAAAATTTTAATTTTCCATTTTTTTACTGCCTAATTGTGAATACTTTCCTCCAGCCCCTGTTGGGTTAAAATGCTCATTATACCCCTAGATTAATTCTTTAAGGTGCGTAGTTTCCAAAATGGGGTCACTTATGGTTTAGGATACCAGACTTCTAAATCCATTTAAAAAAAAAAGAACTGGTCCCTAAAAAAATCAGTTTTGGAAACTTTCACGAAAGTTTGATAATTTGCTGATTTCTAATCCCCATAACACCCTAAAAAAGTAAAATATGTTTACCAAATTATGCCAGAATAAAGAAGACATATTGGTAACGTGACTTAGTAACTAATTTATGTGCTACGATGTTCTTTTTTTAAAAGCAGAGAATTTCAAAGTTCATAAAATGCCATTTTTTTATTTTTCATGATATTTTGATGTTTTTTTTTTTTTACAAAAAACACACAAAGTAGTGACTAAATTTTGCCACTAACATAAAGTGCCATATGTGACGAAAAAACAATCTCAGAATCGCTAGCATACGTTAAAGCATCACTGAGCTATAACAGCATGAAGTGAGACAGGTCAGATTTAGAAAAATTAGCCTGGTCATTAAGGCCCAAACTAGCTGCAGCACGAAGGGGTTAAAGAGAACCAAAAAAAAAAAAGCTTTGCTGCTTTCACCCTGACCGAATCATCTGTAATCCTGTGTTGTACATTAAAAGAAACATGTAGCAGGTGTGCAACATTCCCCTCTAGCTGACTACATTAGCATCTTCTACCAGTGTCCTGTGTACTTGCCCAAAGGAGATCAGGACAACGCACATCTTCCAATCATAAATGTAACAAAAAATACAGATTTTTTATGCTACATTTTATTTAGATTATTTCTGTTTCAAACACTATGGGGGAGATTTATCAAACATGGTGTAAAGTGAAACTGTCTCAGTTGCCCCTAGCAACCAACCAGATTCCACCTTTCATTCCTTACAGACTCTTTGGAAAATGAAAGGTGGAATCTGATTGGTTACTAGGGGCAACTGAGCCAGTTTCACTTTACATCATGTTTGATAAATCTCCCGCTTTATTTTCCTCCTTAAAGGGAACCAGGTCCCCTGGTTCACATGAGTCCCTAGACTAACATACCACTGTGTCAGTCAGCGACTGCTAACCCCGCAAAGTGAGCACAAACAGGAAAGGGAGGCCAAAGAAAGGCCCTGCAACCCCAGTGCCACAGAACCAATCCCCAAGGGTCCCCCCCAAAACCCAGCAGGCACCGCCAGCTGAGAAAGCCAACACCAAGCAACACAAGTGTGAACATGGTCTTATCACTCACCATTGCTCCTGCAGGTAGAATGGGAAAAATAGGAGGTACTAGTCATGTGTGCACAGGTGCCTCCTGCTAATTGTGGTCTTGTGGGTCTTACCAGGAGGAGTGCTAACACTAAGAAAAGAGAGAAACAAGGAGATTACAGACAAGGAGAGGAAGGAGCACTGCACCTCACACCTATGGCAGACACTAATGCCTCTCGGCTACATTTAAAAACCAACGCCAGGATGTTGGTATATAATTTGATCAAACCATATTGCGCCATGTACCACGTGCCGATCCCCTGGTTCACATGATTCCCTACACTAACTCCACACTGTGTCAGTCAGTGGCTGCAGCAGGAGCTTTATACAAGGGAAAAATGACTTTTATTCCCCCGGTTCGTGACAGACACGGGCGGGGAAGTAGTCATCTGGGCATGAGCTTTCTACATTGCTCCAGGGAACCATATCAGCCCAATTGGGCTGATTGGTTCCCTTTAATTCATGCACACAAACAAACCTGCCAATGTTGAATTACAGATGAAAAAATTACTGAGGAAATGTGATAACTATTTTAAGGGACTAACATTAAAAAGAGTCTGTTGAGCCCTAGATAAATCATGCTGATATCCCAGGGAAAGAACACATTTAAAGGCACTACTTGCCTTTGTGGACATGTTAGCTTTGGGTTGCACTATGAAGAGTCTAACCAGAGCTTTGTTATAATTAGATGCTGCTCTGTCCAAGTAAAGGTGTACGTTTAAAATTTGCATTTGTTCAATGAAGGCTTCTTGAGGCTTCATTGAGCTACATACATTTAAGTCCACAGTGTCTTGCATCATCTACTTAGAAACCATCCAACTCAGCAGCTTTCTGTTGTATTCCCTCCACTAGATATTGCATGCTTTGCAGTACTTGAGAAGCCGTCTTGGGTTATAAACACAACGGCCAGCACTAATGTCCCCATTTGTCATACCAATTACAGAGCAGACCAATGCCATCACTAAATACTCACGCTGCAAGCTCCAGAGCTTATTCAGCTCGTAAATTAAGTGTTTCTCTCCTTTTCATAAGGTTCCCAGTGACTTAATTACTGAGGCTGAATCTACCCCTTGTAAAGGTTTTATAAAACCTAAACTAGCTACCTAATACGGCTCGTTGCTCTAAGCTACGTAAGGTGTTTGACAAAATGAATTTTTCTGAACACAGAGAAAATCATCAGTCTGCTGTATACCACTTAATTAATGTAATGCTTGACTATTTAATTCTGTTCTAGGATAGAGGGGAAAGAAAAACTTTTAAGACTCACCAATGACTGGCCAACATGGACTAATCTGACCATTTATTCTAAACAGCTGTAAGAGACAATTAAATCATGTTTCACCAGTTTTGTGACTGAGGATTTTTAGCAGTATTGATGTTCAGGGTAAAATGTCATCATTTTTAGAAATAGAAATATTAAGTGGGGTATAATTAAGACCAGCATCTCACATGCCAGTCTTAACCCCTTGCCTCTTCTTTCTGTTTTGGCCTTAAAGGGGTTATCCAGCGCTACAAAAACCTGGCCACTTTCCCCCTACTGTTGTCTCCAGTTTGGGTGGGGTTTTGAAACTCATTTTTTTTTTAAGTAAATAGAGCTTAATTGCAAACCACACCTGAACTGGAGACAATAGTAGGCGGAAAAGTGGCCATGTTTTTGTAGCACTGGATGACCCCTTTAATGCCCGGGGCCTATTTTTAAAATCTGGCCTGTCTCTCTTTATGTTGTTATAACTCTGTGATGCTTTTAACTATCGCAGTTATTCTGAGATTGATTTTTCATGACAAATTCCTCTTTGTTGTATACTTTGGTTGATACACTCAGTAGTTTTTTGTACTGCTCAAAAATTAGAAAAAAAATTACAATCCTTTATATTAAAAATTCTCTTTTTCTGAGAAAAATAGTTATGTCACATAAACTAATTATTACTGCAACATCTACGGCATGTCTACTTTATGGTGACATCACTTGGTGAATGTCCTTTTACTTGTTAGGATGTTAGAGGGTTTCGAAATTTTGCAGCAATTTTTCAAATTTTCAGTTTAGTTCTGAAGTGGGTTTGTGGGGCCTGTATGTTAGCTACCCCCATAAATCCCTCCATTGTAAACACTGCACCCCTCGAAGTATTCAAAGTAAAATTTCATGAGTTCATTAACCCTTTAGGTGTTTCGCAGAAATTTAAGCAAGTTGGAGGGGAAATTTAAAATTTTAACTGTTTTGGCAGATATTCCATTTTAATCCATTTTTTTCCTCTTACACAGCAAATACTAACTGAGAAATGCAACTCAATATTTTTTCCCCATATTCCAGTGTTTCTAGAAATCCCCCATATATGGCCGCAGTGCATCACCTGATGCAACCACAGGCTGCAGACATGACAGAAGCCTTGTGTATTTTTGGGGGTCTTATTTCAGGTTTTTTATAGCTATTATATCATGTCAAAGAGGCCTTGCAGTTCCAACCTATTTGTGTAAGACAAGTTGACGTTCCCATCGGTACCATTCTGGGGGGCATGTGACACCCTGATCATTTTTTATGAGGTGGTACGAATAAAAAACACAATTTAGCAGCTGTTTTTCATAATTTTTTTGTACGAAGTTAACTATAGGTTACATATGACATGTTATCTTTATTCATCAGGTCGGTAAGATTACAGTGATATCCATTATATATAGCTTTTGTTATAGTTAATGGCATTTATACTATAAATACTGTTTGTGTCTTGCATATTGTAATACTATTTAATTTTTTTTCTCCAATGGAGTTATGTGAGGGATTTTTTTTTTTTTTTTTTTGCGACATAAGCTGACATATTTAGAGGTACACCTTTTGGGTACATGTGACATTTCGATAGCTTTTTTTCTATATTTTTTAGGGGGCGGAATTAACAAAAAATTTCATTATTTTTTTTTTATAGCATTAATCGGGCGGTATAATTAATGTATCGGGTTAATAGACAGGGTCATTACGGACGCGGTGATACTAAATATGTGTATTTATAGGGGATCATTTATAAGGGGGGGATGTGTATATTTATTTATATATATATATATATATATATATAGATATATATACACACACATATAAATATATACACACATATATACAAACGATCAGATCCCTGCCTGATCGTTATATACCATAGTAACCCAGACGCACCAGGAAGTGTCTGGGTTACTATGGTAACCCCCCCCTGAAGTCGCGTGAGCTGCCGGGAGGGGAAGCAGCATCGGGAGAGAGGACGGGGGGTGCAGAGCATGGGGAGGGAGATCGAGGGGGGGGGGGGGGGGGGGGGGTGTCAAGGGGTTAAAAAAGTAATCTCTTGCCAGTGCACACTTATTCTAGATTTCCTGTATGTAAGCTCAAACTGTAATAGATTCTAGCTACAAACCTGCTGTAATATATAGCCATTACCCACCACATATATGGTGGGCTCAGCCTTTTAGCCTGCTTCATATGCAGCGAACACCTAGCCAACATAGATGCAACTTAAAATATTTAAAAAGATCTTCATCTTTACATTTTACAAGACAATGCACCTAAAGGGTACCTTTACACAGGGCGACTCGCAGCGGAAATCTCGCTGCGAGTTTTGCAGTGAGATCTGCTACGAGGTAAGGTCCTGGCAGGTCCTTGTGCATACATAGTTGCAGTGGTCTGAAAGTATGTAATTCAGCCGCCCCCTTAATCTGCTCCCGCTGTGTGTATACATTACCGGTCTCCATGCTGCACAGGGTCCCGGTTTCTTGCTCTCCCGTCCAGCCAATCAGTGGCTGTGGCTGGGCAACACAATGTTTGGCTGGGCGGGAGAGCAGGAAGCCGGGACCCTGTGCAGCAAGGAGACAGGTAATGCATACACACAGTGAAAGCCGATTAAGGGGTTAAGGAGGCGGATGAGTTACATACTCGCAGACAGGGACCTTACCTCATAGCGCATTTGTCCCATTGTGTTCAATGAGATTTCTGCCCTGTTTTTCTCACAGCGAAATTTACGCGTGGAACGTTCCGCCGCTGATCCAAAGAATTGACATGTTAATTTTTTGGGGACAAATTCTATTGGAGACATCGTATAGTAGTCATTGTGAGTTTAAATTTCTGCTTGCATTCTGCCCAAATTCTGTTCAAATTCCTCTCCTATTCCGCCAGAGCTGAAAGAGCGAATTTTAAGCAGAAAACTTTCCTCTTCGCCTATGTGTGAACATACCCTAATAATCTCTTCTTAAAATATTCACTATATTGCATTCACAAAATAAATGTATAGCTATAAATATTAATTCGAAACCATTGCGGCTCTAGGCATGTTTTGTAAGAGTAAACAGAACATTGGATCTTTACAACAAGATAAAAGCTTAGAGGTAATAAAACAAAGCTTATGGTTACATCAGGGGTAAAGCATTAGCCCTGATCTTGCCCACAGCATCTGTCTCTGCCTGCTTGCTGATCTTGCACTAGGCCGCAAGCAACAATTGGGCAATAGTCCGTTCAGTTCTATGTGCTGGGGCCACCAGGAGACTAGAATGATTAAAGGGGTAGTCCGGCGGGGGGGCATTTTTTTCCTGACACCGGGGTGTAGGTGGCTGAGGGAAACAACGTCCACTCACCTCCCTGGTTCCAGTGGTGGGTCCCGCACCTCAGCGCTTCGGCCCCCGGCCGCTTCCTGGTGTCTGACGCGTGATGTCTCAGGTCCACTCAGCCAGTCAGTGACGGAGGCGGGATCCGTTTCAAGTCTGCTCAGATCCAGTCTCTGTCACTGACTGGCTGAGCGGATCTGAGACGTCACGTTTCGGGCCAGCGTCAGACACCAGGAAGCGGCCGGGGACCGGAGCGCCGCGATGCGGGTGCGGGAGTTGATTGGATGTAGTTTCCCTCAGCCACCTCCTCCCCGGTCCCAGGAAAAAAATGCCCCCCCCCCCCCGGCGGAGTACCCCTTTAAACAGTCACAGTCTGAAACAAATGGTATGCGGATGCCAAAGTCAGATAACTAGCCACAGGTTAAAGCCAAGAGAGACAATACAATACCAATTCATAACCAAAGGGAATACTGATTGAAGCCAAGATCAAACACAGTCTGTAGCAAGGTACAAAATGAGGATACAAAGCGGAGGTCAGGGAACAGCAAGCAGAGGTCATATACTCAGTATAGAAATGCTAGTGAAGTATGGCAAGCAATGAACTATCACAGGTGTCTGCTGGAAGCAAGACAACTGTTTTAAATTTCTCTCCCTTAATGCTAGAGAGCATGACTGGATGATTGGCTCAGCATCCCTATAGATCTGATTTGATGCCGGCCTCACAGAACAGGGCCGCCCTGCCCGGCTTCTGATTGGCTGCATGGACACAACATCAGCCGGGTGGGTGGTCCCTTTATCCCCACCCCATATTTTTCAGATTTTTAAATAAAATACAGATTATCAGACTTAAAGGACAACAGAAAGAGAAACAAACACATTTTATACTCTCCATATCTCTGGAGATGATCACTATTTGAATTTCCCCATGGCTGCTGTCCCCATCAGCTGCGGTCGGCATCTAAGGTTCTTCCTGACTTCCGGGTTCCAGTCGAATGAATAGGGGAGAAAAGTCTACAGGTGCGCATGCATATTATTGGCTGGATAGCATCACAAGGCTTCCAGACAATGAGGGCTGAGCAAGCTGGAAACCATATCATGCGATCCTGCCAACAAAAAAAGCTGCTGGTGCACCAATAACCTTTTACCGTTCATTCGTACAAGAAGGCGCCGATGCCAACATTGACACAAAATTGCAGCAGGAGAAGAGGATGTTGGCGACACTGACTCAGGTATGTATGCTTTCTTTTACTTCCGGGGTGTGGGGGTGTGGGGGGGGGGGGGTTACAGGGCCAGATAGATAATTAACATACATTGCATAGTTATAAAACTCTGTAATGTGTGTTAATTAATGAAAAAAAGTAAAACACCAGAGTTGTCCTTTAAGTACACACAAAGGAATACCTTAGGCCTTATTTGTAAATTTAGTCACATCCACGTGTCAAAATTGTGCAAATCGACTTG
Organism: Dendropsophus ebraccatus; assembly: GCF_027789765.1. NCBI lineage: Eukaryota > Metazoa > Chordata > Amphibia > Anura > Hylidae > Dendropsophus > Dendropsophus ebraccatus. Next base: position 89,382,286 of record NC_091455.1, on the reverse strand, counting down.
ACAGGGAGAGGGGGAAAAAAGTGATTTTGTGTATAAAAAGGAAGGAGGGGGGCTACACAGATGCAAGTTGGACATGCTAAGCAATTCATCATACTGCAAATGGATGAAAGGATATCAGCAAATGAAACCCAGAGTACCATATGTTCCCATTACGGGGAAAATTTTATCTTGCATAAATTGATAAAAGCCATGCCAACTGACAGTTGTTCCTTCTGGTTTATCTACTACTACTTTCTTTTTTTTTTTAATTTACATTATCTTAGATGACAGTTTTTATGCTCTAGTGTAAGTGAAATCTTGCAATTTGGAAAAAGAACCAGTCCTAGAGGATCTGGAACAAATATGTGAAAATTTAACAAAGTGACATTTTAGAGCTGGAGAATCTGAGAGACGAATAGCCTAGTTTGTATTTTCGAGTTGCTATCATTGAGGCATAATAACACATTATAATGAAGGTAAAGTCTTTTTGTCTATTACACTGTAAGGGTATTACACTTTATACAAAGTTCCCTATCCTGGACAGCTCATAGGCAATTTGTGTAATCACTAAAATTATTAACAGATATAGTTTAGAAAGCAAACTATTGTATAACATCTCTAAATTAGATTCCTGAGCCTTTACCTAGCTGCCCCCTGCGCCTACAGACCAAAAGTGAATGCTAGGTTGAAATAATAAAAGAACACTTTCTCTCTTGAAGCAATTTCCCTTCTAACACATGTAAAACAGGTTTTCTCTAGATGGTCCTAGTGACTTTATGTATTTACAAACTTTCTGTGATTAACAATTTTTTTTGAACCTCCATTTTAAGGCCCTATTGCACCAGACAATTATCGACTGTACTTGGCTGATAATCGTTAGGTGTAATAGTGCCTGTTAAGTTGAAAAATTATGATAACTACAGCGACTGCTATTCGTGGCCCCGTACAGTAGGAGTGCTGGCAGCAGACTGCCACTGACTTCAATGGGCTGCCAGGACAATCTCAGCCCCTCCTGCAATTCCCTGTGAATGGATGGTACCCAAGAAAGAGACGCAGACTGTCAAAGCAGGTCGCTCAGATTTAGGTCAAGAAGAGGAGGGACTGAGTTGTAAAGGGGTCACAAGAAATAGGGTACAGGGAATAGGTAATTTTGTCAGAATACACAACAAAATTTGAATATACAACGCAGCTTTGCAATAGGTAAGCCACTATGACACTTGGGCACCTAGAAACAGGTGGAGCTGGATGATCTAGGTGCTATAGAAAGGGGAAGAATCAGAAGTGTGTGCATGCTACAGTATCCCTTTTAATTGTAATGTGTTCACATCCTGTGGGCCAGACTAGGAAGCACAGGGGAGAGAGCAGCAGGGTCACAGCCAGAGAGATAAGAGAGAGCACAGAGCATGCCAGGAGTGAAGAAGAAGCGGGAACTAAGGACCAGCAATGTTAGACATTAGGCAGTTGACACAGTGCCGTCTTAACAAAACTATGGGCCCCTGGGCACAGCTGTGAACTGGGCCCCCCGACCCAAGATCAAGTCCCCGCATTCCCCTAACCTTGTGCTGTGCAGCCCCATGTGGGTGTATATTGTACTGTATGGTTCTGTATGGGTTTGTATTGTACTGTATGGGTGTATATTATACTATATTCTTCTGTATGGGTGTATATTGTACTGTATAGTTCTGTATGGGTGTATATTGTACTGTATAGTTCTGTATGAGTGTATATTGTTTTGTATGGCTGTGTATGGGTGTATATTCTGTATGGTTCTGTATGGGTATATATTGTACTGTATGGTTCTGTATGGGTATATATTGTACTGTATGGTTCTGTATGGGTATATATTGTACTGTATGGTTCTGTATGGGTGTATATTGTACTGTATGGTTCTGTATGGGTGTATATTGTACTGTATGGTTCTGTATGAGTGTATATTGTACTGTATGGTTCTGTATGAGTGTATATTGTACTGTATGGTTCTGTATGAGTGTATATTGTACTGTATGGGTGTATATTGCACTGTATGGTTCTGTATGGGTGTATATTGTACTGTATGGGTGTATATTGTACTGTATGGGTGTATATTGTTCTGTATGGGTGTATATTGTACTGTATGGTTCTGTATGGGTGTTTATTGTACTGTATGATTCTGTATGAGTGTGTATTGTACTGTATTGTTCTGTATGGGTGTATATTGTACTGTATGGTTCTGTATGGGTGTGTATTGTACTGTATGGTACTGTATGAGTGTATATTGTACTGTATGGGTGTATATTGTACTGTATGGTTCTGTATGGTACTGTATGAGTGTATATTGTACTGTATGGGTGTATATTGCACTGTGTGGTTCTGTATGGGTGTATATTGTACTGTATGGTTCTGTATGAGTGTATATTGTACTGTATGGTTCTCAGGGCCGATTCTAGCTTTTCTGAGGCGAGAACTGAAATAGCGCGCCCCCCCCCCCCCCCACACACACACTAAACTGAGATCAACATCATATAAAAACCTAATACCACTACATAATGACTGGATATCACCACCCCGTAGTGACAAAATATTATCGCCAATATTATCACTACACAAGGGAAAACTACCACCACATCCTGAACACACTACCCCATCTTAATGACTGATCAATACCACCAGTACTGCTACTGAAAAAAATTACCGTATAGCGTCCAGCATTACCCCCACATAGTGACAGTATAGTGATCAGGGTACAGTTACATCCAGTGACTCACAGGTGACGTCTTCTCTCATCAGAGTCGTTAAATTTCTCGCTTCTTCTCCATTCGAATCCGGCTCGAACCCGGATCGTGAAGACTTCTGTAAGCCATGACTTGTCCCCGCAGCATCTATCGGACAGACATTTTAGGCTCCACAATTTACCAACACTCTCTTCACCCTTATACAATACCCTATCCATAGTGCCCCAATATGAATAATTCCCCCTATTATAATCCCCTCCATCTCCACATATAGTCATAATCTTCCTCCCATGTCCCCATGTAGTTAAAATCCCCGTCTCCTCATGTAGTCATAATCCCCCCCGTATCACCCAATCTCCTCATAATCCCCCATCTCCTTAGTCCCCCCTGTGTCCCCCATCTCCTCATATTCCTCCCTGTCCCCCATCTCCTTAAAATCCCCCGTGTCCCCCATCTCCTCAGAATCCCGTGTCTGCCCATCTCCTCATAAGCCCTCTGTGTCCCCCATCTCCTTATAATCCCACCTGTGTCTCCCCATCTTCTCATATTCCCTCCTGTGTCTCCCCATCTCCTTATAATCCCACCTGTGTCTCCCCATCTCCTCATATCCCGTGTCTCTCCATCTCCTTATAATCACGTCATGTACCCCATCTCCTTATAATCCCCCCATGTCTCCTCATCTCTGTATAATCCCGTGTCCCCCCATCTCCATATAATCTCCCCCATCTCCATATAATCCCCCTTGTGTCCACCCATCTTCATATAGTCCCCCCATCTCCATATAATCCCCCCTGTGTCCCCCCATCGCCATATAATCCCCCCTGTGTCCCCCCATCTCCATATAATCCCCCATCTCCATATAATCCCCCTGTGTCCCCCCATCTCCATATAATCCCCCTGTGTCCCCCCATCTCCATATAATCCCCCTGTGTCCCCCCATCTCCATATAATCCCCCTGTGTCCCCCCATCTCCATATAATCCCCCCTTTGTGCCCCCCCATGTCCATATAATCCCCCCTTTGTGCCCCCCATCTCCATATAATCCCCCTGTGTGCCCCCAATCTCCATATAATCCCCCCTGTGTGCCCCCCATCTCCATATAATCCCCCCTGTGTGCCCCCCATCTCCATATAATCCCCCCTGTGTCCACCCATCTCCATATAATCCCCCCATCTCCATATAATCCCCCCATTTCTATATAATCCCCCCTGTGCTCCCCCATCTCCATATAATCCCCCCTGTGTTCCCCCATCTCCATATAATCCCCCCTGTGTCCCCCCATCTCCATATAATCCCCCCTGTGTCCACCCATCTCCATATAATCCCCCCTATGTCCCCCATCTCCATATAATCCCCCATCTCCATATAATCCCCCCTGTGTCCCCCCATCTCCATATAATCCCCCCTGTGTGCCCCCCATCTCCATATAATCCCCCCTGTGTGCCCCCCCATCTCCATATAATCCCCCCTGTGTCCCCCCATCTCCATATAATCCCCCCTGTGTCCCCCATCTCCATATAATCCCCCCTGTGTCCACCCATCTCCATATAATCCCCCTGTGTCCCCCATCTCCATATAATCCCCCCTGTGTCCCCCCATCTCCATATAATCCCCCCTGTGTCCCCCCATCTCCATATAATCCCCCCTGTGTCCCCCCATCTCCATATAATCCCCCCTGTGTCCCCCATCTCCATATAATCCCCCCTGTGTCCACCCATCTCCATATAATCCCCCCTGTGTCCCCCCATCTCCATATAATCCCCCCCTGTGTCCCCCCATCTCCATATAATCCCCCCATCTCCATATAATTCCCCCCGTGTCCCCCATCTCCATATAATTCCCCTCCTGTGTCCCCCCATCTCCATATAATTCCCCCCCTGTTTCCCCCATCTCCATATAATCCCCCTTGTGTCCACCCATCTCCATATAGTCCCCCCATCTCCATATAATCCCCCCTGTGTCCCCCCCATCGCCATATAATCCCCCCTGTGTCCCCCCATCTCCATATAATCCCCCATCTCCATATAATCCCCCTGTGTCCCCCCATCTCCATATAATCCCCCTGTGTCCCCCCATCTCCATATAATCCCCCTGTGTCCCCCCATCTCCATATAATCCCCCCTTTGTGCCCCCCCATGTCCATATAATCCCCCCTTTGTGCCCCCCCATCTCCATATAATCCCCGTGTGCCCCCAATCTCCATATAATCCCCCCTGTGTGCCCCCCATCTCCATATAATTCCCCCCCTGTTTCCCCCATCTCCATATAATCCCCCTTGTGTCCACCCATCTCCATATAGTCCCCCCATCTCCATATAATCCCCCCTGTGTCCCCCCATCTCCATATAATCCCCCATCTCCATATAATCCCCCTGTGTCCCCCCATCTCCATATAATCCCCCTGTGTCCCCCCATCTCCATATAATCCCCCTGTGTCCCCCCATCTCCATATAATCCCCCCTTTGTGCCCCCCCATCTCCATATAATCCCCGTGTGCCCCCAATCTCCATATAATCCCCCCTGTGTGCCCCCCATCTCCATATAATCCCCCCTGTGTGCCCCCCATCTCCATATAATCCCCCCTGTGTCCACCCATCTCCATATACTCCCCCCATCTCCATATAATCCCCCCATTTCCATATAATCCCCCCTGTGTTCCCTCATCTCCATATAATCCCCCCTGTGTCCCCCATCTCCATATAATCCCCCCTGTGTCCACCCATCTCCATATAATCCCCCTGTGTCCCCCATCTCCATATAATCCCCCCTGTGTCCCCCCATCTCCATATAATCCCCCCTGTGTCCCCCCATCTCCATATAATCCCCCCTGTGTCCCCCCATCTCCATATAATCCCCCCTGTGTCCCCCCATCTCCATATAATCCCCCCTGTGTCCCCCATCTCCATATAATCCCCCCTGTGTCCACCCATCTCCATATAATCCCCCCTGTGTCCCCCCATCTCCATATAATCCCCCCCTGTGTCCCCCCATCTCCATATAATCCCCCCATCTCCATATAATTCCCCCCGTGTCCCCCCATCTCCATATAATCCCCCCATCTCCATATAATTCCCCCCGTGTCCCCCCATCTCCATATAATTCCCCTCCTGTGTCCCCCCATCTCCATATAATTCCCCCCCCTGTTTCCCCCATCTCCATATAATCCCCCTTGTGTCCACCCATCTCCATATAGTCCCCCCATCTCCATATAATCCCCCCTGTGTCCCCCCATCGCCATATAATCCCCCCTGTGTCCCCCCATCTCCATATAATTCCCCTCCTGTGTCCCCCCATCTCCATATAATTCCCCCCCTGTTTCCCCCATCTCCTTATAATCCCCCCCATCTCCATATAATCCCCCCCCCTGTGTCCCCCCCATCTCCTTATAATCCCCCCTGTGTCCCCCCATCTTGAGCAAAGTAAAAAAAACAAACAAACAGGCCAGCTACTCACCTCACCAATCGTTCCCACGCTGATAGTCACAACCCACGCTGCTGCTGTCTCCTCCTGGATGCTTCCTGGTCAGGCTGATCACAGATCTCATGGAGCAGCCTGACCAGGAAAACATCCAGATCACTTCTAGATCGCAGCACTAACACAGCCTGCGATCTCAGGCTGGGTTCACACACAGTATATTTCAGGCAGTATTTGGTCCTCATGTCAGGGCCTCATAGCAACCAAAACCAGGAGTGGATTAAAAACACAGAAAGGCTCTGTTCACACAATGTTGAAATTGAGGGGATGGCCGTCATATAACGGTAAATAACTGCCATTATTTAGATACAACAGCCGTTGTTTTAAAATAACAGCAAATATTTGCCATTAAATGACGGCCAGCAAGTCAATTACAACATTATGTGAACAGAGCCTTTCTGTGTTTTCAATCCACTCCTGGTTTTGGTTGCTATGAGGCCCTGACATGAGGACCAAATACTGCCTGAAATATACTGTGTGTGAACCCAGCCTAAAAGTGAATGGCACAGAGCAGAGAACTGATAGTTCCCTGCTCTGAGCCTCCTGTCAGCTGTGTGTGCCTCCTAATAAGGACACAGACACAGCTGACAGCAGGGGGCGCTCCTATAGTGCAGAAGCAGGGAGTCCGACATCACACTGCAGTCCCTGCTTCTGCACGTATATTCCGTGGGCGGTATGCTATTAGCGTAGCACGCCCCGGAATAGGCATACAGAAGCAGAGACATCAGTCTGTGGCTGATATCTCTGCTCCTGTAGTCAGTGAGAGGTCAGGCATATAATACATGCATGATTGCTCACTGTGCAGGGGCGGCCAGTGCCGCCCCCTGCAAGGTCCTATGAGCTGTCGCCTGAGGCGAAGACTTCACTTCGCCTCATGGCAGATGCGGCCCTGATGGTTCTGTATGAGTGTATATTGTACTGTGTGTTCTGTATGAGTGTATATTGTACTGTATGGTTCTGTATGGGTGTATATTGTACTGTATGGTTCTGTATGGGTGTATATTGCTCTGTATGGGTGTAGATTGTACTGTATGGTTCTGTATGGGTGTATATTGTACTGTATGGTTCTGTATGGGTATATATTGTACTGTATGGTTCTGTATGGGTATATATTGTACTGTATGGTTCTGTATGGGTGTATATTGTACTGTATGGTTCTGTATGGGTGTATATTGCTCTGTATGGGTGTAGATTGTACTGTATGGTTCTGTATGGGTGTATATTGTACTGTATGGTTCTGTATGGGTATATATTGTACTGTATGGTTCTGTATGGGTATATATTGTACTGTATGGTTCTGTATGGGTGTATATTGTACTGTATGGTTCTGTATGGGTGTATAATGTTCTGTATGGCTCTGTATGGGTGTATATTGTTCTGTATGGCTCTCTATGGGTGTATATTGTTCTGTATGGCTCTGTATGGGTTTATATCGTACTGTATAGTTCTGTATGGGTGTATATTGTTCTGTATGGCTCTGTATGGGTTTATATCGTACTGTATGGTTCTGTATGGGTGTATATGGTACTGTATGGGTGTATATTGTTCTGTATGGGTGTATATGTTACTGTATGGTTCTGTATGGGTGTGCATCTCCTTATAATCCCCCCATGTCTCCTCATCTCTGTATAATCCCGTGTCCCCCCATCTCCATATAATCTCCCCCATCTCCATATAATCCCCCTTGTGTCCACCCATCTCCATATAGTCCCCCCATCTCCATATAATCCCCCCTGTGTCCCCCCATCGCCATATAATCCCCCCTGTGTCCCCCCATCTCCATATAATCCCCCATCTCCATATAATCCCCCTGTGTCCCCCCATCTCCATATAATCCCCCTGTGTCCCCCCATCTCCATATAATCCCCCTGTGTCCCCCCCATCTCCATATAATCCCCCCTTTGTGCCCCCCCATGTCCATATAATCCCCCCTTTGTGCCCCCCCATCTCCATATAATCCCCCTGTGTGCCCCCAATCTCCATATAATCCCCCCTGTGTCCCCCCATCTCCATATAATCCCCCCTGTGTCCCCCATCTCCATATAATCCCCCCTGTGTCCCCCCATCTCCATATAATCCCCCCTGTGTCCCCCCATCTCCATATAATCCCCCCTGTGTCCCCCCATCTCCATATAATCCCCCCTGTGTCCCCCCATCTCCATATAATCCCCCCTGTGTCCACCCATCTCCATATAATCCCCCCTGTGTCCCCCCATCTCCATATAATCCCCCCCTGTGTCCCCCCATCTCCATATGATCCCCCCATCTCCATATAATTCCCCCCGTGTCCCCCCATCTCCATATAATTCCCCTCCTGTGTCCCCCCATCTCCATATAATTCCCCCCCCCTGTTTCCCCCATCTCCATATAATCCCCCTTGTGTCCACCCATCTCCATATAGTCCCCCCATCTCCATATAATCCCCCCTGTGTCCCCCCATCTCCATATAATCCCCCCTGTGTCCCCCCATCTCCATATAATCCCCCATCTCCATATAATCCCCCTGTGTCCCCCCATCTCCATATAATCCCCCTGTGTCCCCCCATCTCCATATAATCCCCCTTTGTGCCCCCCCATGTCCATATAATCCCCCCTTTGTGCCCCCCCATCTCCATATAATCCCCCTGTGTGCCCCCAATCTCCATATAATCCCCCCTGTGTGCCCCCCATCTCCATATAATCCCCCCTGTGTGCCCCCATCTCCATATAATCCCCCCTGTGTCCACCCATCTCCATATAATCCCCCCATCTCCATATAATCCCCCCATTTCCATATAATCCCCCCTGTGTTCCCCCATCTCCATATAATCCCCCCTGTGTTCCCCCATCTCCATATAATCCCCCCTGTGTCCCCCCATCTCCATATAATCCCCCCTGTGTCCACCCATCTCCATATAATCCCCCCTGTGTCCCCCATCTCCATATAATCCCCCATCTCCATATAATCCCCCCTGTGTCCCCCCATCTCCATATAATCCCCCCTGTGTCCCATCTCCATATAATCCCCCCTGTGTCCCCCCATCTCCATATAATCTCCCCTGTGTCCCCCCCATCTCCATATAATCCCCCCTGTGTCCCCCCATCTCCATATAATCCCCCCTGTGTCCCCCCATCTTCATATAATCCCCCCTGTGCGCCCCCATCTCCATATAATCCCCCCTGTGTGACCCCCATCTCCATATAATCCCCCCTGTGTGCCCCCCATCTCCATATAATCCCCCCTGTGTGCCCCCCCATCTCCATATAATCCCCCTGTGTCCCCCCATCTCCATATAATCCCCCCTGTGTCCCCCATCTCCATATAATCCCCCCTGTGTCCCCCCATCTCCATATAATCCCCCTGTGTCCCCCATCTCCATATAATCCCCCCTGTGTCCCCCCATCTCCATATAATCCCCCCTGTGTCCCCCCATCTCCATATAATCCCCCCTGTGTCCCCCCATCTCCATATAATCCCCCCTGTGTCCCCCATCTCCATATAATCCCCCCTGTGTCCACCCATCTCCATATAATCCCCCCTGTGTCCCCCCATCTCCATATAATCCCCCCTGTGTCCCCCCATCTCCATATAATCCCACCCTGTGTCCCCCCATCTCCATATAATCCCCCCATCTCCATATAATTCCCCCCGTGTCTCCCCATCTCCATATAATTCCCCTCCTGTGTCCCCCCATCTCCATATAATTCCCCCCCTGTTTCCCCCATCTCCTTATAATCCCCCCCATCTCCATATAATCCCCCCCCCCTGTGTCCCCCCCATCTCCTTATAATCCCCCCTGTGTCCCCCATCTTGAGCAAAGTAAAAAAACAAACAAACAGGCCAGCTACTCACCTCACCAATCGTTCCCACGCTGATAGTCACAACCCACGCTGCTGCTGTCTCCTCCTGGATGCTTCCTGGTCAGGCTGATCACAGATCTCATGGAGCAGCCTGACCAGGAAGACATCCAGATCACTTCTAGATCGCAGCACTAACACAGCCTGCGATCTCAGGCTGGGTTCACACACAGTATATTTCAGGCAGTATTTGGTCCTCATGTCAGGGCCTCATAGCAACCAAAACCAGGAGTGGATTAAAAACACAGAAAGGCTCTGTTCACACAATGGTGAAATTGAGGGGATGGCCGTCATATAACGGTAAATAACTGCCATTATTTAGATACAACAGCCGTTGTTTTAAAATAACAGCAAATATTTGCCATTAAATGACGGCCAGCAAGTCAATTACAACATTATGTGAACAGAGCCTTTCTGTGTTTTCAATCCACTCCTGGTTTTGGTTGCTATGAGGCCCTGACATGAGGACCAAATACTGCCTGAAATATACTGTGTGTGAACCCAGCCTAAAAGTGAATGGCACAGAGCAGAGAACTGATAGTTCCCTGCTCTGAGCCTCCTGTCAGCTGTGTGTGCCTCCTAATAAGGACACAGACACAGCTGACAGCAGGGGGCGCTCCTATAGTGCAGAAGCAGGGAGTCCGACATCACACTGCAGTCCCTGCTTCTGCACGTATATTCCGTGGGCGGTATGCTATTAGCGTAGCACGCCCCGGAATAGGCATACAGAAGCAGAGACATCAGTCTGTGGCTGATATCTCTGCTCCTGTAGTCAGTGAGAGGTCAGGCATATAATACATGCATGATTGCTCACTGTGCAGGGGCGGCCAGTGCCGCCCCCTGCAAGGTCCTATGAGCTGTCGCCTGAGGCGAAGACTTCACTTCGCCTCATGGCAGATGCGGCCCTGATGGTTCTGTATGAGTGTATATTGTACTGTGTGCTCTGTATGAGTGTATATTGTACTGTATGGTTCTGTATGGGTGTATATTGTACTGTATGGTTCTGTATGGGTGTATATTGCTCTGTATGGGTGTAGATTGTACTGTATGGTTCTGTATGGGTGTATATTGTACTGTATGGTTCTGTATGGGTATATATTGTACTGTATGGTTCTGTATGGGTATATATTGTACTGTATGGTTCTGTATGGGTGTATATTGTACTGTATGGTTCTGTATGGGTGTATATTGTTCTGTATGGGTGTATATTGCTCTGGCTCTGTATGAGTGTATAATGTTCTGTATGGCTCTGTATGGGTGTATATTGTTCTGTATGGCTCTCTATGGGTGTATATTGTTCTGTATGGCTCTGTATGGGTTTATATCGTACTGTATGGTTCTGTATGGGTGTATATTGTTCTGTATGGCTCTGTATGGGTTTATATCGTACTGTATGGTTCTGTATGGGTGTATATGGTACTGTATGGGTGTATATTGTTCTGTATGGGTGTATATGTTACTGTATGGTTCTGTATGGGTGTGCATCGTTCTGTATGGATGCATATTGTTCTGTATAAGTGTGTATCCTTCTATCTGGAGCAGTTTTGCAGCATCTGTGGGGGGAAGGTTTCATTCTTCTCCTTCAATGTTCAGGAGCAGAAAAAAAACACAAATGGGAACCAAGCCTAACATGTGTAAAGAATATATATATAATATAATATACAGTGGTGCCTTGGATTACGAGCATAATTCGTTGCGGTACGGCGCTTGTAATTCAAATCTACTCTTAAACCAAAGCAAATTTTCCCATAAGAAATCATAGAAATGCTGATAATTGGTTCCACACCCCAAAAATAATGATTTATTATTCTGAACAACATGTAAAACTAATGAAACAAACATTCAGAAAAAGCAGAATATGTGATGTTATAAGTTACTGTACAGTAATGTAGTGGATGGGAAACACAAGGGCTGACAGAGACTGCAGGGAGTATGATGGAATGAGCAGGGCATGTGTGGGCAAAGTTTAGCAGCACTCTCTCTCCGGGGAGAAAGGGATTACAGCTATGAAGAGATTACCTCCACAGTCCTGTCCCCTGATGAAAGCCCCAGCCTGAAGTGGATCTGCTATGATTTGAAAGGTGAGGGAGACTACCTGGGTCAGAGTACAGGGCTGTACACCACGCTATGCAGACCATGCACCTCCCCCACTTGCGCTCCAGTCCAGCACAGGGAGCTCTTAAACCAAAGCAATGCTCTTAAACCAAGTCACAGTTTTGAAAAACTGTGAGCTCTTAAACCAAGTTACTCTTAAACCAAGGTACCACTGATATATATATATATATATATATATATATATATATATATATATATATATATATATTTTAACGGAGGGGAGAGCTTCAGCCGCCCAAATCACAGGCCGGCCCTGCAGCTTATTTATGTGAGGAGAGGAGAGCGCTGGGGCAGTGCGCAGCGTCAGTGCGGCCCTGTAATGTACTGGGGATAGGGGGGCACAGCGTGGCTTATCAGCTTTCCTTCCTTTCTGCAGGGTAGGCGACTGCCACTGGGGCCCCCCATGAGTCATAGGCCCCCGGGCAGCCGCCTCGAAAGACGGCCCTGAGTTGACAGGGAGTCCTGGAAATCATGGATACAGCCATAGACTTTATTCATGTTTTCCTAGCAGCCTTAACCATAGGTTCTAAATTGAATTACGGTCTGGGCTGTGAGCTCTTTTTTTCTGGTCACTGTTCCATAAAGGTCTATGGCTTGTACAGCTTATTATGGTCATGAACTGACACTCCAGTCTCTGCTCGGGAACTCTGCAGCTCCTTCAGCTCCTTTGTGCTGCCTCTCTGATTAATGCCCTCCTTGCCCAGTCTAAGAGTTTTGATGGCTGGCCCTTTTGGCAGGTTTGTTGTTCTTTCCATTTGATGATAATGGATTTTATGGTGCTCTGGCGGATCTTCAGAGATTTGAATATTTTTATAACCCAATCCTGACTTGTACTTCTCAACAACTTGTCCTTGACTTTTTTGGAGATCTCCTTGTCCTTCATGGTGTCACTTGCTTGATTGTGGTATTTGGTTAGTGGTGCCTCTTGCTTAGTGGTGTTGCAGCCTCTGGGGCCTTTCAGAAAGGTGTGTATATCTACTGACAGACCATGTAACACTAAGGGCGGGTTCAGACTACGGAATTCTCGCAGATAAATTCAGTGGAATTCCGTCGCCTGTACAGGCTCACGGCCGTGCCCCTTTCCGCCGGCTCCATTGACACCATTCTATGAGCCGGCTGATTCCGCATTCGCTGAAAGAATTGACACGTCAATTCTTTCGGTGAAATGCGGAATCAGCCGGCCCATAGAATTGTGTCAATGAAGCTGGTGGAAAGGCGCGCAGCCATGAGCGTGACGGAATTTGCATACAGGCAATGGAATTCCACTGAATTTATCCGCGAGAATTCCTCAGTGGGAACCCACCCTAATGGTGTGTTTACACACACAGATTTATCTAACAGATTTTTTAAGCCAAAGCCAGGAATGGATTTAAGGAGAGGGGAAACCTCAATCTTTCCTTTGACCTGTTCTCGGTTTATAGTCTGTTCCTGGCTTTGGCTTCAAAAATCTTTTAGATAAATCTTTGTGTAAACACACCAACACATTGCACACAGAGGGAGGTAATTTCACTAAGCATGTGACTTCTGAAAGAAATCTTTTGTAGCAAAGGGAAGAATACATATGCAAATGCCAAATGTCTAGTTTATTTGCAGTATTAAAAAAATAAATTAAATATATATATGTATTTATATAAATAAAATTTTCATTTCACTTCACCAGTTTAGACTATTTTGTGCAATTGCATCTCCCACAATTCTGATAAAAACACACACGTTGTACTGTAACAAAATAGGAAGAAATCAAAAAGGGGGGGGGGGGGGGGGTGAATACTGTAAGCCACTGTACATATACTAGATCTGAACCACAGTAAAACTGTTCACATACAGTATATACGTTAATTTTTAAATACACTATTGGGTTATTTTGAAAGAAGTGAATAAATGTTTTAGATTATCCACTCCTTTTTATGGTTTTGAGGCATATATGAACATGCACTTAACCTTAGTGTGGGAATGATGAGTTTGCAACCTTTAGTCATATGTTGCAATGTATATGTAATGTTCCATTAGACTGATTTTTGGCATATAATGAAGTGTAAAGTGAACCGTCTTTATCCCTTCAAATAATAATCTGATTTTGTTGCTACTCAATATTGTCACTTAACCCTGCTGTTCTGTTCGGACAAAAATGACCGAATTTGAAATGTGATATTTTTTTAAATATTCATTATGCGGTTCTGAAACTTGTGGTTCATTGACTTTTCCTCATTTGAGGGGTTCTTACTAATAGCAGTTTTGAGCTGTTTATTTTTTGTTGACTTTTTGCTCCACATCTTTTTCTTACTCTTGTACTGTTCGGTCAAAAATGACCGATAGCCTTTTATACTAATCTCCAGCCATTTTTTGAAAAAAGAAAAGGAGTTATATTCTCATTTTGGTCAATCAGTAACCGAGACAACAGAAAGCCAGACATGTTACATTACAATGCCACTAAAGGGGCAGTTAAGACTCTAGATCAACTCACAGGCACTTACACCTGTAAACGCAAAACTAATCTGTGGCCAATGGTTTTTTTTTTTACAATATTCTTGATGTGTCGCTGTACAATGCATTTGTGTTATGGCGTGAAATAGCCCCAAATTGGAACAAAAATAAACCGTATAAAATAAGAATGGGAATTTTTTTTAGAGGAATTGGGAAAATCACTGGTTAGCCCATATATTGAACAAAGAAAAGTAACACCCTGAGGTGATGGAGCTGCAGCCATTGTCCACAGGATCCAACAGCATGCTGAAGAAAGTGAACCAAGGGCTTCCACTGGCACTGCGACGATGGCTGCGGCCTCCACCAGCAGTGCAACCAGCCTCAAACGGAAAAGATGCGCCTTCTTTCCAACATCAAGTGATCGTAAATCAAATGTGATATGTTGCAAAAAGCAAAGTACTCATGCAAAAGACGTGTAAATTATACTTGTTACAAATGCAAATAGTAAATTGAGCACCTTGAATCTTATTTCACATTTTATATAGGAAAAAACTAGACTTTTTATTTTATTTAAAAAAAAATAAAAATTTAGACAGTTTGATGTTACTAGTTATAGTTTACAGTTTTATAAAGACTTTTTTTTTGAGTAAATGTGCAATATGCATGAATAATGCAATGAGGCCATTTAACTTTTTTGACACACAAAAATATATAAATTAAGTTTTTCATTTGTTTATGAACAACCATGTTCACATACAGTCTAATAATGCAAAAGATATTCAAATAAAACACTAGTTAGTTAAAAATTCAGACCTTAATAGGCCAGGTCAAAAATGACCAAAATATTATATGTGTATAGTAGAACCGAACAGAACAACAGGGTTAAGAGGTTTTCCACACTCAGGAGTTTACAGGTGTGTTGCCATCACTATTGGCCTTGAACTCATAAACTAAAGTGTGAACATTGTAAAGAAGCGTCTCTGTGCACCTGACTGCACAATTGTGTTCCCTGCATTGGGATACGTGTCAAACAATGGCACAAAGAAACTAAATATACTGTGGCAAAACTGCTAATGGGAGCAAATACACTGGATATGGTTTCTCTTCTTTTTGTTTCACCTTAAGCACTTGCAGATTGTTGTAAATGTGTATTCAGCTCCTTCTGTGTTGCAGATTCTTCTGTTCACATTAGATTGTCATGGTCAGGTATAATTTATTGTGAGGATATAAACACACACACCGTATACGCAGCGTATTTACTGCTGCGATACGCAGCAAATACGCGGCAAATACGCAGCAGATTAGATCTAAATAACTGAATACAGCATCAAATCTGCTGCGTATTTGCTGCGTATACGGTGTGTGTTTATACCCTTAGGCTACAAACCCACTTGGCGGGTCTGCAGCGAGTCTCCTTGCTGCGTTTTTGCAGCGAGACTCTCTGCAGATCCCAGCCCTATACTTTCATTAGCAGAGAAACTCGCAGCAGGGAAGTACATCCCTGCTGCGATTTTGTCTGCAGCCCGCCCCATTAACCCCCTAGCCGCCGGACATTATACATTACCGGGTCCCCGTTCCTGCTTGCTTCGGGGCTCCCGGTGTCTTCACGGCCCGCCCGGCCAATCAGTGTGCTGCAGCGGGGCAGCGCACTGATTGGCCGGGTGGAACGTGCCGGGAGCCGCCGAAGCAAGCAGGAGCGGGGACCTGGTAATGTATATCCTGAATAACTGTATAACTGAACACAGCATCAAATCTGCTGCGTATTTGTTGCGTATCTGCTGCGTATACGGTGTGTGGGTTTGTACCCTTATGGTGCGCTTACACCACAGGATCTGCAGCTGATTTTCTGCAGCAGATTTCATTTAAATAACTGAACACCGCATCAAATCTGCTGCAGATCCTGTAGGTGTGAACGCACCCTAAGGGTACAAACCCACACACCGTATACACAGCAGATACGCAGCAAAAACGCAGCAGATTTGGTGGTGCAGATTTGATGCTGTGTTCAGTTATTTAGATATAATCTGCTGCGTATTTGTTGCGTATTTGCTGCGTATCGCAGCAGTAAATAAGCTGCGTATACGGTGTGTGGATTTGTACCCTAATGGTGCGTTCACACCTACAGGATCTGCAGCTGATTTTCTGCAGCCGATTTCATTTAAATAACTGAACACAGCATCAAATCTGCTGCAGATCTGCTGCAGATCCTGTAGGTGTGAACGCACCCTAAGGGTACAAACCCACACGACGTATGCGTAGCAAATCTGCAGCAGATTTGATGCTGTGTTCAGTTATTTAGATCTAATCTGCTGCGTATCGCAGCAGTAAATACGCTGTGTATACGGTGTGTGGGTTTGTACCCTTAAAGAAAATATATGCTTTATTATTCCCAGGTACATTTGTTCATAGAATGAGTTTTTTTTAATCTTTCTGCTGTGGAAAGTATATTGAAAACCTTGTATTGTTCATACAATTCAGTTCACATTGTTTATAGTATTAAAGCGTTACTAGCTTGTCTTAAAATTTTCGAGTCAAGCAATGAATATTTTGACATTAACAATGTTGAACATTCAGTACAACTTTATGGATTACAAAAGACTTGTCTATTTAATTAACGTCAAATCAAGGTCAGTAAGCAAGAATATATCTCAACTCCTACTAATGCAATTCCATCATCACGTGAGCTGAGCAGATTTTTTTCTTTTGAGTCACAGTCAGTAGGGCTTTTTATCTCCTTGAATTTACTCACTATCTGTTGCATCAATTTTCTCAGTAAATCTTTACTCAAATGCTGAAATCCAAGCGAAATGTTGCTTCTGTCACAGCCATATGTGAATGTGGTTCTAGTTGACATGCTTGTTAGGGTATGTTCACACGTACAGGATCTGCAGTAGATTTAATGGCGCAGATTTGAAGCTGCAGATTCAAAGAAAATTAATTCTGGGCCATCAAATCTGCTGCGGACCTGCTGCAGATCTAAATCTGTGCTATTAAATCTGCTGCAGATCCTGTACGTGTAAATGCACCCTCATAAGGGGTTTTGCCTCCTTGGACAATCCTTGTTTCTCTGTGTTATCAGCTCAACACTGGATGACTGGTATTGGCCTCAATGTGCTCTGTGAGCATGCAGATGACACAGAACCTGGATTTCAATTTTACTATGTTTTAAAGGGGACAAATCTAACCTACTGATAGCTCCCTATTACGCACATGGAGGATGAAGGAATGTTTCTTACCTTCATTCTTGGCACTGTTTCCATGCTGTTTGCATACCTCCCAACTGTCCCGTTTTCGGCGGGACAGTCCCGATTTCGGGGTCATGTCCCGCCGTCCCGGAACGGGCCCCAAGTGTCCCGCTTCCCAAAACACAGCTGGCCCTTTAACTACGAGTGCTCCTGGTGAGCGCTGGCAGATGCGGAGCGGTGATTGGCTGGCTCCTGTGGCCGGAAGCTGCATTCTGCCTCCGGCCACAAGAGTGCGGGAGATACGATCTCCCTCTGTGAGTCTGTTCCCGGCCTCAGGAGTGTAGCAGCCGGCTGCACCAATGAGACAGGGGAACTACTCCCTGCTCCCGCCCACCAGAAGACCGTGAAGGAGGGAGAAGAGGAGCAGCTGCTGGGAGAGGAGCACTGCTGCTGCGCGGCCCGGTATAAGGGGATTGGGGGGGGGGGGGGGGGGTAATGAGGCCGAGCAGGAGGCAGTTTACAAGGAAGGGGTTAAGTTACCTTTGGAGTCAGAACATCCCCCACCTTCCGTGCTGAGCACCCAGAGCACTGTACGGACTCAGCAGAGAAGGGGGGAGGGGAGGATGGAAGTGACTTAACCCCTTCCCTGCTGTGCAGGTTAGCTGTCTGCTATCATGTCTGTCAGCCAGCTGCTGACGCTACCAGGCACTGCCAGGAGGGAAGGAGTTAAGTGTGATGAATGAGGCTTCTCTGCCTGACCAGCCTCGACGGCAGACAGTGACCTGGAGGGACTGTGGATGAAGTGCTCATTATCTGTGTATTGTCTGATGTCCCCTAAAGTCACTATAAGGAAAGCCCCTTCTCTAGGGGGAGTAATCAGATGACTTCTAATACTACTACTCCCAGCAGGCTGCTGCATGAGGCTGAGGAGGCAGAGCCACAACTTAACTCTACATAGTAGCTAAAACTCATCCTGGCAGTCCAGAGGGTACAGAGAGATGATAGAGAATCCCTCCTGATAATAGAGAATCCCTCCTGATAATAGAGAATCCCTCCTGATAATAGAGAATCCCTCCTGATAATAGAGAATCCCTCCTGATAATAGAGAATCCCTCCTGATAATAGAGAATCCCTCCTGATAATAGAGAATCCCTCCTGATAATAGAGAATCCCTCCTGATAATAGAGAATCCCTCCTGATAATAGAGAATCCCTCCTGATAATAGAGAATCCCTCCTGATAATAGAGAATCCCTCCTGATAATAGAGAATCCCTCCTGTTAATAGAGAATCCCTCCTGATAATAGAGAATCCCTCCTGATAATAGAGAATCCCTCCTGATAATAGAGAATCCCTCCTGATAATAGAGAATCCCTCCTGATAATAGAGAATCCCTCCTGATAATAGAGAATCCCTCCTGATAATAGAGAATCCCTCCTGATAATAGAGAATCCCTCCTGATAATAGAGAATCACTCCTGATTATAGAGAATCCCTCCTGATAATAGAGAATCCCTCCTGATAATAGAGAATCCCTCCTGATAATAGAGAATCCCTCCTGATAATAGAGAATCCCTCCTGATAATAGAGAATCCCTCCTGATAATAGAGAATCCCTCCTGATAATAGAGAATCCCTCCTGATAATAGAGAATCCCTCCTGATAATAGAGAATCCCTCCTGATAATAGAGAATCCCTCCTGATAATAGAGAATCCCTCCTGATAATAGAGAATCCCTCCTGATAGAGAATCACTCCTGATTATAGAGAATCCCTCCTGATAATAGAGAATCCCTCCTGATAGAGAATCACTCCTGATTATAGAGAATCCCTCCTGATAATAGAGAATCCCTCCTAATAGAGAATCCCTCCTGATAATAGAGAATCCCTCCTGATAATAGAGAATCCCTCCTGATAATAGAGAATCCCTCCTGATAATAGAGAATCCCTCCTGATAATAAAGAATCCCTCCTGATAATAGAGAATCCCTCCTAATAGAGAATCCCTCCTGATAATAGAGAATCCCTCCTGATAATAGAGAATCCCTCCTGATAATAGAGAATCCCTCCTGATAATAGAGAATCCCTCCTGATAATAGAGAATCCCTCCTGATAATAGAGAATCCCTCCTAATAGAGAAACCCTCCTGATAATAGAGAATCCCTCCTGATAATAGAGAATCCCTCCTGATAATAGAGAATCCCTCCTAATAGAGAATCACTCCTGATAATAGAGAATCCCTCCTGATAATAAAGAATCACTCCTAAAAGAGAGGATATCACCTTTAATACTGTTTCCCCACAATTCTGGTCCATGTATGTAGTTTAATCCATGTCCCTATGTGGTCACCAATAGATGTACAATGTTGCCATGATTGCGCAGCTACTGGTGACCACATATATGTCCATACGCTGTACAAACAACGGCCGTTCCATGTGAACAACTGTTGTTTAACACTAACTATGGTCAGAAGTAATGAACGTGTTCAATAACTCCAGCTGTAGGTTGTGTTAAACAACGGCCATTCAAGCTGAACGGTTGTTGTTTGTACAGAATATGAACATAGCCTTAAAGTGTAACGATCATCTTTCGCTGGTGGCAGGATACGCTGTCAAAATGCTGCCACCATGCTACAGTACCTGTGAAGGTCCAACAATACCATCAATTGCACTGTATGCAACGACACTGCCGGAAGTATTCCATCTCCGCTGGGCGCATGTACAGGATATCCTGCCACCAGAGAAAGACCATCAGTACACTTTAAGTTTCACAAAGATTTGAAAAATAGGCCTTGGTACTTATGGCCAAAAGAGTTAGAGAAGCACTACAGGAATTTTTTTTTCTTGCTTATATAATGCAACTTGGCAATTACTAGAGGTACTTTAGTTATCATGCTATGCAGTTAGTCTACAGTAGCGGCATTAAAGTGACTGTAGCACCAGGCCCAGGCTGAAGCACTGGAGGCGGCCGACCCACCCTTAGTGGGGGGAAACCCCCGCCCCTCTGATACGGTTCCATTGATTCTAATGCAGTCACGTCATGGAGGGGCTGGAGTTTCTTCCCACTAGGGTACTATTACACCAACAGATCTGATGACAGATTATCTGCCAAAGATTTGAAGCCAAAGCCAGAAACAGACTATAAACAGTGATCAGGTCATAAAGGAAAGACTCGATTTCTCCTCTTTTCAAATCCACTCCTGGGTTTGGCTTCAAATCTTTGGCAGATAATCTGTCATCAGATCTGTTGGTGTAATAGTACCCTAAGGGTAGGTCGGCCCGCCTCCAATGCTTCAGCCTGGGCCTTGTGGTACAGTCACTGTAAGTTATTGCATGGTGGCATTATTTAGTCATATATGTTGGTGATATTTAGATCTTTTGCTAATAGCGATAATTGGCGTGTTCAAATGGGCCTTCACAACGGGCGTATTGAGACCTAGTGCAGCCCAAGCTGTAAATACAGCCCTGGTGATCAGCAGTGTATTATATACTTATCTTCCTCCTGAGTGAGTATATATCTCTCCATGCTATGTAGGCAGCAGTGTATTATATACTTATTATCCTCCTGTATGAGTGTGTATATATCTCTCCATTCAGTGTAGGTATACAGCAGTGTATTATATACTTATTATCCTCCTGTATGAGTGTGTATATATCTCTCCATTCTGTGTAGGTATACAGCAGTGTATTATATACTTATTATCCTCCTGTATGAGTGTGTATATATCTCTCCATTCTGTGTAGGTATACAGCAGTGTATTATATACTTATTATCCTCCTGTATGAGGGTGTATATATTTCTCCATCCTGTGTAGGTATACAGCAGTGTATTATATACTTATTATCCTCCTGTATGAGTGTGTATATATCTCTCCATTCTGTGTAGGTATACAGCAGTGTATTATATACTTATCTTCCTCCTGAGTGTGTATATATCTCTCCATTCAGTGTAGGGATGTAATCCACAATATGTTATATTCTAAGTTTTATCACTTATCACCAGCTACAGTCTTCAGAAATTAAAAATATTTTTTTTGCTGAGGAAATGAGCCAAAGCCAAGAGTTAGCTCAGAAGGAAAAGAGATATAAGTTAAAGTGCTATACTTATCATCCTGGTCAAACCATTTTTTTCTGCAAGAAAACCAATGTGGCACTACAGTGGAAGACGTGATATGGGAGGGTAGGGGCGTGTCTTGGGGTTAGGGGTGTGTCTTGGGGATAGGGCGTGTCTTTGGGTGGGGTTAGGGGCGTGTCCATGTCCCTCTTTCCTCTCAGCCAAAGTTGGGAGGTATGCTGTTTGTAGTGTAGTCATGTGTCCAGTAAAGACAGACAGTATGGGTACAGCGCTGAGGATGAAGGTAAGAGACATACCTTCATCTTTAGCACCCCATGCTTTCAGCAAGTTGGATTAGTCTAACCTGCTGATAGTTCCCCTTTAAAACAAAGCATGATAAAAAGTAATAGTAAAAAAAATTAAGTAAATTGCGAACATGCTTTATTTCACATACCCTGTTGATTTAGGTTTTGGAAATTTACAACTGCAGTGACAATTTATTGCAATGAAACTACAACGTGTGTGAACATATCCTCGAAAAAATCCTGACTCTGCAAATGTAGAAGAAATGATGCTGTTTTATGCTGTTTTTGAATCTTCTGTTGATTCATTATGCATATTGTTAATTGAGAAACTAATAAAGGGGAATTTCAGCAAATATATAGATTAAATAGTCTTGTCAATTACAGTGGTGCCTTAGATTACGAGCATAATTTGTTCCAGGACCGTGCTTGTAATCCAAATCCACTCTTAAACCGAAGCAAATTTCCCCATAAGAAATCATAGAAATGCAGACAATTGGTTCCACACCCCAAAAATAATGATTTATTATCCTGAATAACATGTAAAAAATGAAACAAACATTCAGAAACAGCAGCATATGTGATATTATAAGTTACTGTACAGGAATGGAGAGGATGGGAAACACAAGGGCTGACAGACTGCAGGGAGCATGAAGGAATGAGCAGGACAGATGTGGGCACATACATGCAGCGCTCTCTGTCCGGGGAGAGAGGGGTTACAGTTATAAAGAGATTACCTCCACAGTCTGTCCCCTGATGCAAGCCCCAGTCTGAAGTGCATCTGCTATGATTTGGAAGGTAAGAGAGACTTCCTGGGTTAGAGTACTGTGCTGTAGACCCCGCTATGCAGACCATGCCCCTCCCCCTCTCGCGCTCCCACCCAGTACAGGGAGCTCTTAAACCAAAACAATGCTCTTAAAGTCAAAATTTTTTAAAACTGTGAGCTCTTAAACCAAAACGCTCTTAAATTAAGTTACTCTTAAACCAAGGTACCACTGTATTTTTATTTAAAAATCTCAAGTCTCCCATTAATTATCAGCTACCAAATGTCCTACAGGAAGTGGTATTTTTCTTTTTTACTCTGAAATTGTGCTCTCTTCTGCCACCTCTGTCCGTGATGATCACTGTCCAAAGCAGTAGAAGTTTTCTATGGAGATCGAGGCAGTTCCTGTCATGGACAGAGGTGGCAGCATTGAGCACTGTTTCAGACTAGAGAGAATACACTACTTCCTGTAGAAGTAAGACTTGAGATTTTTAAATAGAAATCTGCAAATGGATATATTTTCTTGTACCAGTTGTTTTTTGTTTTTGTTTTTTTGGTGGGGGAGGATAGCCAGAGCTTTATTTCCACTGCTGTCTAAAACTTTTGTACAGTACTGTAGTTTCATAGATTTATGCAGCTTATTTGCTTAACTTGAATATCTGAGTTTGCCCCATTCATTGTGCTGAGCTTTACAGTGGATTTCCCAGCGACACTTGCCATGCGGTACATGTGAAACTAGCCTTCATCAGTATTGCTCATGTATTATCTTACTCAAATTCCTGTCACAGACTTGGGATTAGGTAGGGGCTTAGAAGGTGCTGTACTTTTGTGAGGGAAGTGGGTGTTCATCAAACTTAGGCTCTCATTTAAAGAAAAAAAGTGTACAACATGGTATATGTTTTTTTTTTTTTTGGTTGTTGTTTTTTTAACTTCTGTTTTTAATAATGTAAGAGTACTATGCTATTCCATACAGCAACCCCCAACGTATACTACTTGAATGGAGGCCAAAATGACTCTTGGCATCCATTGGATAATATGGGTTTATTATTTTGTTATACATGCACAGAGTTTTCCTGGAGCATATGCTAAACACAAACTGCTAACATGGAGTGAAGAGCCTTGCTTCAAGGGAATTATTGTCAGTACATACATGTTTTTATTGAATACATCCATGTAGCAAAAAACTGGCTCTTATTATGAGCTGTATTTGAAGAAACACAAGGCAGTTACAGTTTATCTATAAACTCCCTTCTGTGTACCCCAATGATTGCTCGCTTAACTTTATTAGGCTTCCCCATTCCTTGGTTTGGCATTAAGTGAGCTGTAAATTTTAATTGGACATAGACTTATATAAACCAGGCCTCTAGCAGATTAAAATAGATTATAAAGTCCAGGACACTTCCAAATTGTAGCAAACAAGGCCCAGTTTATCTAGGACTGCAGGCTGTGCCTGCTTTCAATTCAAGGTAATTACATTTCTGACCTAGCCTTGGCTATGCAGCTTTGCATTCAAAGAATTACTTCCCCAAAGGACAGAGGAGAAAAATAAGCCCCCCTTTGTTCTCGCTTTATTGGCAGACCAGGTCAGATGCCCTGATTAGCTCTCAGCTGGAGCCTAAGCTGAACTTTGACACTGAAACCCGAAAGCAGACTTTTGCCAGCAGCGAAGGAAGAAATAAAGTTTAGTAAATGAAATCCCAAGGCAAAGCTACATGATTGTGCAGCTGACATAAGATTAGAACTTAATTATTCAGCAACAATGCAAACATACATATCAGGTTATTGACCGCCCCCATTCATGTGAACTCTGGTATTTAAGAGTTGTCTCCTGCTGGATGGGACACAGGCTGCCTCATTCATGCTTTGTTTTTTGTTTTTTTTCACACAATGTTTAAATGGTCTTTGGATTTTTCAGTTGATAGTCCAACTCCCAGAACCTCTGTCGATCAGCTACTAAGCTGGGCCACAGCACACCTTAACCTGATATGTACAGTATGTTTGCCTCCTTCAAAAAAATTGCCAGGCAAATAACCCAACATTTGGTAAGTGACTATGCCTGGTATTGCAGCTCAGTATTATTCACTTGAATAGGATGGCTCTGCAGTGTACAGCTATAAAGAATTACAGTAAATGGTAATAAAATCCAGTTACTTCATATTGGGCCTAGTAACTGTTTCTACCTACTTCAGCAGCATCTCTCTCAATCACTATTAGAACATTAACCCCCAGCTTCTGGTATTATATGGATTAGTAAATCTTTTAGAATACTGGGGTAAGCCATTTATGGCAGCTACGTTGTCCCCATAAACATGACCATCCTCCATAAAACTTCTGCCAGTCTGTGGTGGTACAAACACAATGCGTACAGAAAAGTGCTGTCTTATACAGTGAACATAGCCTGGTGATGCAGATACACTTAAAATATTTGGTCCCTGTAGACCCAGGGCAAGTGCTGTGAGGGCTGACTGGGTTTTATATACAGTACATCAAATGGCTTCTCTATTGCCCTATTACACGGCCTGATCTACAGGAGGAAGCGAGAGCCAACCTGTCAGATCAGCACTTGCTTCCTCCTTGTTTCCCCACTCGCTGTCTGTGCTATTACACTCATGGAGCGGGGGCCGTGGGCAGCTGGGATGATCTTTAGATTGTCCTGTTGTCCCATAGAGGAGAATGGAGGTCTGCTGTTGCCACTCCTAATGCACGATGCATCAGACAGCAGACTGTCGCTATCATCATCTTGTATTAAAACATGCTGAAAGGCAACAATCAGCCGACATTGTGCATGCCTGGTGATCATTATCTTTCATAATGAGCTATTACACAAAACTATTATCGGCCAACTATGGTTCGTAATCGTTTCATGTATTAGGACCCTAAGCTATTTGTTGGTTATAGAATAAAAACAAGCTTTGGTCAACGTTTTAATCGTTGAAATTTTCTTGCCGTTAGGTGCTGAATTCTAGTTTAACATACATATTCTGGAATTTGAGTTCTTTTAATATTTTGAAATAAACGTTGAACTCCCATTAAGTGTTGAGTTAATTTGGGACTAAATGTAGACTGCGCAGTCAGCTGAAGGTGCCGAGAAGCCCATGTTATTAATCACAATAGGTGAAATTGTGTAAGGGATGATTAATGCACTGCGGAGCCCTGCCTGTTGTGTGTCTAAATAACGGAATTAAGCAAGGGGCACCAAAAAGCAGTATTTAACTGCTGTGCTTTCAGTAGTGACGGTGAGATAATAGTATGCTATAGTGACAAAAACATAATGACATTGATTGGGGAGGGGGTTTAATGACAAATTCAAGAACAAGTTATTGTCCTTTTGGATGGATTGTGGCCTTTCAGCCCGCAGTGTGCTCACTCTCATTTAGGCATTAGAGATTACCTTTTCATCATCCCTAATGTCCCTGTCTTTTCAGATGATGTTGAATTACAGTCCCCATTGTATTGCAGCTGACAATCTTACTACATTTGTACAGACTTGTACATTACTGTTTCAGAGTGGTAGCCTTACATAATCTTAGCAAGAATATAGGGATCTACAAGAAAATAACTTTGCACAATGCACAGTGTGTGATTTTTATTCTGCTTCTTGGTTATTTCTCTTTTAGGTATAACACAGACACCTAAGTAAAAGTCTATCCTAACCGCTCAGAGAATTGTTATTCTCCTGTTGATATTGTTTTCCCTACAGGCCATTTACTGTAATTTTATTGGTGTAATAATAGTTCCCAGTTTCCACAACAGAGTGGTGGGAAATTTAATTCCAGTTCAGTACTGCACACAAAATTCTATGAGAGTAAAGAAAAGAACACATAGCCTGGAAGATTTCTGACTAAGTTTGCAAGTCTCTGCAAATTCCATAGCAAAATCTACATATAACACGTACAGATTTTGCTGCAGTTTATTTTATCTATTACATGGCAGTGGGAAACACTTACTGCACATATTGGAAAATTTTTCCACAAGGGATGATGATTTAAAAAACTGAAAAAAAAGTTAATGGTGTTAATGGTTTACACAGAGTATCTGACAGATTCTTGAAGCCAAAGCCAGGAACAGACTATAAACCGAGAACAGGTCATAAAGGAAAGGCTGAGATCTCTCCTCATTTCAAATCCATTCCTGGGTTTGGCTTCCCAATTCTGTTAGATTATCTGTCTGTATAAACAGACCATTAGTCTATGTGGTTTCTGTGGCAGGTGTTTTAAAGGGAACCAATCACCTGCTATAACGCTATTAAAATGTGCTGCTGCAGCGCTCAGCACACTTCGCAGACATGCTTTTTAAACTTTCCTCCCTGCAATGTATATTCCCCAAATTTACTTTATATTCTAGGCGCCCTGTAGGCAAATCTGCTGCAAGTAGTCATCTGGGCGGTGAGCCGTCGGCATCTAGTCACTGTCCCCTGGGCGATTTTCCACATCTATCATGCCCAGGGGCGTGATTTAAGCGGAATAATTAGCCTAACATCATTCAGGGGCACGCCGTACTACACGTTGTCGCGCCCACGTTCTTACTACGCTGTGCATGCGCAGTGCAGCGGTCCCAATCTTCACTGTACTACGCAGGTGCAGAATAGCCTCTAACTCATTGCCGGAGATTGGTACCGCTGTACTGCACATGCACGATTTAGTAAGAACATAAATTATGGCAGGTTAATAATTCCGTTTGAATAATGCGCCGTGACTAGATGCCAAGGGCTCACCGCCCAGATGACTACTTGCGGCAGATTTGCATACAGGACGCCTAGAATATAAAGTAAGTTTGGGGAATATACATTGCAGGGAGGAAAGTTTAAAAAGCACTTCTAGGAAGTGAGCTGGGCGCTGCTGCAGCACTTATAAATAGCATTATAGTGTTGTTTTAGGTGATTGGTTCCCTTTAAGTTGGACAAATCCTCTTTAAAGCGACCCTGTACCCACAATCTGACCCCCCCACTTGTACTACTTGTACCTTAGGATAGCTGCTTTTAATCCAAGATCTGTCCTGGGGTCCGTTCAGCAGGTGATGCGGTTATTGTCCTAAAAAACAACTTTTACACTTGCAGCCCGTGCCTAATGGCTGTGGCCTAGAGTATCTGTGCCCTAACTTTGCACTACCCCTCCATCCCTCCTCACCACCCTCTTCATCATTAGGAATGCCACTGAAACATTCTATCCTGTCTGAACATTGCACAGGTGTCTTAATAATCCAGCCCATGTTCAGTATTCACACAGCTGATGAATAGGAGACAATCTGCCTGGAGCATTTCTAATGATGAGGAGGGTGGGGAGGAGGGACAGAGAGAGGTTGTGTCAGCTTAATGCATACGCAATGTAAGCCCCGACCGTTGGGCACAGGGCTGCAAGTTTAAAAGTAGTTTTTTAGGACAATTACTGCATCACCTGCCGAACTGATCTCAGGACAGATCTTGATTTTAAAGCAGCTACCTGAAGGTACGAGCGGTTGGGGGGGGGGGGGGGGCAGATTGTGGGTACAGAGTCACTTTAAAATATTTTAGGGTTATGGGTGAACTTGTCACGAGTATAGTGGTGCTACCGTGTTTCCCCGAAATACAGTCTTATTTTTATTTTTGCTCCCAACAATGTCTTATTTTCATAAGATTTCTTTTTTTTTTCATGAAGAATAATTCCCACGTATGGTTGACCAAAAAAAAACAAAAAAACAACAACATTTATAATATACTGTACAGTAGTTATCACAAACCAGCATAACCATACAATTATCCACCATTAACCCCTAGACGACCCTTGACGTACAGTTATGTCATGGAAGTCTGTCACCAGACGACCCGGGACGTAACTGTACGTCCTGGGTGTTTCTCCCGCTATGAAGCTGCGGAGCGTGCTTCATAACAGGTGGGGGTCGGCTGCAATCAGCAGCCGGCACCTCACCGTTAATGACAGGCTGCAGCAATCGCGCTGCAGCGTGTCATTAACTCCTTACACGCTGCGGCGTTTAAGTGTAAGTGACAGGGGAAGTCACTTACCGATCGTTGAAACGGACTGCCGAAGGTCTCTCACCTGCCTCCATGCGGTCCGATCGGCGATCTGCTTCACTGAGCCTGCACAGGCAGGCTCAATGAGCAGAGCGCCGATAACACTGATTAATGCTATGCCTATGGCATAGCAGTGATCAGTGTAAAAATCTAACAAATGTATGTACAAGTCCCCCAAAGGGACTTCAAATGTGTAAGAAAAAAAAAGTTAAAAACACTATTACACTACCCCAAAGCCCCTCCCCCAATAAAAGTTGAAATCACCCCCCATCCCATTATATAAATAAAACATAAAAATAAATAAACATATTATATACCGTAGCGTGTGTAATTGTCCGATCTATTAAAATATAACGAGAGTCATTGTGATTGGTGAACGGCGTAGACGAAAAGAGGGGGAAAAAGTGTGCGGATTACCGATTTTCTTTTACATTTTTATATATATATATATATATATATATATATATATATATATATATATATAAAAATTAATAAGTTATCAAAACGTCTGATGTTCACAAATATGGTATTAATAAAAACTAGAGATCATGGCGGAAAAAATGATACCCCATACAGCCCCGTAGGTGAAAAAAATAAAACTGTTATTTAATATTAACATTTTATTGCCAAAAAAAGGATATATAACATTAGAGAATCTGAGTAACCTGCATATGGTTGTGTTCGGGCTGACCTATAGAATAATGGTGGTATATCGCTTTTACCATATAGTGCATTACGTAGACACAGGAACCCCCCAAACATTACCATATTGCATTCTTTTTTACGATTTCACCTATTTATATCTTCATAAATAATATATTTGGGATTCCGTCATACATGTTATGGTAAAATGAAAGACACCATTACACAGTACAACTATTCCTGTAACAAACAAGCCATTACATGGCCTTGTAGATAGAAAACGGAAAGTGCTAGAGCTCTTAGAAGGGGAGGAGGGGAAAACGAAAACACTAAGATCAAAATTTGCGCGGTCCACTGGGTCATTTTGGGCCTGGTCCTCAAAGGGTTAAATAAGCCTTCATACAGCTATATCAACAAAAGAACTGCAAAAATATTGTTTTTAGGTTTTGAACAAATTTTTTCTTTCTTACATATTACAGCACCTATTTTTCTTTTTTTAAATCAGATAATTTTTTTATTTTTTTTTCCAAAAAAACAAAAACAAGGGCAATTTTATCACACAAGAAAAAAGGAGGGACACCACAGCAATATGATAATAGGTGCAGAAGCAAATGCACATTTTCTGGCTTATACATTTGAAGGAGAACAGTAGTTTGTCATTATTCCCTAGTGTCCCAACACCCATTTCCAAGCAACAGGGCCAGGAAAAAATTATAACAAGCTGCCTGAGGCAAAACCTGAAATAGTGCCTTCTTCCAGTGCTCACACTTTTCCAGCACACTCACAAGCCCCACCCCCACCCCCACAATCCAGCCCCACCAAAAATTACACTTTTCAAGCACTGCCTTCCATTTGTAGTAAGGACAAGGCAGAAAAAGTTTGTAAGTTTCCAATTCCATGAGTGTAAAATTTTTAAAATCGTTATTGCTTCCCCCGGAATAAAAGCATTTGACAATGCATTGTGACTACTTATGGTAATCTTATTCATGTTCAAACTACCCCTACACCTTGTGTTCCATGTAAAGGGGCAGTGACCACTTCTAGTATAGTGATGTTTTAAGTATAGAATAGTACCTGCAGAGTGTTTGCAGTCCCGATTTCCTTGCGTTCTACGTTTGTGTCCAGATATCATTTGAAGGTCAATGAGGTCAGTTGTGTGTAGCAGACAGTATAATTTATGTCCACTCTATAAAATCTGCCGCCCCCACGAAGCTGCCGCCTGAGCAATAAACTCATTTTGCCTCACGGCAGAAATGGCCCTGCATCTAACACCCTCATTGTGTTCTCTAACCAATGACAGTTATCTCTGTGTGCATGCGCGTCTCTGGGCTATGCCAGTGCTGTGTGCTTGCATGCACAGTGCTGGTAAAATGCAATCAAATTACACTTTTAGGTTACAAACCCACTTGCCGGATCTACAGCGAGTCTCCTTGCTGCGTTTTTGCAGGGAGACTCGCTGCAGATCCCGGCCCTATACTTTCAATAGCAGAGAAACTCGCAGCAGGGATGTACATCGTGCGGCCGGGGGCTGCGGGGCTGGGGGCGATCGTGCGGCCGGGGGCTGGGGGCGATCGCGGGGCTGTGGGCGATCGTGCGGCCGGGGGCTGGGGGCGATCGTGCGGCCGGGGGCTGCGGGGCTGGGGGCGATCGTGCGGCCGGGGGCGATCGGGGCTGCAGGGGGGTATGGGGGGTAAGGTATGGAAGGAAAACATCCACAGTTTGAGTTTTTTTTTATTTTTATATGTTTAATTGCAGTACATCTGATAAATAAGGCTTCTGTCTTGGTGAAGAGAATATTGGAGGAGGGGAGATTTATTGAAACATTTTTGCAGACAACTGTTCCTTTATGTTCGGATATGTTTTCCTGATAAAATGATGTTTTATTTATCTCCTGTTTGTGCACTAATATTGCTTTACTTTCTTTTTAGAATCCAAAGGTAAACCCAAATGTTTTTTTTTTTTTTTCCGGCTCACTCCTTTCTGTCCTGATCTCTGAACCTCCTTTGAACCTCTAATGTCTTTTTTACAGTATGTAGTGTTCTCCAATTAGATGTA
Source organism: Dendropsophus ebraccatus (assembly GCF_027789765.1). Classification (NCBI taxonomy): domain Eukaryota; kingdom Metazoa; phylum Chordata; class Amphibia; order Anura; family Hylidae; genus Dendropsophus; species Dendropsophus ebraccatus. The sequence continues at coordinate 89,350,746 of NC_091455.1, read as the reverse complement.
ACTGTAACATTTTAAAGGGTCGATTAAGCTGCAAAAAACAGCATTTTCCTGAAAATAAAACAATGCAACCTCCCCATCCCATTCACACGGGAGAAAGCAAAGCTTTTTAATTTCTGCGAAGAGTTAGTGCAGTTTTGTTCAGATAGTTTGTTTTATACCTCCAGCTGCTACCAAATAGCCAGCATGCTGAATAAGCACTTATTTCAGCGTGCCCTTGATAAAATTAATGAAAGCATCTGCAGTGGAAGCAGCGGCAGCTGCACAGCCTTATGGAAAGAGCCAACTTCTGCTTTGCATTGCGATCAAAAAGGAGCGGTTTTGAGCTGGAAGCTAATGCTGGACCTAGAGCATTAGAAGTCGCACCTGCCACAGCTTCAGACAAGAGCTAAAGGAGGTTTGTTGATTGTGTTGTCTTGTTAGCACTATTGTTATTGGTAAGAGAGGGGATGATGTCATCCTTATCAGACCCAATAGGACTCCCACCGAGTGACAAATAATTTCCTGGCTGCTGCTTTCTCAGCATGAGCTGTGCTTTAAAGGAGAGCAACGCAGGATTTTCTTCCCTGTGTGCTGTAGGACTGCAGAGAGGTGAATGGAAATTAAAGGGATTGATACTTGTAATCAGTGCGCATAGTAATAGCTAAGGTGTAATGAAACATAAGTGCACATTTAGGGTAATTATACCGCTACCAGGTGGGGCCCTGGAGCTTTGCATGTTTAGAAACTGCTTCAAGAGGAGGACGTGTGCAGTGAGGAGTACAGCTACACCATCTGCCACTTCCTAATTTTCTCATTAATTCTTCTATCCCTAAAGCCAACAAGCACATCGACTTTGAGTAGCATTTCATCTGCTCATAACCACTGCCCACCCTATTTGGGTGCTGCACAAACTTGGTTACATGCAACAGACTACTAAGAGCCCTGGAGACAAACCCTTACACATGATGTCATTTATTACATATAAAGTAGTCCATATATGCATTATTCAGTCCATATAGGCCCATTGGAATTTATTCCCTGTGAGGTTATCACTTACATGCAATGATCCATAAGTATGTATATTTAACCCTTTGAGGACCAGGCCCAAAATGACCCAGTGGACCGCACAAATTTTGATCTTAGTGCTTTCGTTTTTCCCTCCTCCCCTTCTAAGAGCTCTAGCACTCTCAGTTTTCTATCTACAGGCCATGTAAGGGCTTATTTGTTACAGGAATAGTTGTACTATGTAATGGCGTCATTCATTTTACCATAACATGTATGATGGAATTCCAAATATATTATTTATGAAGATATAAATAGGTGAAATCGTAAGAAAGAATGCAATATGGTAACGTTTGGGGGGTTCCTGTGTCTACGTAATGCACTATATGGTAACAGCGACATGACACTATTATTCTATAGGTCAGTCCGAACACAACCATATGCAGGTTACACAGATTCTCTGTTATATATGTATTTTTTTTTATGAAATCCTTTTTTTTGGCAATTAAATATTAATAAAATGGGACTATTGTGACGCTTATAACGGTTTTATTTTTTCACCTACGGGGCTGTATGGGGTGTCATTTTTTCCGACATGATCTCTAGTTTTTATTAATACCATATTTGTGAAGATCGGACGTTTTGATCACTTTTTATTGATTTTTTTTAATATATAATGTAACATAAAATCGGTAATCTGCGCACTTTTTCCCCTCTTTTCGTGTACGCCGTTTACCGGTCGCAATGACGCTTGTTATATTTTAATAGATCGGACAATTACGCACGCTACGGTATATTATATGTTTATCTATTTATTCATTTTTATATGTTTTATTTATATAATGGGAAAGGGGGGGTGATTTAGACTTTTATTGGGGGAGGGGTTTTGGGGTAGTGTGTTAGTGTTTTGAACTTTTTTTTTATTACACTTTTGAAGTCCCTTTGGGGGACTTCTACATACATTACTTTGATTTTTACACTGATGAATGCTATGCCATAGGCATAGCATTGATCAGTGTTATCGGCAATCTGCTCATTGAGCCTGCCTGTGCAGGCTCAGTGTAGCAGATCGCCGATCGGACCGCACGGAGGCAGGTAAGAGACCTCCGGCAGTCCGTTTCTACGATCGGGACCCCCGCAGTCACACTGCGGGGGTCCCGATCGGTAAGTGACAGGGGACTCCCCCTGTCACTTACACTTAAACGCCGCGGTCGCGCCGCGATCGCGGCGTTTAAGGGGTTAATGACACGCGGCAGCGCGATCGCTGCAGCGTGTCATTACCGGTGAGGTCCCGGCTGCTGATTGCAGCCGGCCCCCACCTGCTATGAAGCGCGCTCCGCTCCGGAGCGCGCTTCATAGCGGGAAAAACACCCAGGACGTAAGGTTACGTCATGGGTCGTCTGGGGACAGACTTCCATGACGTAACCCTACGTCCAGGGTCGTCTAGGGGTTAAACGAGTTGTCCGGGCAGGGGTCATTTTTGATACATGTTCAGGGAGGGAGGGGGGGGGGTGTAAAAATAATAAAGCACATATCCTTGGCTCCTTGAGATGGACACCATTTTAGTCACTGATTGGCTGAGGGGCCTTCAACATCATTGCCCCAGAACCCTGTAGCAGCCACACAGTGGGGACAGTGGTAATATATTGGCAGCAGGGAGCCAGGGAGGTAAGTGTACTTCATTATTTTCAAGCACCCCATCCCTGGGCATATATCAAAAATTCTCCTTCCCAGAAAACCCCTTAAGGGTATAAACCCACACACCGTATAAGCAGCGTATTTACTGCTGCGATACGCAGCAAATACGCAGCAAACACGCAGCAAATACGCAGCAAAAACGCAGCAGATTATATCTAAATAACTGAACACAGCATCAAATCTGTACCAACAAACCTGCTGCGTATTTGCTGCATATTTGTTGCGTATCTGCTGTGTATACGGTGTGTGGGTTTGTACCCTAAGGGTGCGTTCACACCTACAGGATCTGCAGCAGATCTGCAGCAGATCTGCAGCAGATTTGATGCTGTGTTCAGTTATTTAAATGAAATCTGCTGCAGAAAATCAGCTGCAGATCCTGTAGGTGTGAACGCACCATTAATACATTAAATTTTGTTGGCAAGGATGTTGCGGTATCTCTGCAGCACTTGTAACAGGGCCGGTAGCTAGCTCTTCTCTGGTACCAACATACATTCTGTGGCTTGTTCCTAGTACTCTTTCCCACTGTGTGATGGTGCAAGACCAAACAGAGTTCAGGAGTAGTTGCAGAAAAATAACTTTATTGTACAGTTCTTTAAAAGTGCAATATAGTTTGTAGTCCTTATTTACAAGGTGTGTTTTAGCTTAAGATTCAGTCAGCAGTTCCCTTTAAGAACACTTCGGATTCTGCAATAGCAGGTGGACTTAGTTTTGGAATAGGCTTAGGCCATTAGGAATTGAACATTCTCTTAGTAGAGTGACTTTGAATAGCATTAGCAGTAGAAACAGGGCAGACTACCTGGAGGGGCACTGGCAAATATGTATGTTACTCTGCTGGAATGGCATCCTGACAACTGTGGAATCAGTTGCAATGACTTTAGAAACTTTAGAGAGGAAAAACAGTACTCACGGTCAGAAATTAGTCAAGCTGTGATAAGTGCGTAGAATAGCACATACAGGAGTACTTGGCACCAGGAGGGACACTGGAAGCAGCTGACCTTCAACCCTTGGCCTATAGAACTCCACAACTTGCAGCAGAGAGTGTCGGCAAAAAGAGAGGGTATTGGTCAGGACAGATTGGCAGAGCTTTTGTAGGCCCAGAGGTAGGGGAGGATGCTGACAGACCACCTCCTCCTCCTCCCCACGCAGGTGTCAGAAGGAAACCTCCAGAAAGTCACATACACTTTTGTAGCTTCTAGCATTTGTTAGCTGACACTGAATAGTATACACAGATAAATGCAGTTTATACATTCTTCAACCACAGAATATCCTTAGACTCTGAATAAACTTTAAACTAGTGCCATCCCACACATATGATGGGCCGATTGGCATCTGCCTTATATTGGTTTTTGCCTTCAGCATGGTAGGGTTTCTGTAGGACTCTATGGACTCTTGTCTGTAGAACTTGATGGACTCTTGTCTTTTTTTTCAACCTTATTAACAAAGTAACTATTCAGCAGCAGAAACCAGCAGGGTTCTGGGACTCTGTAATAGACTACAGAACAGCATGCAATGTCAATCAGCTGCTTTTAAGGCAAGAGGATATTGTAATGCAGGGGTAGGGAACCTGGGCCCTCCAGCTGTTGCAAAACTACAACCCCCGTCATGCCTAGACAGCCAAAGCTTTAGCTGCCCAGGCGTGGGAGTTGTAGTTTTGCAACAGCTGGAGAGCCCAGGTTCCCTTCCCCTGTTGTAATGTATTAAAGTTCACAGGACATGGACTAGACTGACAGGAATACAATATTACTACTTTATAAAGTTTTGGTGCAGCCTCAACTGGAGTATTCTCTAAAGTTCTGGACAACTGCTCATAGAAGGGATGCCTAGAGCTTTAATGGTAGAAAGATGCTCAGCTATACCGATGAGGGGTGTGGAGGGGGGGACATAATCCCTGGGGCTTTGCCCTCCTCTTCAGCCACATCTTTTTTCATAGACAAGTGCGTTTATCTGAACTAACTATGTAATTGCAATTTAGACTGAATTCTTGTGTTGTGGAATCTTTATAGAGCTTACTTGGAGAACTAAAACCTACAGCAAATTACAGTATAATACATGTGGATGAGATGTTTACAAATCTTACCCACATGCTTCAGACTTTTTCTACACTGAAAATTGAGCATACTACGAATCTGCTACATGTCGATTTTATTGTAATTTTTTACCCCAGATCTTAGTGTTACAGGAAGTTTATGGCAAATATTACAAATTCATGTTTTAGCTGTCCACAGTGGAAATATTAAGATTGTATGTGGGCATAACCTTGAAGACCATCTTCAAATTCTTTTTCACAGATTATACTTCAGCAGTTACTCCAATTTCCCTGGAGGTTATAACGCTTAGGCTACTTTCATACTGCAGCTCCTAGCACATACATTAGTAATCGTCCATTTATCCAACAGAGGCCGTAAGAGTTTGTACAAGGACATCCAGTAAAAAAAAATTGTATGCGATATGCCTTTTTTCATTTTTGGATGCCATGGTTAATGGATATCATTGTAGCCATTGTATAGTGGCATTGATTGCAGGTAGTCAAAAAAAAAGCCTTGTATATACATTCAACTTACTATGCAAAATGAAGTGTAAAAGTAGCTTAAATGCTCTGTTATAATGACAGCCTTAAGCCTCGTCTAGCCCCTTATAGCAGTTGCTAAATCGCTTTATCCATGTTTTCCAGGACTCCCTAGGGCTGCATCCAACTTTTCCAGCCATTGGGATTCAAATGCAGAGCGTTCCATTTCTACCAAACCTGAACGTTCGTCAAGTTTGCTCGTCACTAGTTGTGACTAAAGAATTAATTTAGCCTGTGTGCAGCAGGCCGAAGCAATCTAGTGGGAATCTAATTGATCAATGCAGTACATGCAGTGGGGAAAATAATTGTTGGCTCTACTGCCGATTTTGCTAATTTGTTTACCTGCGAACAATGTAGAGGTCTGTAATTTTTATCGTAGGTACACTTCAGCTGTTGGAGACAGAATCTATATTTAAAAAAAATATATATATTTTTTTCTTAAATTTGCATTTTATTGCATACAATAAGTATTTGACATAATAAAAAAAAGAACGTAATATTTGGTACAGAAACTTTTTTTTAGAGGTCAGATGTTTCCTGTAGTTCTAGACCAAGTTTGCTCACAATGCAGTAGGGATTTTCTCCTCATTTGCAAAAAAGAACCCTTAAAGTATGATGTTTCCACCCCAATGCTTCATGGTTGGGACTCCGTTCTTGGGGGTACTCATCCTTCTTCCTTACCCCACAAGACGAGCTCTTGCATGGAGCCCCAGACCGAGGAAGACTGACAATCATCTTGTGCTTCTTCTAATAATTGCGCCAACAGTTATTGCTTTCTCACCAAGCTGTTTGTCTATTGTCTGGTAGCCTATCCAGCCTTGTGCAGGTCTACATTTTTGACCCCGGTATCCTCAGACAACTGTTTGGTCTTGGCCTTGGTGGAGAGGTTAACATGTGATTGAGTGTGTGGACAGTTCAAACAGGTGCAATTATTAAAAGTAGTGATTGCAGAGTAGGGTGAATTCTTTATAGACAGATTTATCAGACAGATTATTGCAGCTTAAGGTGTGTTTAAACAGACAGATTTTTCTGACAGATTTTTAAAGCCAAAGCCAGGAACACACTATAAACAGAGCACAGGCAATAAAGGAAAGACAGAAATGTCTCCTCTTCTCAAATCCCTTCCTGATTTTGGCTTCATAAATCTGTCAGATAAATCTCTCTCTTTGTAAACACACCATAAAGCCAGGAGCAGACTATAGGCAGAGAACAGGTCATAAAGGAAAGATTGAGATTTCTCCTTTTCAAATCCATTCCTGGCTTTGATAATCTGTCCGATATCTGTCAGATAAATCTGTCTGTGTAAACACACCATAAAGAAACTATCAGGTAAGCAATTTAGTTAATTAACCGCATCCAAGAAGTTAGGAGGCAGGAATTCATGTAGGCTGCGCAAGAGCTCCGTTCTAAGAAATGCCGCACAATTTGGACATTATAGGACAATTATGACTTGTCACACAATAGGTCTATGGTCTGATGTTCCACCCTTGAGTAACTACGAGCTTCTCTCCCCCCCTTAACCCTGTCCTGTGTTTGTCTTGTCATTGTCTTGTACGCCCCAGTTGAAATGTTATGGTTCACTTATTGATATGCTCCGGTTTTGGAGCTGTTTGTTCATTTGTATTTCATCTGCAGGCCCGGTGACCCCTTGGTCCCGGACTATTTTCTGGAAATACTGTACATATTATTCTGAAAAAAAAACTATCAGGTTTGTGAGGGACAGAGTTCTTGCAATAAAATACATTAAGTATTTAAAAATCATACAATGCTATTTTTTAAACAAGTTATTAGAATCTGTCTCACAATTGAAGTGTACTGTACTTACGATAAGTATATAAAAAATTTTTTTTTTTAAATAAAAAGAAATCCACCCCGTAATGTTTATATCGTTCCCTTTTACTATTACAATAAAAAAATGGAAACAAGAACATGAACATATTTAGTATTGACTCATGCTCATTGCGCAAAAAATTAAATAATCACATTGCTTATCTTCTCATCTTGCACTTTAAACAGCATAAGCACAAAGAAATGCCAGAAAAGTGCAAATGTCAAATTTTGTTCTCATATTGCAAGTATAGTATTATGGTGGAAAAAATGAACCCTCAATTAAAAAAAATAAAATAAATATAAATAATAAAAATAAAAGTTTTATAAATTGAGTAAAGTAATTTTACCGACGATTGAGTATCCAGTTGTGGACGATTAAATGTTTAAATAACATGTAGGACATAAGAGCAGCATATTTTTAACCAAGTGCCATTACAAAGTTTTACTTGCTGTTGCAGTTTTGTAGATGAAGAAATGAAAGCGACATGGAAAAATCAAAAATGAAAATTGGCTGCGACAATAAGCAGTTAAAGGGAAACACCAGCAAGAAATGTTTTCTTTCACATCAACTGGTGTCAGAAAGTGCCAGAGATTTGTAATTTACTTCTATTAAAATAAACCTCTAGTCTTCCAGTACTTATCAGCTGCTGTATTGCTGCATTTACACGGAAAGATAACTGTTCCGTGTAAACACAGCAAACGATCAAGCAACGAGAGAGAAATTGTTCATTTTGATCTTTCAACATGTTCTCAAATAATCGTTCGTCGTTGGCTAAAAATTCACAGATCGCTTCGTGTAAACAGTCTTTCAAAGATTCACCCTGTGTGAAAGATGGGCTTAAGTGATTTTATAAACGATCGCAATAACTATTTTTCTTACAAATTTCCTAAAGATTTTTCTAACAATTTATTCGTCTAAATGTTGATCACTATAAAAAACAAATTGTTGCTTCAAACTCAAACGATTAATTTGGCAAATTGTCGCTTTGTGTAAACGCAGCATATGTCCTACATATTTATGTCTAGGTCTATTACATACAGCAGCTGATAAGTATGGGAAGACTTAAGGTTTTTAAAGAGAAGTAAATTACAAATCTTTGGCACTTTCTGGCACCAGTTGATTTGAAAGAACAAACACTTCACTGGAGTTGCTCTTTAAAGGGGTACTCTGGGGGGGGGGATTTAAATTGCTTAATTCTAATCCTTGTAATGCTTCTATTTTTTTAGTCTGTGGGGCTGAGTGGGGTTTCATTTTTTTCCCATGATCTGTAATTTTTATTGGTGCCATACCTAACCACTTTTTATTTAATTTTTTGTGGATGTGATATGGCCCAAAATGAGCAATTTTGCACTGTGGCTGGCTTTTGTGTTTGCGTCATTTACTGTGTGATAAGAGGAATGTTATAATTTACCCGAGTGATTTCACATGCGGCAGTAATGCAAGTTTGTTTTTTATTTTTTTTAAACTGGAAAAGGAGACCAGAGACCGCGCTGGGAATCACATGAAGCGTTTATAAGAGGGTAACATAAAGGAATTTTCCAGCATAAAGGCCCTATTACATGAAGCGATTATCGGCCGTTACGGCTGATAATCACTTAGTGTAACAGATGACAACGATCAGCCGTAATGCACGATGTTGGCTGATCGTTGTCTTTTAACATGTTGGAACATCACTGATAAGGATAGCAGCGATATGCCGCTGCGTAATAGGAGCGTCGCAGCAGACCGCTGCTATCTTCTATGGGCTGCCCTGACGATCTAGTGTTCACCCGGGCAGCCTTCCCTCAGCTCCCCGCACCCCCCTGCTCTAACCCGCTCGCTGCCAGCGTGTGTAATAGCACCGGCAGTGAGCGGGGAACAAGGAGCAAGCAAGCCCTGACCTGACAGGTCGGAGCTTGTTTGCTCCTCTGAATCGCCACATATAATAAGGGCTTTAGAAAAACATGGCCACTTTCTTCCACAGACAGCCCAAATTTTGTCTCCACTTTGGGTGGGGTTTCGTAACTTTGAAGTAAATGAAGCTTAATCGCAAACCACACCTGAACTGGAGACAGGAGTTTTGTCTCTGGAAGAAAGTGGCCATGTCTTTTTTTATGCTGGATAATCCCTTTAAGGGTGCCTTCACACATACTGACTCGCAGCAAAAAACTCGCTGCGAGTTTCTGCTACGAGCCAAGGTACTGAGAGGCCCCCATCACTACATACAAGCAGTGGTCTGAAAGACCGCTGCGTGTATGTAATGCAGCCGCCCCCTTAACCCCTTCGGCTCCGGCATCGGTCCCGCACCGCTGGGACCATACATTACCTGGCTCTGGCTGCACGGGGTCCTGGGGTCCTGCTCTGCCGCCCAGCCAATCTGTGGCTGCGGCTGGGCAACACACTGATTGGCTGGGCGGCAGAGCAAGACGCCGGGACCCCGTGCAGCCAGAGCCAGGTAATGTATGGAGACAGCGGTGCGGGAGCTGAAGGGGTTAAGGGGGCGGCTGCATTACATACACGCAGCGGTCTTTCAGACCACTGCTTGTATGTAGTGACAGGGGCCTTCCAGGACCTCGGCTCGTAGCAGAAACTCGCAGCGAGTTTTTTGCTGCGAGTCGGTATGTGTGAAGGCACCCTAATGTTGTTCCATCTAAATGCAACAGTTAGTTATCTGCATAGCAGAATTAACTTCTTGTTCAGATCGCTATTTTGGAGAAAATGAATAACTGTTCACACATTGCAGTTTTGTGGCACTACTTCATAATTTTTATTGCAGTACTGCATCATTTAATTGGGTTACTACGTCATTTCATTGCACCACTGCAATGAAACTCCAATGTGTGTGAAGATAGCCTTAGGAAACCCCTTTGAAACCCTGGAAAGAGCTTAAAGATCTACTAAACATCAAGTCAGCAAAAGTGTACCAAATCAGTACCTTCAAATTCTTTGTACATAGAGACATGGGCTATTTTATTACTCTTTGGGGAAAATAAACTGTTGTAAACCCTTTCAGACATAAGAAGTACCATTATAGGCACTGACTGATCTAGAATAAAAAAATATATATAAATCTCTCTATAACCTACATAAGAAACCTAACACTATGAACCTCTCAGAAATTATTTTACGCTGTGATATCCCAGGTCCAGATGGCCTGCCTATCATTTAATTATACAACCTTTCCCAAAAAACTTGCAACCAAATTTGCAGCATTGTGTAATGATTGACTTTACACCCCCCACCCAGGTGCACATCACATTACTCCTGAAAGAGAGGTAGAAAATAAAAAATATTGCCGTAGCTATTGCCTCATATCGATTAAACTCCAGTGTAAAATGACAGGCAAATCTTGCTATCTGTCTGAAGCCCTTTCTTTCTAAAATAATGGGCTGAGAACGGGTTTGTTTGGTGCATTCAGATAAGGAAACAATATTACAACTAGATTCTTTATTTTTATACATCTCACTCACAAAATAAATACCTAATGCCGAAAACTTATTACTGTTAGACTTTATTTATACTCCTTCACTTAACTTCTACATCATCCCATATTTCCCTGCTGCCCGTGGATCCTCTCCCACACTGTGTCCTCACACAGAGAGGGGAAACCTGCTGCCCTTATGCTTGTGCAAAACTACAGTTTCCATCATGCCTTGACACTCAAAGCTTTCCAATCTACAGTATGAACCCACCTTAAAAGATTGACTACTTTCAATTGACCAAATCTATCAAATTCTTAAAAATTTTTTTAACTCCCATACCTTCTGCCTCTTTCCTCTAACTACATCCTACTTATCAGAAAAAAATAAATAAAATAAAAACTAAAATACTTTAACTTACCTTTGCCTTATTGGGTTGGCATATATAGTTCCTCAGTTAGTATTTTCCTTTACTCCAAGACCTGAGAAATAGCCATGGTAGAGGAGTGGGTTTCTTTTTTTCCCCAGACTGCACTTTTCAAGTCATCCCCCCCTGTACCTTTTTCTCATATTCTCCTCTTTTGAGGTACACACTATAAGGCCGGGTTCACACTACATAAAAAACACGTCAGTATGTCATAACAATGGCCGTTATTCGCAAAATGTCCGTTTGCGCAAATACGGCCGTTATGACATACGGCCGTGTTTTTTACGTAGTGTGAACATAGCCTAAGACTCAAATCAAAAATACAGACACCCATCACTGACCTCTGTGCTGAAGATCTAGCCTCTTACTTTGAATACAAAATAGACACCTAACCTGTGTTGGAGATGTGGTCCAGGCAGGTCCAGGCAGGTTGATGATCAGTCCTCTGTTGGCAGATATTGACTGACAGCTACGTAAGCAGGAGGCTGGGCAGTATTGATTGATCATGAAGAAGAGGGAGGAGTGGTGAGGAGAGCCAATATGCGACACAAATCCTGAGCCACAACTCCTCTTTGACTCTTCATTACAGTAGGAGACCCGAGATAGCAAATAATCCACTCCACAGACAAATTAACAAAAAACGGATAAAAAAAGTATTGAAAAAAAAATAGTGTGAACCCTGCCTGCAAGAAGTATTATTGCAGCATTCAAGCAATACACATCCTCTCGGCAAGAAGTGTGGCGGCCATCCACTTAATTTCAACAGTGAGTGAACATAGCCTCTCTGTGTTTTCAATCCACTCCTGGTTTTGGTTGCAAAATGCTGACTAAATTACTGAGCAAAAATACTGTGTGGGAACATAGCCTTATGCTAGATTCATGCGTAAGGGATCCGCAGCGGATTTAACGCTGCAAATCTCCTTTACTGTCAATCTTTATAGGGTGACATACAGTACTCCAAGCAGAATTTTCATTTCGCTGTGAGTATAAATAATGCCACCCCCTTAACCCATGGAGGCCCGATGTATACATTACCTGGTCCATGCTCTGGCCTCCTCCTGTGGCTCCTGGCATCCTGACGTCCCACTCAGTTAATCAGGGGCTGCGACGGAACAACGAACTGATTGGCATAGCGGAGCGTCAGGATGCCAGTAGCCACGGGGGGAGGCCGGAGCGCGGAATGTGCTTACATATTCACAGAGCAATGAAAATTACGCTGCGAGGAAATAACTGTATTCAGAATTACAGTAAGGGATTCACAGCGGATTTCAATGCGAACTTGCAGCTTGAAATCCGCTGCGGATCTGTTGTGTATGAATCTAGCCTTAGGATGTATTCAAATGAACAAAAACAATCAAAAAAGCTACCTCAAATGTAACAGTGAATTTGCTGCACTAAAATCTAAGGCTACATTTTTTCCCTAAGCTCCCACTGATTTCAACGTGCATGTCCAAGCAGAATCTCTGAAAACTTACATCTATGCTTTTGTTTGTTTTTAACATTCACCATTGAAGTCCATTAGAAATTTCACAGTTTTTGCCCTAAGGTGTATACGTAGTGTTTTAGTCAGTACTGTCAGCCAGGAATGGAACAAACAGGAGAAAAGCTACAGTATAATGGAAAGGCTTGTATCTTTTTCTCTTTTTCAATATGAAAGGGGTTGTTGAAACTGAAAACAAAATTAATAGTAATAAAGCTTCTGTATAATTTTCTGCCATACCAGACACTTTACATCAATAGGAATAGAGCTGTTTAACCCCTTCACGTCAGCAATACGTAGATATACGTTCCTGCTGCACATACCAAGTGCAGCAGGAACGTATATGCACGTTTCTGACACTAAAGGGGTTTTATCTTTAGCTATTGCGGTGTTTAAGGTACTCGGTGACAGAACATGCATCTGTCACTGAGTGATCGGGACTAGGGATGGTCCGAAACTGCCGAGGTTCGGGTTCGCATGGGAGGACCGCCTGGAAAACTGGGATACAGCCTATGGCTTTGGCTGTTTTCCAGGCGGTCCTCCCGCTGTATCCACCCTCTCCACGGAGAGGTCAGACAGCGGGAATCATTGCCGAGAGTTCCGGTTCGCGTGAACCCGAACCGAACTCTGTTCGGACCATCCCTAGTCGGGCCCCCCACAGCCATGTACCGACAGGCGGAGGTTTAGTGACTTACCTCCGTCCTGTGGGATCGGCCATCTATAAATAGTCTGCTCTCAGGCAGGCTCTATGCATAGATCGCCGATAACACTGATCTATGCTATGCCATAGCATCAGTACGTACAATCTAATGATGGCATGTTTTACTGTGAAAAAATGTTGTGAAAAAAAGTTTTTAAAAGTATTAAAAAAAAAAAACATCATACCCTCCCATCAAAGGGCTCGGTCTTGAAGGGGTTAAGGATTTGTGTGTGTGTGTGTGTGTGTGTATAATATATATATATATATATATATATATATATATATATATATATATATATATAAAATATATTAGTTACAGCTGCATGTATCTGCTGTTGACTATTTACAACATAGAATGCATTAGTAGGCTATGTATTTTGTACAGCAAAGAAAAGTATTTGAAGTACTCAAACAGTTGTCAGAAGAACTGTTTTTGCGCTCCTATAATGGTCTGATGTAACTCCTAGATGTGGTGTGAAACAGGCTACAGTATGTGATATCCACATCCAGGGCTGTGGAGTCGGAGTTAGAGCTAGTTTTGGCTGGAGTCTGAGTCCGAGTTGGAGTTGGAAAACAACTTTCAGACTCCAGCTTTAAAAAAAATCTTTAAAAAATGTAGAATTGAATTTTAATATGAATTTTACAAGTTTTGCTCATGAATATATATTATGAGCAACATTCTAATAGGACACTGGCCCTATTACATAAGGGTGGTCGGGAAAAAGTTGTCGGTCACTATTTGGCAGTTTGTTTCTGAGCTGGAAGAGTCCATTGTGTGGGGAGAGATCTGTGCTGTTCTCTTCCTGGATGCTGGATGACTGTATATGAGCAGCAGTGTAATATGAAGATATCCTGTGTAATATTATATCCAATAGAAAATGTAGACATGGCACTCACCCTTACGAAGTCTTCATGATTTCATTATTTAGTCAAACAAACAACATCTTAGTGATCAGGTCTGAGAGAGGACGCCCTGAGCGCTAACAGCGACAGCTGTTTCCTGCCTTTCGGCACTTCGTCACGGCTATATGCAGCCGTGACGAAGTGCCGAAAGGCAGGAAACAGCTGTCGCTGTTAGCGCTCACCCTTATGAAGACTTCATAAGGGTGAGTGCCATGTCTATATTTTCTATTGGATATAATATTTGACTGGACTGTCTCTACATAGAGCACCACCCCGAAAGAGTTTACGATTTTTTATATGCCTATCACAAGTGTGCATGTAGTCTTCCTTTGGATGGTGTGTAGTGCCGTATTCAGACTCTCTTGTATACTGCACTTTGAATATCCTGTGTAATATAGAGGAGGAATAGACTTAAGTAGTGTAGCAGTAACCTCTGCCCTCAGTGTGGTGTTTTCTCTCTGGGAGAAGATTGTGTGTTTTTCTTCAGTGTTCTATGGCTGCAGCTGTGTGTGTGTGTGCGCGTGTGTGCGCACGCACGCGCGCGTGTGTGTGCGTGCGTGTGTATGCTATGGCTGCAGTAGGCTGTGTGTGTGTGTGTGTGTGTGCACACTATGGCTGCAGCAGGCTGTGTGTATGTGTGCTATGACCGCAGCAGGCTGTGTGTGTGTGTGCGCTATGGCTGCAGCAGGCTGTGTGTGTGTGTACAATTGCGTGCCCCCACAGTGACCTTCTATATCACTGTGTGACCCCTCTCTATATTACTATGTGTTACCCCCTGTATATCACTATGGCTGACCTCTATATTACAGGTATCTGGCATTGTTAGCAGTGTTTCTTTAAGTATGGTGAATATTTAGTTAGAAACATAGAAGACTCTGAGCAGGAAAAGACCATCTGCTCCACTGCACACACAGGAGAAGCTGCTTTATATGTTTCCTTATTCCCTCAGAAGTCGCCCCAAGATCATGTAGGACATTAGGGAAAAGCTGCTGAGCCAGTGTGATAAATAACTCCCCTTGTATATGACCGGCCATTTATCAAGGAGCAGGAGTCTGAGTCTGAGTTGGAGTCGGTCCTGATAAAATTCAGGAGTCGGAGTTGGAGTCGGAGCTGCGGCCTCCCGACTCCACAGCCCTGTCCACATCCATACCATTGTTCTTTCTGTGCCCTCTTGGATTTATATAGAAAGGGAGCTAGGAATGCAGAGTTCACATTCTATAGTTTCCCTTCACTTCAATGACTGTTACAGCCTTGGAGAAATTGGCCATATACCACAGTAAGACAATAATATAGTGTTGTAATAGTGCACCCTGGGGCAAGATGATCAGAATAAATTACTAGGATATGCTTAATTGCCTTATGTTACATAACTAGTAATAACCTGTTCAGCAATGTTCCCAGTATAAGTGACATCACTTCACAAATGAACTCTGCTTTTGTCCCATTGTCCTTGAACTTTATTGTGATTTTTAAGTTGTCTTCCAGAGTCTAAGTTCACCCACCGGCCATTTATGCAACCCATACAGCTAAAATCCTTAATTTCTGTGTGAAACACTAGGACAGTTGTGAAAACTTTATAGAAACACTCCATTTCTGTTTGTTACACTGTTTGCTTAACAGATTGATACATCTCTGATTCTGCTGAGATTTTTCCCCCTCTGTATTTATTGTGCAACACAAATGTGCTTTTGATGACCAGCGACCTGAACGGTACTTTCTAGGCGCCCACATTTTCTGTGACAAGTTGTTGGACGGTGAATATACTGTTAGCATTCTGACATAGACAACTATCCATCTAAAATGATTCAGGAGTAGGTTTAAGCCCTTTGACCACAAACCTAATTTTAATGCATATTGATACTTTTATACAAGTGCTGTTTAAACTTCATAATATCTGACTTGGTGAGTATTTCTATCGACCTGTAGTAGTTCTTAGAGAAACAGCTGTCATTCATAGAGTTGGACCACCTGCTGGCTTCATTAACTGAGCAGGGATAAGAATTGAACATAGAGTTAAAGGACAACTCTGGCCTGACCTAAAAAAAAAAAAAAACACACAGTCCATACTCACCATCCCTCCGGTGACTATCGCCACTTGAATCTCTCACAGTCTGCGACTCCGTCACTTCCGAGCGGTCTTTGGAACTCCCTCACTTCCGGGTCTGTGTGAAGTGAATGGGAGAGAAAAGGCATGCACATGCGCACCGGCAGCCTTTTCATTAGCTGGAGAGCATCACATGGCTTCCAGCAAGCTCAGCCAATCAGGGCTGGGCCAGCTGGAAGCCATGTGATGCGGTCCCGCCAATGAAAAGGCTGCTGGTGCGCAAGTGCATCAGCAGCCTTTTTCATGTAACATTCACTTTACCAGAAGACTCGGAGGAGGAAGGTGAGCCTGGCCCAGACCCTGCTGTGACAACATCGTCACAAAATGCCGCCTGGGAGAAGAGGATGGGGTTGACTGTAATTGGGTATGCATGCTTTATTTAACCTCCAGGGGGATCGGTGGTAGGAAAGGGAGGGAACGGGGCCACACAGCTTATTTACACACATTACAAAGTTATATATCTTTGTAATGTGTGTTAAATAAGCTAAAAAAAGTTGTCCTTTAAATAAGCCAAAACTGGGCTATTTTTTTTTTTAGTTACCATGGAAAACACAGCACTTCCTCTTTTGGCACTAACTTGCTTTATTTCACATCTACTGTTGATTTAGATTTTGAAAGTTATAATGACAGGGACACTTTTTAAAAGGGAATCTGGCAGCTGCAATTCATGTTCCAGACGGCTGACACTGCTATATCAGGGAGACACCTGATACCATATATGTATCTGTGATCCCAGAATTTAGAAAGATGCTTTTAAGCTGTAATGCTTCCTTGCTCCTTACTCCCATACCATTTCTCTACATCCTGAAAGCACAGTTGGATATATGAAAGGGAACATGTGTCTCCTTGATCTAACAGTCATCTAATAGTGCCAGCAGTTTGGACCATGAATTACAAAATACAGATTCCCTTTAAGCTTGCCACTTTTGGAAGGCACTCTAGGGCAGCCATGGCTAGAGATTGCATTAATGATATTTGCTGGTGGGCCTTGGACTTGCCTTATCATACAGTGGCAAGTCCAGGTGCAGCCTGCAGTTATTGGTGAATCACCAGTACTAGCCTTGGCCACTAACCCTGGCGATTCACAGGTAAGTTCAAGTCCATCCTGCAGTTAAAATTAACACAAGTGGCAGCCATGGCCGGGAATACTGTATTGAAGAGCACCCTACGGTTACATTCACACACCCATAGAGCCGACAGCAGTACAGATATGCGTCCTTAGCTGTCAGCAATTGCACAGACCCATTCATAAGTATAGGTGATCTGTGCCGCAAATATGAGCCATATAGTGGCTTGCCAGTATTTTTTTGCAGCATGAGTCATGGCCCTTTTACAGATCCATAGCAACTAAAGATGTGTTAAAGGGTCCATTAAAATCCATGGGTACTATACTGTATGGATCCGTTATTGCTGACTGTATAATACTGATGTGTGAATGGGGCCTAAGTGTGGCCTTTGTGTTATGACAGGTCCATGCATAGAGTAAAAACAGTGACTAGGATCAGTGCCACATTGCTGTATATTGCACTTGGTCTAGTGTTCCACATAAATATTACTAGTTCACTTGGAGGGACCTGTAACCTACAGTAGAAAAGAGGTTGTCTCTGATCATGCCATAGGCAAAAGGTGTTTGATAGAGGAGGCCGCCTATAATGGTATTTGTACAGACAGCCTGGCAGCTATCAGGGGGTAGGCACTGGGACATTTCTCCTGAGAGATAGAGGACTAGAGGAGCAATCACAATTATCCAGCCAACTACTCCCATGTGCCTATGGCCAGTGGACAAAATATTTAATATCACCTTTTATTTCTAAATTCTTATGCTAAATAGATGACTGATAGCAAGAAGGCATCTGCTTACAATATGCTTGTCTCTGAAAATTCTAGGGCAGACGTAAGAAGAGAATGTGACTGGGGGAGGGGAAGCTGTAGAACCATTAGAGGGCAGTAGAGCTATACAAATAACTTCTCCTTCCTCTGCCAATAAGTCATGTGAGCTTGCTTTGCAGTGTTTCCTGGATAGACTGAATTTTTTAAAGCCTGTTAGCAGCTGCAGACTGTCCATTCTGTATAGAGCACAACATTTAGCTGGTACCATTGCCAAGAAAAACTGTGGGCATGCTGATCAAGTGTAGTTGTGCAGATGGCTGCATCATCCAACCAAGAGTTTGTACATGAAGGGTTAAAAAAGATGTGTCTGTTTCTAGACAGTGCTGCTTTCCTTCTCCTTGCCTGATTCAGCGTGTCGCACTTCCCCCTCCCACTCTGCATGATGTCATGTTGCCTGAAATACTGTTACAGTGCTTTTATACCATTACACGAGGAAGAAAACCTCATTTATCCTTAGAGCATCTTAGGCTGCACTATGTGTACGCCATCCATACCTGCAGAGAAGGCTTTTAGCTGGTTTTCTTAGCCATGCTGTGGGAAAAAATAATGTTCTTCTTTTCCTGAAAGTAAATGTTGATTGTTTTTAATGTGTTAGTCCCTGCGATACGCAGCAAATACGCAGCAGATTAGATCTAAATAACTGAACACAGCATCAAATCTGCAGATTTGCTGTGTATTTGCTGTGTATTTGCTGCGTATCTGCTGCGTATAAGGTGTGTGTGTTTGCACCCTGAGGGTACAAACACACACAGCAGATACGCAGCAGATTTGATACTGTGTTCAGTTATATAGATCTAATCTGCTGCGTATCGCAGCAGTAAATACGCAGCGTATATGCCGTGTGTGTTTGTACCCTAAGGGTGCGTTCACACCTACAGGATCTGCAGCAGATTTGACTCTGTGTTCAGTTATTTAAATGAAATCTGCTGCAGAAAATCAGCTGCAGATCCTGTAGGTGTGAACGCACCATCACAGTGTTTTGCACCTTCTGCCAGGCTGCAGCATGGAGGTTCCCTTTTAGCTGTCATATTGTAATATCTCAGTATCGGGTTTTATTTGAGAACTAGTTTTTGGGGTATGTCAGGATCTTCCTACTCCTAGTTCTGCAGTGGTATCGATTGGTATCTGTTGTGATGTTAGGGAAACCACAGTAGCGGTGGTCTGTCAAGCATCTTTATCTTTTTTTCTTACAACTGCACTGTTGTGGGTATCAGTAAGCACTGAAAACCTACTTGTAGTGTGAGTGAAGTATTTAATATTCTGGTGAATACCTTCAAAAATGATGTACAGAGTTGACTGAGGGTAAGAACACATTCTTCCAGGTAATATACCGAAGCAAGTCGAATAAATCTTTCTGTAGAGATAACGTTTGTATGTACATTATATATATATATATTAGCATAGTGTTCCTCCGAAAAGAAAACCTAGCTTTATTTTGCAGACTTTTGGAGTAATCCTAAACTATAAGCCCTACTCCATAAGTAAACCTTACTACAAGTTAGTTGACTAGATCCCTGACACTTAGGGCCCTATTCCACCGGACGATTATCGTTTGCATAATCGTTAACGATTAACGATCTCAAAAGACCGCTGTTGCGAAAGACCTGAAAACGTTCACTCATTTCCATGGAACGATAATCGTTACTTATGATCGTAATTGCGATAGTTTTTCCTTCGCTATTTATTCGCTATTGCGTTCGTATGTATTGCGAACGACCGAACGATGTCTTATTCAATGCAAACTATTTGCGAACGTTTTGCAAACGAGCAACGATAAAAATAGGTCCAGGTCTTGTAAAACGATCAACGATTTCTCGTTCGGTCGTTAATCGTTAACTGCATTTCAACCGAACGATTATCGTTTAGATTCGAACGATTTAACGATAATCTGAACGATAATTGTCCGGTGGAATAGGGCCCTTAGTGGTTGAGCATCAGCCATTCACTGCCAGACTTGTTATGTTCCACCCCCACCTTCTCATCACAAGCTGCAGAGGAGGCAGGAGTGGTAAGAAGATTCACATTAGGAAACATTAAATATGGGGGTATGAAGGGTATTTGGGCAAACTAGAGAGGTGCCGATGGATTTTCAGAATGTATGCTGAGGGTTAACCTAAGATTTAAGACATAGATTAACAGTGTTAACCCTCACCCAGGATTACCAGGTACAGGAGCAATATGAATTTCACATTAAAAAAGTAACATCACCTGTGTACACCGTTTACAAAGGAAGAGGGGAAGAGGGAGCAGCGCATTCTTTGAGAGTACACAGAAGAAGATTTTAGATGTTCAGAGTGGGTAAGTGTGAGAAAAGAACAGGGAGAGGAAGCAGGATAGGGATATACATGTATATTAGATGGAGGGTGATATTGGGAAGGGGAATTGTACAGAATATGTTTTTGTTACCCAGATAACCCCTTTAAGTGAACTTCTGTGACCTGTGTAATGGTCGTTCCACATGGAGGGGGGAGGCTATCTACTGGTGTCATCTTTTTATGTATTTCTGTGCAGATCACTTTTTAGCAGTCCTCTGCGTACCTCAGACAATAGAATGTATTTGCTTAGTTTAAAGCCTAGTGGTCAGAATTAAAACTGCAAGATTGTGTATGCTTAATTTAATTATATAGATGGTAAAATGGAATATTGGTGGGGGGGCAAAATTCATAAATATGTTTTAAAGGGATATTCCACCCAAGAGCTGAAAATTGAAATGCTCCCAAACCTAGCTAGTCTTACTCATCAAGCCCCCCTGAGTATTTTAAGCTGCCAAATGCCCATCTTTCTAGGTGCTATTCTCCTTAAAGTGTCACTGGTTAATTTTTTTTTCCGCAGAAATCAATAGTACAGGCGGTTTTAAGAAACTTTGTAATTGCGTTTATTAGCTGAAAAATGCATTTTTATCATGAAAAAGCAATTTAAAGCTCTCCCCTCTGTCTTCATTGTTGTCAATGGAGGAAAGAAGATGAGGCTCCAAAACAGGACAACAAAGAGTTAATTTAAAGCTACATTACTAGGCTCTCTCCTCTGATGTCACCACTGACCTCTCTGACCTCTGAATAGAGCTTTCAGAGGGCTCCCTCTTGTGTAATCCTTTGTTCTCTGCTGGCGACTAATCTCACTCGTCTCTCCTCCCCCTCCCCTCTCCATAGCACAGACATGACCCATCTGATTGAGATTTCCTGATTCTGAGCAGTGGATGACAGAAAGGAGAGGGGGGGGGGGGCTTGGGAAAAGTCTTTTTAAATGCAGATAATGGCATATTTGCCTAATAAACCCAATTACAAAGTTTCTTTTTAAAATCGCCTTACCTATTGATTTCTGCAAAAAAGTAAAAATAAATTAACGACAGTGACTCTTTAAATTACACACTTTTCTAAAAGCTGGTCTATATCCAAGATGGTGCCAGCCTAGAAACTACATTTCCCAGCATGCATTGCACCTCAGAGCCAACTGCCAAGTATCCGCCTCATCTTGTAGTATCTGCCCATCACTGGCTTAATCTTCTTCTAATTTACACTATAAACAAAATATTTTCTAAATAGATAGATTAGAAAGATAGATTAAATAACTCTCTTTCCCCTATACTGTTGAGGAGGTTGTGACTGTTCTTTTGTTTCCCTGCCCCTTCGACAGGTGCAGATGAGGTTTGGCCAGGGGTTACAGATGAGGTTTTATACATTGGCAACAGAAGAGACCGGGATCATGTGGCTTTGGTCTCAGAAGGGAGGGAGAGGATAGAGGAGTGGAGACAGAGTGAACCAGGAAGTGAGGATTTTATGCAACTTCAGGGTGTGAGTCAGGATGTGCTGCAGAAAATTGGCACAATTCATGTAATAGAAACCTATTACAAACAAGCTTAGATTATAGCTGGGGATTGAACAGGGTTTTAATCTTAAGTGGAGTACCCCTTTTTAATATAAAAACTTTCAGATGACCAAGAGTACAGCCAAATGCTCCCAAAGCCTCTGTCATTCTTCTGAAGCTCTCCCGAGCAGCCGAGCATCTCCGATTAGACGCTCAGCTCCACGGGAGGGCTTCAGGCATCCCCGGCGCAGCCACATCACATTGCCTGCGCCGGGGAAAGGGACTGGAGAAGAAGACGTGCGGAGGCCAGGAATGGGCCCAGGTGAGTTAACTGTTTTATTTCCATAGTGAATTCTGCAGCCGCACTCAGATTTATGGTCAAATATGCTAATAAATTTAAGATAAAAAAAGCTATTTAAAGAGGTAATCCTGCCAACTTGGCATGTGTGGGGGTTAGATCATACCGTATTTTCCAGCATATAAGGCAACTGGGTGTATAAGACTACCCCTCCTCCAACACACACCAAATAACAATTAATAGAAAACATTAGAGAGCAAGGAGATCTGAGAGGCAGACAAGAAGGTACAGTGATACCGGTAGGATACAAAGGCGGGCTTGTGTTTTTCTGGACACAGTGCAACTCTACCCTATCTCTTTTTTTTCATACCCCGGATACCTGCAGCTTGCTCTGCCCTTAACACAGTCGCTGCATACAGCGGAGATGTGGCCGTTTTTGAGCCCCCCACTGTATGCGGTGACCGCAGATTCTCCAGTCTGGTTCCGCAGTTTTTCAGCACCCAGCATACCCCTCACTTTTTTGAGAAAATTTTCCTTGGTTAAAAAGTAGCCTTATACGCAGAAAAATACTGTAATAATTACTGTATTTTCCGGCATACAAGAAAACTTTTTAACCCCGAAAAATCTTGTCAGAATTCGAAGGTCGTCTTATACCCTGGGTATGGTCGCCCCATGGGGCGACCATATAAAAATAATAAACAGTTAACTCACCTGGGCCCATTCCTGGCCTCCGCACGTCTTCTTCTCCAGTCCCTTTCCCCGGCGCAGGCAGTGTGATGTGGCTGCGCCGGGGATGCCTGAAGCCCTCCCGTGGAGCTGAGCGTCTAATCAGAGATGCTCGGCTGCTCGGGAGAGCTTCAGAAGAATGACAGAGGCTTTGGGAGGCTCCAGAAGTACCCGAATCCTCTGTCATTCTTCCAAAGCTCTCCCGAGCAGCCGGGCGTCTCCGATTAGACGCTCGGCTCCACGGGAGGGCTTCAGGCATCCCCGACGCAGCCAGTGTAAGTCACATTGCCTGCATCGCGGAACAAGACCGGTGAAGATGCGCGGAGGTCGGGAACGGGCCCAGGTGAGATAACGGTTTTGTTATTTTATTCATTTAGCTGCAGTTAACCCCTCCCTGACCGTCGCAGCGCTGCGGTCAGGCAGGGATTAACATTTTCCGGCGTGTAAGGTGAATCCCTGACAATCTGATTGAAAGTCAGGGGTCATCTTATACGCCCAGTCGCCTTATACGCCGGAAAATACGATATAAAGCTATACTTGGCCGCCCTGGTGCCCCCGCAGCCACAGCACCACTGTTCTCAGCGACCAACTGATCTCATGATTCTATCATTAAGGGCCGGTAAGGCCAGAAACGCGTCAGACTGTGTGTCCTGCATGTTTTTTTTATGGACTTTGTTATATGATTTTATAAAGATGACGAATAAATGGATTTTGTTACAGCAAGTGCTGACTTCTAAAAGTTTCTTCATACTCGTATGTTCAGGATTCAAAGGTCCTTTGGTCGTGCACTATCCAGGTGAGCTGGTCATCTCCATCTGTTTGTTACATAAGAATGTCCACTGTATTCATGAGGGAGATTGCATGTAATAACTGATACAAGTGGGATTTAGGATAAAACTGCTGTTTGTCCTTACTAGAGCGAATCCCTCATCTAAATGATCAGCGCTCTGCTCATGGTGCAGCCGGCCTTTTAGCGCTGCTCCATTCCCTGCTGCTTTACCCTGGTTGCCGGGGAAAAGCTGGTTCCAATCCTGGGAAACTGGAAGAGGTTTCCCAGGATAGGAATTAGCTTTTTCCAACGTCTTGGAAAGAGCGTCAGTGAGTAGTTCTAAAAGGCCAGCGGCATGATGAGCGGAGCGCTGATGAAACAAAGCTTCATTTAGATGAGCGATTCGCTCATCTGCAGTCCTGACCACTGACTGTTACTTTTGTCCCTTATCCTTAAGTGAACACCAATAAAGGCCCTATTACATGAAACGATTATTGGCCGATATGGGCTGTTACGGTCGACAATCGTCTTGTGTAGTAGAACGCAACAATCAGCCGACATGAATGACGTCGAATGATCGTTGCAGTCGTTTGTCCTTCAACATGTTGAACGACAAACCACTAATATAGCGACGATCTGCTGCCATTGCTCCATGAAATAGTAGCGGCTGCAGCAGACAGCTGCTATGGGCTGCCCGGACGATCTAACGATCACCTGGGTGCCCCCCCCCCCCCCCCCCCCCCCGCACGAGGAACGAGTGCTCGTTTGCTCCTTCAGTGGCCCCGTGTAGGGGACTTAAGGTGGTCTCTTATGAATGTAATATGGATGCATGTTTGTGTCCATATTACAGATGCAAGGCCTATCCGCAAGCTTAATGACCTGAGCTGACTTTATCATAGGTCTCCATGATGTTT
Organism: Dendropsophus ebraccatus; assembly: GCF_027789765.1. Lineage (NCBI taxonomy): Eukaryota > Metazoa > Chordata > Amphibia > Anura > Hylidae > Dendropsophus > Dendropsophus ebraccatus. The sequence goes on along the minus strand of NC_091455.1, from coordinate 89,326,257 downwards.
TCAGTTCTTATCACCCTTAGAAGTTTTGTCTTATCAGTATTGGCTTAAGTAATTCAGTGTTCATCTGTAGATATTTGTTTCCATAAAATAAAAGATTTTCCACCTTTTGTGATACGTAACTTAGAGTTCCACAATTTTGCAATGTGGGTACAGAACAGAAGAAAGATTAGTTTCTTAAATTCTGCAGGTCACATTTGGCAATCCCTGTTTCTTTCTGTACCTTACTCTGCTTGCCGCATCTTGTAAACATTATTGATCTGAAATCTTCCCCATGTCTAGACTTTACTCTTGATGCTGTGTGACTTAAAATCTCGCTGGACATGATGTCCCTGTAGAATTTCCATGCCAGCAGTTACTCGTACTGCTCGTACCACAGCAAAGTGTCCAGATGTTTCATCATCTCAGGAAACCTTTACATGGTGGCAAACATGATCTATACATCAAAAATCACATGTGCCATATATTTGCAATTAAGTTTTAAAGAGAAGCTGTCTGCTGCCCTGACATGTCTGTTTTACTAAATACTATAATTCCCCATAGTATAACAATTCTGGAGCATCTCTTCTGTGTTGTGCTGTGCCTATTGTTCTTCCCAGAGATGTATGAATAAATTGACAACTAGATGTTAACAATTGGAGGTGTATCCCAGCACTGTCTGTCACTATGCAGTCAGTGCTGACAGTAGCGGGCTATACAGGCACACAACGCTTTGAAAAGGGGAATAGTAATACCTAGTTGTTAGTCTATTTATTCATTTCTAGGAGGATTAACAGAGGAACACAATGGTATGAGAATAGATGCCCCTCTATTCTTATTTTATTGGAATTGCAAGTATTTACCAAAACTGGCACAACAGTAGAGCTGGCAGGAATGTGTTATCAGAAAATGCTCTGCGATATGCTGTACTATCTAATTAACCCAGCGCTAACGGGTTGAAACATTACCTTTCCACAATCCAGCCTGCTTCTCTACCTCCCAGCTTCCGGATGTCCCACTCAGCCAATAACTGGCTGCGACAGGCTAAGGGAATGGCAGGACCACAGCATCGCAGTGGATTTCTCTGCGGATCTCGCAGTCTGAAAACCACTGCAATGTGGCACATACAGTATGGAACTGGCCTAAAAGGGAATTTGTCGGCTGCAATTCACGTTTTAAACTGCTCACTCTGTTAGATAGCTGTAAGGGCCAGGAGACTTGGCAATCTGCTTATCACTTGGCTGCCTTTAAAGTTTGTGCTGCTCCACCCTGGGTGCTTGGAAAAGCTGGATCCAGTCCTGGGAAACTTCTCCCAGTATGCACTGAGAGTTTCATACAACAGTTGGAAGATCACAAGCTGCAGTTGGCGCTATACAGGGCCGTTTCTAGGTAATTTTGACTACAGGGTGAATCCTGCTAAAAGCGCCCCCCCCCCTAAAAAAAAAAAAAAAAAAAACAAAAAAAAAAAAAAAAAAACCAGTTCAGTGACTCACAGGCGATGTCTTCTTTGATCTGAGGCATCACTTTCCCTTTTCCTCTCCATCTGGCCCAGTCCACCATGATGATTTCTTGCAGCAACAATTCATCTCTTGTGAACCTGCCAGACAAACATCTTAGGTTCCGCACTTTTACAACTTCCACTTCTTTTGTGTCTTGTGCAGTAAAGTCAGTAGGTATGTGAGTTGCCCCCTGTATGTAGGATCCCCTGCTGTGCCTCCATATGGTAATAATCCCTCTTTGCCCCCCCCATAGTATTAATCCTCCCTGTTATCCCCCCATAGTAGTAATCCCCCATGGTTTGTTCACATATAGTAATAAACCCACCTGTGCAGTCCCCATAGTAATACCCCCGTGCCCTTCCCCCATAGTAATAATCCCCCCTGTGCTCTTCCCCCATAGTAATAAGCCCCCCCTGTGCTCTTCCCCCATAGTAATAAGCCCCCCCTGTGCTCCCCCACCCATAGTAATAAGCCCCCCTGTGCTCCCCACCCATAGTAATAAGCCCCCCTGTGCTCCCCCACCCATAGTAATAAGCCCCCCTGCGCTCCCCCACCCATAGTAATAAGCCCCCCCTGTGCTCCCCCACCCATAGTAATAAGCCCCCCGTGCTCCCCCACCCATAGTAATAAGCCCCCCGTGCTCCCCCACCCATAGTAATAAGCCCCCCTGTGCTCCCCACCCATAGTAATAAGCCCCCCTGTGCTCCCCCACCCATAGTAATAAGCCCCCCTGTGCTCCCCCACCCATAGTAATAAGCCCCCCTGTGCTCCCCCACCCATAGTAATAAGCCCCCCTGTGCTCCCCCACCCATAGTAATAAGCCCCCCTGTGCTCCCCCACCCATAGTAATAAGCCCCCCTGTGCTCCCCCACCCATAGTAATAAGCCCCCCTGTGCTCCCCCACCCATAGTAATAAGCCCCCCTGTGCTCCCCCATAGTAGTAACCCCCCCTGTCCTCCCCCATCCATAGTAATAAGCCCCCCCGTGCTCCCCCACCCATAGTAATAAGCCCCCCTGTGCTCCCCCACCCATAGTAATAAGCCCCCCGTGCTCCCCCCCATAGTAGTAACCCCCCCTGTGCTCCCCCACCCATAGTAGTAAGCCCCCCGTGCTCCCCCCATAGTAGTAACCCCCCCTGTGCTCCCCCACCCATAGTAGTAAGCCCCCCTGTGCTCCCCCACCCATAGTAATAAGCCCCCCTGTGCTCCCCCACCCATAGTAAGCCCCCCTGTGCTCTCCCACCCATAGTAGTAAGCCCCCCTGTGCTCCCCCACCCATAGTAATAAGCCCCCCTGTGCTCCCCCACCCATAGTAGTAAGCCCCCCCTGTGCTCCCCCACCCATAGTAGTAAGCCCCCCCCTGTGCTCCCCCACCCATAGTAATAAGCCCCCCTGTGCTCCCCCACCCATAGTAATAACCCCCCATGCTTTGTCCACACAAAAAAAAAAAAAAACATTATACTCACCTTGTTCCAGTATACAGCAGGTCCCTCTCTCCTCTTCTCCAGCCTGCGAGGAGCAGGCCGCCGTAACCCCCGCACACATCTTCTCTCTTCAGCAGGCGCAGTGATATGACGTCATTGCACCTGCTCAGGGAGAAGATGTCTGTAGCGGCCTGCAGAGTGCTCGGCAGGGTCCGGCCGGTCCATGGGGGGGCGGAGCTACGTTCGGGCGGCGGGGCGGGGCGGAGCTACGTTCGGGCGGCGGGGCGGAACAACGTTCGGGCACCAGTCTTGCCCTGTGATGGGGCACAGAGGCAGGGGGTCACAAAGCTAGGTGATGGGGTGAGCGGGCGGGCGGCCGGGGGTGCGCGCAGCTCAGTGGAGCCACTAGCGCCCCCTAGCTGTCGGCGCCCCGTGCGGTCGCCCGCCTCTAGAAACGGCCCTGGCGCTATAGATCAATGATGATTTACTCCATAGAGAACATTGAGCGGTGACCCGTGTGCAGAGAACGATCTGCTGGAAATCGCACTTGGGTTCACACACGTGCGGTTAGCGTCTAAAGTATGACTGCTCTCAGCCTCTGCCACCACCACTTCCAGTCAAGTTCAAACTGAGAGCAGGACAGGCGAAATGGAGGAAGGCCTTGGAACACCAGTAACAGGTAATCATGGCCATGTAAATGCTACAGTCAGTTTTGACAGCGGCATTTAAATTGTTAAGCTCTGTAGGTTTAAGGGTAGCATAAACTAGTGACAGATAAGCTGAACACAATGATGTATCACTTACATTGTTCTGTGCAGCTGATTCAAAGATATCCTCCTGAATAACATGGAGAATAAGAAGTCCTCTCCATTATGTGCATGAGCCCAGTAGTCCTGCATATTCATGAGCTCCAGCAAACTCTGCACACCAGCAGCTGATTGGCAGTTATCTATCCATGCTGTATATGGGCTGTCAACTGTCAATCAGCTGAAGAGCCGAGAGAGTGATGTAGCACAAATCCCATTCTCTAGTAGAACGACTGTGCAGAATGATGTAAGTAATATATTTTTCTTTGCAACATTTTTGTCACTAGTTCATGCTGCCCTAATTTAAGGCAGCATATAACTAGTGACAAATTTCCTTCAATTAGCCAGCATGAAGGATAGTTCTGTGACTGCTACAAGCTGTGGCCTCCAACTACTGATAGCAGCAGGGGGCTGCCCCTTACTTGCACTACGGCGCAACTGTACAACTTGGTGTGGGAAAAGGTTAAAGAAGTGGGACAGATGGGCCATTGCCCCAGGGTGTTAGGAGATCACCTCAAAATTGTAAATGTCCCACCACATCCAGGACAATTGGGAGGTATGTTAAAGGGGTTATCCTGGAAAAGAAAAAGCACTGCTACTTTCTTTCAAAAACATTGCCATACCTGTCCTCAGATATTGTGTCTGGTATAACAACTTTACTCTATTCACTTTAATGGAACTGAGCTGCAAAACCACACCCAGAGGAAACGAGAGGTGCTGTTTCTGGATGAAAGCGGTCATTTTTTTTCTTTTTTTAAAGCCTGGACAAGTGTCGTTTACAGAGAAAGGGATGCAATACCTACATTGTGTTAAATATCCACAACCCCGCACCAGGGATTAGTGGGAGATTGGCAATTGCCTGGTTAAGTATTGCGTAGACATTTCTTATTTCATTGTATGCAGAAATTATGTGTGCATAGCTTGGAACAAGTTCACATCAATACATAGCAGTTATTATATGGCTTGAAAAGCAAACCTGGTCATGGTTGCTCCAATAACTATACATTAATGTTAAGTATTGTAGTTTAGATGTTTGTTAGAGCTTACTGATCACAGTGTAGAAGCTGCAGTTGTGGCTACAATATGTATCTAAAAGTTAATATACCTAATGTAAAAAAGCTTAAAGGAAAAAAGTCACCTTTACAAGAACATGCCCTCAAATATGTTATTTAATTTTACAACACCACAGTTCTGCTAATAGAAGTGACACCTAAAGGGTTATTTTTATCAAGTTTGCCAGTCGGTAATGAAAAAGTTGTTCATTTGCAACAGCTGCTTTAGCTTATGCCTCCCTTTCCTGAAGAGTTGCTTTGGGTATGTTGAGAAACTTGCAGAACTGGTTTGTGATTAACATGACAGTAATTGCCAATATATCTTTGGCACTTGGGGCACCTGAAAAAGGGAAAAGCTTGGTAAAAAACAGAACTGTGATCAAGTTCCTTTTTATCCACAGTTTTGTTTGTTTCCTTTTAATAATTGTGTGCATATTGCCGTATATTTTATTTTATTAAGGTCAGGTTCTCATGTTAAGATGCAACAATTTAGTTTTTTTGCTTGGTTTTGTTGGAGAGACAGAAAAAGGAAGCCAACAACTTTTTGGAAAATGAAAAGATATAGAGGCAAGTTTCTCTCAGAGTAAGTTTACAGTATGTATCCAGTCATATTCAGGCTGTACTTGAATAGGCAACATTCAACACAAGGACAAGGGGGCATGATCTGAGGTTAGTTGGGTGAAAGGTCAGAAACAACAAAAGAAAAGATATACTAAAAGGGCTGACTAGATGGATCAAGGGTATGTTGAAGCAGCAGCAACATGTGATCTGACCATCTTATCACACAGATGTCCAACAGCCTCAGATCATTGCCCAAATGCTGGGCCCCAGGACTTTCGTCTCAGTATAATATATAGAACGAGGTAATGCTACGTTTACATGGAACGATAATTCGCCCGATCGTACGATTAACGATCAGCGTTTAGACGGTACGATATATCGTACGTAAATTCGTAAATTTGCGATCGCTTAAAGCCTATCTCACACATTGGTTAAATCAACGAACGACTGTTCACATGGAACGATCTGCGAATTTTTTGCGAACGATCAACGACTATTTGAGAACCCAATCGTTGATCGTTCGCTGCGTTTACACATATGAATATCGTTCAAATTCGACAGTTATCGTGCAAATTCGCACGATAATCGTTCCGTGTAAACACAGCATAAAGTAAAATTATTACAGACCATGCTTTAATGCTGCTATTGTAAGCAGCATATTAAGCATTTAACTTGCTGACATGTCCCTATAGGGAACAGGATGCTGTTGATGAAAATAATTTTCTTATCTTCATCCTCTGCGGCATTTTCGGAATATTTGCAGTTAGCTCAACATGCTATTAAACAGTTTTGGTGAATAGGGGTAGAGCTAATGCCTTAAGCCCACACAGTGTAGAAGTATGGGAGAAATACAGGACAGAAGTAAAGGTAGACACCTGGTGGAGTTGTGCAGATCGAGGCACAAATCTCACTACAGCGTATGAGGGACTATGGGACCGCAGTAGTCCTGTGAACCCACAATGGGGAGAAACAGCAACCACACCTCAAATCCACTTGTTCCAAAACACAGATGAGTAGGCGCAGGTCATCCACCACAAGGGACAAATATTATGGAATGTAAAATTTAATTAGAAAACAATAAAATACATAAGAGTAAAAGCACAATGCGTTTCAAGGCTAGACTGGCCTCTTCCTCAGGTGCATCTGAACATTTTTATCCATCTTTATCCATTTTTATCATCTTCACTAAACTGGCCATTAGGGATGAGCGAATTTACTCCAGGGCTTCGTTAGGATCGGCTGGCAGATTGTAAGGCTGCTGGCTTTAAAGTCCATGCTGCTCCTCCCTGGGTGATGGGAAAAGCTGGATCCAGTCCTGGGAAATTTCTCCCAGTTTCCCAGGACTGGATCCAGCTTTTTCCGCCACTAGAAGAGGAGCAGCACAGACTTCAAAACCAGCAGCCTGACAATCTGCCAGCCGATCTTAAAAAGAGCTTCGTTCCTACTGTTAAATTGCTCATCCCTACTCCCCATATTGTTTTTTTTTTAATTTATTTACTTGTCTTTTATAGTAAGATTGATTTTCTCTTTCCAGAGGCAAATTCTCTAATATGGACAAATTTTCTTTCTGTCAAACTCTGTATGAATCCAACAGACAAAGCCTATATATGTCCTTATGAAATCTGAAGGGTCTTATAGTACAACCTCAGTATGGATGCCCTGCATGTCTACTCTGTTGGCACACAAATTACAGTATTTGTTTCCATCAAATTGAATTTCTGGTCAACTCTTAGCATAAGTATAGTTTTCTTGTTTTAACAGTCTTTCCTGCAGTAACATTCAGGGAGATATACAGGTTACTCTTAGAGCCATCCTAATGCAATATTTATGTTGATACAGTCCTTGCTTTGCGTAAATAAGCCTTATAGGAATACAACAATAACAGAATATCATTTTTACTTTCGGAGACACTAATTTAAGTTAGAGGTATCCATTATATATGCCTCTATTATATTAGATATAATTTCTAGCACACTCATATGCAGTCTGAATATCCTTATGCCACAACCTGTGCACACAGAAGGTTAGCCGAAGGTTTGGCTTCCTATAGTATTAGCTTAGTATTGCTGTCCCTGATGGTTTATTTCAACTTCTTTTATCGTTTTGATCATTTTCTGATTGTAGGACTCACTCAAAGTCTGTAGACGGTCCAAGGAGTTAATACATCCGCTTTAGGAACTTGCCTCAAGATAATGCTGTCTCATAGCGAAAGATGCTGTAAAATGACTTGACTTGATCCTTTGAGGGATGGTTGGGTTTTATCACTGGTGTGCAGTAGATTGGTGACAGCAGTGTTCGTTCTCGGTATTTTGATCAGACGGAGAACTTTTGATCTGTGCTAATACTGTGCATCAACTGAAATGCAGCGGTTATAATCCTTATCTCTGTGCTGAGGGAGAGATAGGGCATTAAATTTGGAGTCTTTAAACCAATTTGACTTATTTGCTCCATTCCCCATTATAGTTAACTGCAGTTAAGATGTGCAGCTATAATCCACTACAGTATTCCAGTTTATGGGATTTGGAGAGAGTTTTTAATACGTTTTGTCTGCAGTGTGCGCAAATCATCCTTTATTAGTCAAAATATTCTTGGCAAATCTATAAATGTTTTCACGCCAGTTTTCTGGAGCAAATACATTGCAGAATATGGTCTTCAGGCAAAATATGTGAAGATACTTTGCCTTTTTTTTTTTTTTTTTTTTTAAATTGTATTTTAAAGGGAATCTGTCAGCTCAATGTGATGGTTAGAGCTTGTGTCAAAAAAAGCAAAGCTAAACTGCAGCAATCCCCCACCCACCGTTCTCTGACCTGCATGGTTGATATAGAGCAGGGGTCTCAAACTCAATTTACCTGGGGGCCGCTGGAGGTAGAGTCTGGGTGAGGCTGGGCCGCATCAGGGTTTCCACAAGAAAAGCTCTTACAAAAACATTCCAATGTCATCAAATGTAATTATTATTATTCAGATTCAAATGTCTGTATTGACAGTTCCTTAACATTTAACTTTCTGAACATGAAAGTTACATCAGGTGACTCACAGGGGACGTCTTCATTGATCGGAGTTCTTCCCTTTTCATCATCTTCTCCTTCTCTCCTGAGCCATTGTGAGAACTTCTTCGAGCCACGAATCCACAGAATCTACCAGAGAAACATATTAGGCTCCTCACACTGGCACCATCCTCATCTCTCTACTAATTGCACATCTGTATTGGCCCCTTTACAGCCTCATTTAGTAGGTAGGCTGACTCTATCTGATCCACCTTATAGAATATGCCCCCCTCTGTGTACAGATGGCCCCTTGCTCAGTCTTCCATATAGATGGCCCCATGTGCATCTTCTTGGGAGCCCCTCTGTGTGTAGTCCCCCTATAGTAGATGCCCCCATGTAGTCCCCTCCTTATATTTCCCCCCATATAGATGCCTCCTTTATATTGCCCCCCTTATCTCCCCCCCATATAGATGCCTCCTTTATGTTGCCCCCCTTATCTCCCCCCCATATAGATGCCTCCTTTATGTTGCCCCCTTATCTCCCCCCCATATAGATGCCTCCTTATCTCCCCCCCATATAGATGCCTCCTTTATGTTTCTCCCCTTATCTCCCCCCCATATAGATGCCTCCTTTATGTTGCCTCCCTTATCTCCCCCCCAGATAGATGCCTCTTTTATGTTGCCCCCTTATCTCCCCCCCATATAGATGCCTCCTTTATGTTTCTCCCCTTATCTCCCCCCCATATAGATGCCTCCTTTATGTTTCTCCCCTTATCTCCCCCCATATAGATGCCTCTTTTATGTTGCCCCCTTATCTCCCCCCCATATAGATGCCTCCTTTATGTTTCTCCCCTTATCTCCCCCCCATATAGATGCCTCCTTTATGTTTCTCCCCTTATCTCCCCCCCATATAGATGCCTCCTTTATGTTGCCTCCCTTATCTCCCCCCCAGATAGATGCCTCTTTTATGTTGCCTCCCTTATCTCCCCCCCATATAGATGCCTCCTTTATGTTGCCCCCCTTATCTCCCCCCATATAGATGCCTCCTTTATGTTGCCCCCCTTATCTCCCCCCCCATATAGATGCCTCCCTTTTCTCCCCCCCCAGATAGATGCCTCCTTTATGTTGCCCCCCTTATCTCCCCCCCAGATAGATGCCTCTTTTATGTTGCCCCCTTCTTAACTTTTCCCCCATATAGATGCCTTCCTTATCTTTCCCCCCAAATAAATGCCCCCCCTCTTTGTAGATGTTGTCCCCATATCTTGTACCCCGCAAAGTAGATAAAGAGCAAAACAAAAAAACAACTCACCTAACACATCGATCCCACGTCGCAGCTCCCTTCTTACGGACGGCCCCCGGCTGATGCTGCCTCCCTGCGGGTGTCCCCGGGATTCCCGGGCAGCACGCGCACCAGGCTGTTACTTCCGGGTCAGCGCTCCCTGACTCGGAAGCAACAGCCGCTGCGCACACAGCTCCCTGGTGCGCGTGCTGCCCGGGAATCCCGGGGACACCCGCAGGGAGGCAGCATCAACCGGGGGCCGTCCAACACAGACTCTTGTGACCGCAAGCAAAAGACTGCTTGCGGTCACAAGAGTGATCGATCAATGGGCCGGGCGGCGGAGGGGGGCCGCCGGGCAGTAAAGTGGTGGGGGCCGCAAACTTGTGTCCCGCGGGCCGCGAGTTTGAGACCCATGATATAGAGGGTTTGACTTTCAGCACTGAGCCTTGTACTGTACATCAAAAGGGATTGGTGGGAGAGGGAGGAGTTATGCCTGCTGCAGCTCAGCAACGCCTCCTTGACACTTGAGCTTTGAGCATGATATAAGCTGTCCCAGCCAAAATCGCAGTGTAGCCCCAGTCTTTGCTTTATACTCAGAATCACTGCTCCAAAATCATATAAACCTATGTATGAAAAATCTCAGCTTCTCTCCCTCTGTCATATAGGGCAGCATAAATCACAGGTTTGCAGAAATGTGTTTTCAGGTATTGTGTAGAAAAAAAAACAACATTTGTCTAAAGGCCTGTTTTCTGCTTTTTACTATAATAAACATGCACTGTCAATGGAACTAAGCAAGAAATGGCAATGTGGCTGTCTATCACTGATTTATTTTTTTTTCCTTTTCAAATTGAAAAGGTATTTTATTTTAAGTATACAAGGAAATACAGAAAGAAAAGTGCAACATATGTCAAGAACTGTAGAGACCAGTAACAGTCTATGCCATGAGGCTTGCACACAATGTAACATTACAACGTGCTCGAACTACAGAGATCAGGTCAATGAGCCATATGTACAGTCATAGACCTTCAGCTAAAGCGCTGAGGTGAGCATTGTTACCAGAGAGGACAACCAGGCAAGTGACTTGTACGTTTTACTAAAGACATGTACAAGTATCAAGTACAAAACTGTAGAGCTGTAGGAAAAATGAGAAAAAGATCGAGGCTAGAAAAGAAGGGGGATGAAGAGGACAAGGAGCATGATCCAGACAGGTTCGTGCCCAACCTATCCATCAATAACTTATAGGTGTTCTCAGCCGACGAAGGAAATGTCCTGGATGCTCGGGGAAACAACCATGGTCTATCATTGATTATTTTCACTATTCATCTGACTACTGTAGTTCTGTAAGACCGATACAAATCTGTGCCGCTACTGGAATTAAAGTTGTCATGATAGAAGACTCCAGTTCACTGTTGGCTTCTTACTGTTACATGTTCTGAAAAACAATGAGTTTAATGCATCCAGAAATATTAGATATAATGATGAAATTTGTTTATAGGGAACTTTAGAAGGCATATGACAAATACTTCAAAGCACAATGTTCTTTGTATAGAGGATTGTTTGTTTTGAGGACCATTGTTAGATGCCTATGTTTCTATGTAATATTTTTGTTTACATTTTATTAGTATTGAATTGCTACATTGTAAAGGTGTCAAAAATTGTGTAAAAATTATAGAGAGAGAGAGAGCGAGAGAGAGATAAAAGTTTACATGTAGAAAACCCGTTAGGTCACTGTGACCTTTCTATAATTTCTTCCAATTTCAGAGTAATATTCCAGTTCGTGTAGATGTAGGAGATTTCCAGAATCTTCAACCTAGTCAGCAGCCTTGAGCTGGCAGTGAAGCTCACGTATGTGAAAGGAGGCTTGCAGGGCTCTTTGACAAGGCAGCGTATCTGTGGTCTGCTTGCCTCCCCCGGATCAGTTTGCTGTCTAATCATGTCTACTAAGTGAGGCACAAACGCCAAGGAGAATGGAATAGGCGTGTCTATGCATAGCTCTCCATCGAACATCTGCTCTGGTGACAGGCAAACAAAGGTCATTGCTGCTAGTGTACCTGTGTAGGGTTTGCAGGCAGCAGGTGCAGGGCCATTCCAGTCCTTTTGTGTGACACCTGTCGCACATCAGGTAAGTATAAACAGCTGCTGTTTGGAGAATAGTATTACCATGTCTTGTATTTGAGTCTGGCATACTCCCAAGTACATGGTCTTTTGTGTGAGTTAACTTTCAATAGCTGATTATGACGAAGGATTGATACAGATATAATCCCAAGTTAACCGCCATTGGAAACAGGCATTAGGACTTCTGCTTACACTTTTGAGAAGGGTAAGACAATAGTCTTTCTTTCAAGTATTGCACTACAGTGCAACTTAAAACCAGGCCGGATCCCACTGCTCTTTGTGAAGAACAGAATAAAGAAGTGTCCCTGTATATTATGTGCTTGTATAAGATGAGCAGATTAAACATTATCTCAACTTTTCTTTTCTGTTTTTGATATTCTGATACCCCTAAGCTATTTTTCTAAGGCGTGTGGCAGATGCTTTCTGTTTGAAGACATGACAGATTGCATGATGCGTTGGTGCCTGCATACAGTGTTTCCAATACAAGCATGTCACGCAGTAAACACAACTGAAGCTTGACAGATTTGCTCCACTTTAAAGGAGTGCCAAACCTTAAGTTTTCTTATGTAAAAAGTTACTAATCACATTCTTGGTAGTGTAGCTGTTAGACACTTGCTGTCTCTCAAATTTTATTGTAAAGCCGGATAGTAGAAACACAAGCATTAAAAAAAGAACAAAGACCTGCTGGTGCCGTGTGTCAGTTCTCCATTTACGTCGCTGGAAGCACTAGTTGCAAGTGACAATGTTTCAATAACGCTTAAGTTCATGGTCAATAGGGTTTGTTAATGAGAATGTGCTTATTTCTTCAACTTATAGTGAGAATGTAGTAATAAGATTATACGCCTTATCTGTCAGAAGCCTGTGTTTATAGGATTTAAGTTTTATTGGGAAATGTTTCCAAATTTTTGTCTAATCCTCTTTAAGGTGGACTCCATATAATGACCCAAATATAGATTAATACATTCTCCTAAAACTACTCATTGGGAGGCATGCTCCCTACAAGGTTTTTACACGAAAGACTCTGGGGGAAAATAGTAATTTAGTTTGTAAAAAAAAATAAATAAATTCCAGGTGCCAAAAGTGATGTGAAGCCAGTGCATCCAGTAGTAGGATGGCAATTCTAATAGTATGTTAGCCTTGAGCATTCTCTATTTCTACTGTATAAGGAGAGACAGAAATAGGGCATGCTTGCCTCCTAAATGTCACTTTGTCAGGCCTTCATTATACTTCCAACCATAACAGCATCACTTCATCTTAAAAGTTGCCTTAGCAAATGATGCAAAATAAAAAATATATATATTATTATCCATTGCTAGACTTTAGTGTTTTCTAGTATACTGAGTTTTCTTTTCCTTTGACGAAAAAAAAGTAATATGGGTTATAAAAAAAACAAAACATGAACACACTATAAGGCTATGTTCACACATCGTATTTTCATCATAATCTTTCCATTATAATTTTGCCCTGTCAATTTCACTCCAGATTTTGGTTGAAAAAAGACTGACCAAAATACTGAAGTAAATACAATGTGTGAACAGGCATGGCCTAGGCATGAACACAAACATGAATAAAGTTGAACACACTATAGACATTTCACTGCACACTTAATCTTAATTAAAGGGATATTATTATTGTAAAATGTTAGGGCATATTGTGGGGGCTACAGAATTTGTGATGCCAAAATTATGGGGCAGATGTACCCCTTTGACAGATTCCTCATTGTGGTTAACAGAATGGCTGCAGCACTGGTCCATGTGTCTAGTGTACCAGGGGTTATGTTGTAGTTCCTTGTCCAAAGGTCAGGGCTTTGCAGAGAATATCAGTGAAGGAACCAAAATACTGAGCTGGCAGTGTGGCCATGTCTTTCCCTTTATTTTCATGAGGCCACCTCTTTTTATCCTGGCCACCTGATATACCCCAGTTATTTGTCAGGTGACATGACGAAGCCCAAGTGGCTAGAAGGTGAGCAAATCATCTTTAGGCTATGTTCCTACAATGTGTAAAAAAAAAAAAAAAAAAAGCCAAACCCAAGTGGATATTGTGTTTTTTATATTTCAACATTGACAGTCGGCTAATTTCCGCCACAGATTTTTTGAGCCAATAAAAGCCATGCACTGATTTTGACATTTTTCTTGGCATTATCCAACTGTACTGTGGTACTATACTTTGCTGTGGATTTCTTCAGTGCAAAATATACATCCAAATGGCAGAGCCATTTTTTTTGGCCCGCCTAAAAAATCTCTGATTACCATGCAGTTGGCCCGCCTAAGTAAATTATTGGCCCGTTCAGAATGTGAAGAAAAGATCCTTTGCTGCCATTGGAGCATGTCCGGAACTGAGCCCCTCTCCCCTGCGCAGCAACTCACTATTCCCCTGCGGGCGAGTTAGGTGTCGATGTTTTCCCCGTCGGCTCTGTCCTGCTCCCTGTGCTGTGAGAAGCATAGGTCGCAGCCGTGCTGCCCGCTCCCATCCCCCGCCTCCTCTCACACTGACATCGGCACTGATGACAATCATGCTCATCACTGTCCCTGGAGCCTCGGATGAGGTAAAGATGATGAGCGCCAAGGAGGGGAGACTGCAGGCGAGTTAGGTGGCGATGTTCTCCCCGTCGGTTCTGTCCTGCTCCCTGAGCTGTGAGAAGCATAGGTCGCAGCCATGCCGCCCACTCCCGTCCTCTGCCTCCTCTCACACTGACACAGCCGCTAGTGACAATAACGCTCATCATCCGGGCTGGGCTAATATGTGAGACTACAGGGGAGGGCTGGCTACTATATGGGACACTTGGGGGGGTTGCTATAATTTGGGCAATATTGGGAGGGCCGGCTAGTATATGAGACTATGGGGGAGGGCTGGCTACTATATGGGCACTATTGGGAGGGCTGGCTAATATGTGAGACTACAGGGGAGGGCTGGCTACTATATGGGACACTTGGGGGGCTGGCTACTATTTGGGTACTATTGGGAGGGCTGGCTACTATATGAGACTACAGGGGAGGGCTGGCAACTATATGAGACTACAGGGGACGGCTGGCAACTATATGAGACTACAGGGGAGGGCTGGCAACTATATAAGACTATTGGGGAGGGCTGGCTACTATTTGGGCACTTTTGGGAAGGCTGGCTACTCTATGAGACTACAGGGCTGGCTAATTTTAAAAGAGATTATTGGGGAGGGCTGGCTACTTTCTAAGAGAATATGGGGAGGACTGGCTACTATATGATACTATTGGGGAGAGCTGGCTTCTATATGGGACACTTGGGGGGCTGACTACTATTTGGGCACTATTGGGAGGGCTGGCTAATATGTAGGGCAGTTTTGGTTGGGTTAACTACTACATGAGACAATATTGGGGTGGTTGGCTATTACATGAATTGGGGTTTAATCATGTCATAGCAATTTATCATGTAATTTATTATAGTGCACAGGGCTGGGAGACGCATACCACTGACAGCGCCGGGAACACCGCACGCTACTCTGACAGTGCTAGGAACGCTACATTTGCGTTGGCCCTCGACTTTAATTTTTTAAATTTTGGCCCACTGTGTATTTGAGTTTGACACCCCTGATATAGATGCTGCTCTGATCTGATGGCCATTTCACTTTTTATAACTGTGTGTTTGGTGTTTGTGCATATCTCCCAACCTTCTCAGTTTGTATATATTGTATACTGTATCCCTCTGTCGCTGTTGATTGGTTTGTCACTTACAGATTTCCTTCCACTGTCTTGAAGGGCGCCTTACCCAGGCTGCAACTGTCTACATTCTGTAGTTGGCCATCATAATTTAATACAGGTGGTAAGCTCTGTCACCAAGATACTGATATTTGGCCATGTGGGAAGCCAGTTTTCAATTTAAATGTACTAGAGTGGAGTAGCAGAGAACCTACAGGACTACAATGTGTGAATAACAACCCCCTACTACTTGGGAACAAGACTGATAAGCTTCTATGTACAAAAAGGAACTTTACCTGTTTGTACATAATATATGTGATTCTTTTAAATCGTGTATTTACCATAAAGCAGGCCTTATGATTAGACTGTAAATTATAACCCTTCACACTTTGTAATTTCAATAAACTTTACCTATGGCCTTATAATTCTAAGCACAAGCTTGACTTCAGGATCCGCGAAAGGTTGTGGCACTTGTCATTGAACGGTTTGTGCAGTTTTTTGGTTTTCCAAGATTATAATCAGTGCATTATAAAGGCTATCTAAAGGCTCCTTTTACAGGGGCCAATTATAGGCCAGGAGTGTTGCTAGAAACGCTTCTTCATGTAAAAGTGACAGCGATCAGCTAAGGAGCAGGAAAGCACTAATCATAAGCTGATTGCATCTTTTGTACTGTGGCAAAATATATTGCTATTAACCACACATCTCTCTGTGTGAACAGGGAAGTGTGGCCGAGAGCAATACATTTAAATGGCCGATTCATAGTGCCCTCTAAAGGCACTGCAAACTGCATTTGTTTGCACCAAATTTGCTTTGATCCAGTGTAGCTATCTCACATTTATCCGTTGGGGCACATGAATAGATATTTACATATTATCATTCACTACCATTGGGCACACACCTGGTTATGACTTTAAATACTTTGGTAGACAAAGTTTAGTAGAGATCAGTATGGTTGTTAATGGCCGTGCAGTGTAGCAGTTAAAGAGCAGTTTACTATACAGCCATTAGCAATCAAATTCTTTGTAACCTCAGTCAGTTGGAAAACCGAGCTGACTTGCATTGTGCACACAAAACATGAGCCTAGCCTAGTGTTAGAGCCTGCAGAAGCCTATCATGTTACTTGATGGTGTGGGTAAGACTGCATTCACACGTTCAGTGATTTTCCTGGTCCGTGATTGTGGTCTGCTAGCTACATCTGTGATCCGTTCAAAACAGTCAGTTTTTCATCCGTTTTGCATCAGTGTCCGTTTTTTTCAAGGATGTGTTTCATAGCATTTTGAATTACATTGATTACATCACATCCGTGTTTTTCACGGATGAACACGGATGTCACATCTCATTCATTTCTATGACGACTCCGTTCCATGCTTCCGTTCTGAGTTATGACAAGTCCTATTTTTAAACTGAACGGATCATGGATCCGTGAAATCACGGAACGTCTGAATAGCCCAATAGAAAGCAATGGGCTGTAAAATTGTCCCGGAACGTGTGAATGCAGCCTAAGAGAACTGTTTGGCCAAGCTTAGGTAAAGATTTCCAGACATAAGTGTATGTGCACACTGCGGAATCACGACAGAAAACCTGGCGCGGATTCTGCAGCTTGCACCCGCTCGCAGACTCTGACAGCTAAAGCTTTGGCTGTTCAGACATGATGGGAATTGTAGTATTGCAACAGCTGGAGGGCCGAAGGTTCCCCATACCTGCTCTAGAATAAGAGGGGATTTGTCCTGCACTATTTCTGACTAGGGCAGAGGTGACAGCAGAAGTAATTTACAGATCTGTATGACTTTTCTGCCATAGTTGCTTGTAATGTAAAAGCCTAAATGCTGTATATATACTACCAATCTACGTTTGTGCTATAGGCCTGAAAAGATAAAACAATAGAAGGGTTGATGGGTAGTAGAATATGCTATTGAGGTTGTTTGCAGTATACTCTATAGTTTCTTCATATATACTAGACAGAAAGAATTATGAGAGAGATACTGCAACCCACTTCTAATTTTCTCTGCCAGCTGTTAGGGTTGGGAGAGAAAAGAACAATTCTCTGATCATCCTAGGGCAAACAAAAACGCAAGCTCTTCATCACCATGGGGTCTTGTCAAAAGCTTTGGTTGTATTCCAAGGCAGCTTAATGTGTTTAATTTAGAACGAGAGGATAGACAAGACTTTTATCTGAAAAAGGGAGAAATAATCCTGATTTATCAAGCATTGTGACACGTTCTTTAAAGGGATACTCTTGCATCACCTCCTGATTTGAGGATGGTGTGGGTTAAAATTGATAGGCCGGTGAGCACAACTGTGTGCTAACCTATGTAATATGCTGCTATTTGTTTTATAATACTGTGGACAGCTAAATATTACTTTACTCATAGAGTAGTAGATGCTTGGAACAAACTTCCAGCAGATGTGGTTGAAAAATCTACAATAACAGAAATTAAACATACCTGGGATAAACATCTATCCTAAGATAATAAGAAGGAAATTACTAAAAGGGCAGACTAGATTGACCCAGTAGTCTTTTTCGGCCGACAGCCTTTTATGTTTCTAAATGGGTGAGCTAATCTGCATCGGTACTCAGTCTGTGTACACCAGGTGTATGTTCTTTGCACTAAATTGATACAGTATGCTGTAATATCGGTATGTAATGAGCTCTGTAGATCACACCTGTTGTTGATCCTAGTCTTCCTTTGTTATAGTACAAACAGAGCACACTTTTATGTTTGTTTTACACTGGTTTATGTCTGTGATAGGAGAGGCTGACATTCCCGGTTCCATAGTCATGTCTCTGCATGTTCTTTTCTCAAAGGACACAAGCCTGGGAGGTTGGCAAGGAGGATACATTAAGTTTCCTACAACTGTTCTTTTTATTCACTTTTTTTCCTTTAAATATTTTTTTTCAAGCTTGTCTAAAGTTAATATTTGAAGAAGAAATTCAGTCTAAATTAAAAAAAAAAAAAAAAAAGACAGGCACTCAAGTGATATAGCACTTTAAAGAGGTTTTCTAGCGCTACAAAAACATGGCTATTTTCTAACAGAGAAAGCACCACTCTTGTCTCCAGTTCAGGTGTGGTTTGCAATTAAGCTCCATTTATTTCAATGGAACTGTGTTCTCCACCACAGCGCATCTGCAGTGACGTTGGCCGCGCCGCGCCCGCCCCCCCCCACCTCATGGTAGTGATGTGTTCTTCCCTGCACAGCTCCTTCTGTGCCTGTCGCCGCCTCCCCACCCCAGCATATCGTTCTCCTCCGCTTCTCCTATTCTCTGCACATGCGCTATTGCGTGCCGATCCGGCACAGGAGCAAAGACGCACTAGGCTAGAAGGAGAAGGCTGGTCGCGTCACTGACATGGGGCGGCGTGGACTGCCAACATCACTGCAGATGTGCCGTGGGGGAGAACAGCGGCGCATGCGCAGTGAGAGTTTACACTGTGCAGTCGGACAGGGGGTGGAACAGAAGGACTTCACTTCAGCTACACAAAGGTACTCCCATGTATTTACAGATAGCCAAGGGTTGTTCTTGGGATTGATCAGCTATTAGTTACTGTACACGGCCCTGGTTTTGGTTGCATGTGTTTCCAGGTATTTGAGATTGCGGTCTTAGGGCTTTTTCCCATGCCCCATATTTCACGGATGGGAAAGCCCTGCAGTGGAGTCTTTCCTCACCCAACATGATGTATCAATATCATGCCGGGAAACTGTTTGAATCTTAGCAACACTGTAATGAAGCAGCAGCGCATGCTCACTTTGTATTATAGCATTGATTAAAGTATTATTTATGCTCAGTACGGGACCCATGTCACTTGTACCTCATGCCTCTCCCTGGGGACTTCAGTGTCCACAGTTTTGTTTTTATTTCTTTTGTCAATTGGTACATATAGAAGCAAAGGTTTGCTTAGATCATTACAGAGAATGTGTGTAGAATATCAAGTGTCTGAACTTTTGGGAGCTTTTAATCCTGCTCAATAAATATGTACAGTATCTGCGAAAAATGGTCTAAACAGTCACTAGTTGACTCTCTTGGGTGCTGTTAAGCTAAATGGAGCTTCTTCCAGTACACCATGGTATACGTTAGCATACTTTTTTGACCAGTTTACTACATATGACAGCGATGTACTGACATAATGTGCAGTGCATCAAGCCTTTGATGAAAGTGTTTTATGGCTATAGCCCCTATTCCACGGGTCGTTAAGAGGAGCAAACGAGCACTCTCAGCGCTCGTTTGCTCCTCGTTCCCCGCTCGCTGCCGCTACTATTCAACGCGGCAGCAGCGAGTGGGTGAGTGCGGGAGGGGTGGCGGGGAGCTGCGGGGGGCTGCCCGGGGGATCGCTGATCGTCCGGGCAGCCCATAGGATATAGCAGCGACTGCTGCCGATGCTCCTATTCAACGGATTCACTTGTTTTTCAACATAATGAAAAACAAGCGACTGCAACGTTCAGCCGACATGAACGATGTCGGCTGATCGTTGCACTCTATTCCATGGGGCGATTATCGTCCGTAGCGGCCGATATCGGCCAAATACGGACGATAGTCATTCCGTGGAATAGGGCCTTATGTTCACACAATCTTTTGCTAGAATAAAGGCTGCTAAAACTTAAAAAAACTGCCATTTGTCAGGAATGTGCAGTGAACCTGGTGTGAACTGGGCCTGTTTTTACTTTTTTCTGACACACCCGCTTGCCTTTCAGCCTCTTGGCAATGCTGGAGTTATGGTGCGTTTACACAGAGAGATTTATCTGACAGATTTTTTAAGCCAAAGCCAGGAACAGACTATAAACAGGGAGCAGGTCATAAAGGAAAGACTGAGATTCCCTGTCTTTTCAAGTCCATTCCTGACTTTGGCTTCCAAAATTGGTCAGCTAAATCTGCCTGTAAAGAAACGCACCATTACACTGCTCACTGCTAGCCTTGATCACTGCAGCTGAGCAGTGTTGACACATGTCTCTGCCTGTCCGGAACCTTAAAGTGTCACTGTCGTGAATTTTTTTTTTTGCAGAAATCAATAGTCCAGGCGATTTTAAGAAACTTTGTAATTGGGTTTATTATCCGAAAAATGCATTTTTATCATGAAAAAGCAGTTTGAAGCTCTCCCCCCTGTCTTCATTGTTCTCCTATGGAGAGAGCTAAAGAAAAGACCAAAACAGGACAACAAAGAGTTAATCTACAAATCCCTCACCCGTTATCTGTTCTGACCATCACCAGTGTCCTGTCTGAGCTCAGATTACAGCTGTCACCCAGCTCAGTGCCTGTAATCCTCTGTTATCTGCTTTCTGCTGCCGGCTAACTCCCTCCTTCCTCCTCCCCCCTCCCCTCTCCCTAGAGCAGACAGGGTACGTCTCCTGCAACAAGTCACAATTTTCAGATTTTTTGGAGTGGATGAAAAAGAGGAAGGAGGGGGGGACCTGGGAAAAGGCTTTTTACATGCAGATAATGGCAGATTTGGCTAATAAACCCAATTACAAAGTTTCTTAAAATCGCCTGGACTATTGATTTCTGCAAAAAAAAAAATACGACAGTGACTCTTTAACCCCTTAAGGACAGAGCCTGAAATGGCCTTAAGGACCGGAGCAAATTTTATGAATTTGACCAGTGTCACTTTATTCATTAATAACTTCGGGATGCTTTTACCTATCCGGCTGATTCTGAGATTGTTTTCTCGTGACATATTGTACTTCACATTTCTTGTAAATTGGAGTCGATACTTATAACGAATCTTTATGAAAAAACCCAAAATAGCGTGAAAAATTGTGAAAAAATGCATTTTTCCAACTTTAAAACTTTTCTGCTTATACAGAAAATGGTTATACCACATAAATTATATATTAAATAGCATTAGCAACATGTCTACTTTATGTTGGCGGCATTTATTAAACTATATTTCATTTTTTTTAGACAATAGGAAGCTTAAAACATTAGCAGCAAATTTCCAAATTTTCAGTAAAATTTCAAAATCAGATATTTTTAGGGAACTGTTCAGGTTTAAAGTGTATTTGAGGGGACTGTGTGTTAGAAAGCCTCACGAAGCACCCCATTTCAGAAACTGCACCCCCTAAACTCTGCAAAAGCACATCCAGAAAGTTTTTTAACCCTTTAGGGGAGTCACAGAAATAAAAGCTAAGTGTGTAAGAAATTTGAAAATTTTAATTTTCTGTGCAGAGATTTTATTGTAATCCAATATTTTTCATAATTATAAACCTATTACCAGAGAAATGCACCCCAATATTGATTGCCCCATTTCTGCAGTTTATAGAAATACCCCATATGTGGCCCTATTGCGCTATTTGACGCAACCACAAGCCTCAGATATAAGGGAGCGCCTAGTGAATTTCAATGGCTCCGTTATTTTTGGTCATTTTTGACTGTACCACTTCAGGTTGGCAGAGGCTCTGGGGTGCCAAAACCTAAAAAACACCCCTAAAGGGACACCATTTAGAAAACTACACCCCTCAAGGAATGTAACAAGGGGTGCGGTGAGCATCTGGACCCCACAGGTGCTTCACAGATTTTCCAAACAATATGGCTTGAAAAAAGACTAAAGTATTTTTTACACTAAAATGTTGTTCTAGCCTTCAATTTTTCATTTTCACAAAGGGATAAAAGGAAAAAAAAAACACAAAACATGTAGCACAGTTTCTCCCGAGTACGGAAATACCCCACATGTGGACATAAAGTGCCAAGCGGGCGCAGGACGAGCCTCCAAAGGGAAGGAGCGCCAATTGGCTTTTGGAAGCTGGATTTCACTGGAATGGATTTCAAGGGCCATGTCGCATTTACAGAGCCCTCGTGCTGCCAAGACACTGGAAACCCCCCACAAGTGACCCCATTCTGGAAACTGCACCCCTCAAGGAATCTAACAAGGGGTGCAGTGAGCATATGGACCCCACTGGTGACGGGCACAAATGTGGAAAAATGTGACGTAAAAGTGAAAATTTTCATTTTTTCACTTTCATGGCACAAATGTGGCCGTCATCCAGGGGTCCATATCCTCACTGCACCCCTTGTTAGATTCCTTGAGGGGTGTAGTTTCCAGAATGGGGTCACTTGTGGGGGGTTTACAGTGTTTTGGCAGCACAAGGGCTCTGTAAATGCGACATGGCGTTCATCATCCATTCTAGCCAAATCCAACCTCTAAAATCCAAATGGCGCTCCTTCCCTTCGGAGGCTTGCCCTGCACCCACATGGCGCTTTATGTCCACATGTGGGGTATTTACGGACTCGGGGGAAATTGCTCTACACATTTTGTGTGTTTTTTTCTCTTTTAACCCCTTGTGAAATGATAAATTCAAGGCTAGACCAACATTATAGTGTAAAAAATTTAATATTTCATTTTCACGCCACATTGTTCCACATTTGTGCCCGTCACCAGTGGGGTCCATATGCTGACTACACCCCTTGTTACATTCCTTGAGGGGTGTAGTTTCCATAATAGGGTCACTTGTGGGGGGTTTAACTGTCTTGGCAACACAGGGGCCTTTTGAATGCAACATGGCCCCTCGAAATCCATTCCATCCAAATCCAGCCTTCATAAACCAAATGGCGCACCTTCCCTTTGGAGGCTTACCCTGCACCCGCATGGCGCTTTATGTCCACATGTGGGGTATTTCCGTACTCAGGGGAAATTGCTCTACACATTGTGTTTTTTTTTATCTTTTAACCCCTTGTGAAAATGAAAAAATCAAGACAAGATCAATGATTTAGAGTAAAAATTTTAAAAAAATTACACTAAATGTTGGTCTAGCCTTGATTTTTTTTCCATTTCCACAAGGGGTTAAACAAGAAAATGAACACAAAACGTGTAGGGTAGTTTCCCCTGAGTACGAAAATACCCCACATGTGGACATAATTTGCCATATGGGCACAGGGCAAGTCACCAAAAGGACAGAGCGCCATTTAGAGGCTGGAATGGGGGATGGAGGCCATGTCGCAATTACAAAGCTCCTGTGCTGCCAGAACAGTAGAAACCCCCGACAAGTGACCCCATTCTGGAAACTACACCCCATAAGGAATCTAACAAGGGGTGCAGTGAGCATATGGACCCCACTAGTGATGGGCACATGTGTAGGACATGTGCCGTGAAAATAAAAAATACCATTTTTTTCATTTTCACGTCCCAAATGTGGCCGTCACCAGGGGGCCATATACCCGCTGCCCCACTTGTTAGATTCCTTATGGGGTGTAGTTTCCAGAATGGGGTCACTTGTGGGGGGTTTCTATTGTCCTGGCCGCACAGAGGCTTTGTAATTGCATCATGGCATCCTCTAATGGGAATGGCGGCCATACCTACTTAGCTGGGGAAAAGGGACAATTCTAATTTATTTGGGGGTATTAGGCCAATTATTAGTTTATAAGGTTGGAAAATGACAGGTGTCCATCAAACTCAACCTGTGTTGATCCAGAGGAAGGCAAAAACCCCTCGTGAGGCAGACGACAGTAGCCTCATCACAGGGGAAAAATTCCTTCCCAACTCCATAATGGGGATCAGAATAATCCCCGGACCAACGTGACCCCTGAAATAGGAATAAGGGAGAGAATTTAGATAATGTAGAACCCCGATGACGTGTGGTGCGCCTTGGAGCGATCCAGTATGCAGAGGCCGGGGGGATCAGGACAGGTGTCACACTGGTAAATGGTGTCCTTCCTGATCCCCCTGTTACCCCACACTCTGCACTTCTTCTGGGGTCTCCTGTTCTCCAGTGTGGGGGACGTCACCTGGAAAATGTTGTCCTGGTGCGATACGGGGTCCTTCATATCCAGAAGCGCTGGGTCCGCTCCAGGGCTGCTAAATATTAGGGCTCTATTACTGCTTCTGATATGTTCGGATCGTGCCGCAAGCTACAGTAGCTCGGGCAGCGAGGGACCGGAAGAGGGGGTGCTGGTATAAAAGTTATCCCCGTACGGGTGGTGGTGACCTTTATCCAGCAGTGGGAAGATCAGTTCCCGGACGATCTCCCCACTAACTCCGAGGATGGGGGGGGGGCATCTGGCGGCTGGATTCGAGTGTCCCTTCCTTCATACACTCTAAGGGTACGTGCACACTGCGGAATCGCGAAGGATAACCCTTTGTGCATTCCGCAGTTGGCACCCGCCGGCGGACTGATGCAGGCGCACGTCTCCGTCCGTGTCGTAGACTCCATTCTATGCACGGGCGGATTCCGCTCTGCGTCCAACGTGTTGATGGAATGACGGATGATGGAATCCGCCCGTGCATAGGATAGAGTCTATGACACGGGCGGAGACGCGCCCCTGCATCAGTCCGCCGGCGGGTGCCAGCTGCGGAATGCACGAAGGGTTATCCTTCGCCATTCCGCAGTGTGCACGTACCCTAAATCTGTAAGTGTACCCTGAGGTACTCTCACAGAGTTTGTAGAATTTCACGCCATACCGTCATCTCTTATTGGGACGGTACTGGCGGAAAAGACGTGTCTGGGGGGCAGCGTACGCTACGCTACTCCCAGACACGTCACTGGATGATGAGGAGGATGAGGATGAATGGAGGAAAGAAGGATCCCCCCAATTCATCCTCACTGGCTGTTTCGGTGTCGGAGGCAATAATAACGTATGCGTCCGACACCGAAAACACCCTGGGGGCCATCTTTATATGGGGATTGGTATATGGGGTATGTAGTGGTGTAGTGTAAAACTTTATTCAATGTAGTGTGGTGTAATGTAGTGTTTTTTTACGTGTTTTTTACAGTAAGTATACAAAAAAAACCTACGCCAAAAATGGTGTTGCTGATGAATGCCGCACTTATGTTCGGCACTTATAAGCAGACCGTGGCAGTAGGATATAAAAAAAAAACACCCTACGCCAAAAAGGAGGAGTTGCTGATTAGCAGCGCACTTTCGTGCGATGCTGATCAACACTCAGCGGCGATAGGGTGCGGAAAATAGAAAAAAAAAAAATTGGGAAAAATTTTTTTTTTTTTACTACATTCTGAACATCCCTGTAGTGGCTGATACGTGTATTACACTTATCAGCCGCTAGGGGGCAGCAGAGCGCAAGATCCGAAAATAGACGACGCTGGAGCCGGAAAAATACGAAAATAGACGACGCTGGAGCCGGAAAGAGACGATCGGGACTCACGGAAGAAGCCGAAGTCCCAACAAGAGGAAGTGGACGCCGGGAACCCGGAAGACGCCGATCAGGACCCCGGGACAGGTGAGTAATGTACAAATACCTGCTCCGGACCCCTCAGCTACCTAGCTGAGGGGTCCGGAGCAGGTATTTATTACTTGTGGGGACTTTGATCGCCGTGAACGGCCGGCCGGCTGGCCGGCCGTTCACGGCGATCGGGACGGTGGTACCGTGACCACCATTACTTTTTACAGTAATGGCGGTCGGTGCCGTCCTCGGACAGCACCGACCGCCATTTTTTTCCGGGTCAACGGGCCACCGATGGCCCGGAAAGGTTCCGATCGCCGCTATGGGCTTATCAGCCAATAGCGGCGATCGTCGGCATGGTGGGGGTTAACAACCCTCCATGCCGACAGGGAGAGATGGCCTGCTATGTATTATAGCAGGCTATCTCCCCCGATCGGGACCCGGCCGGCCGCGGCGCCCGTTTAAAGGGATGACGTACCGGCACGTCATGGGTCCTTAAGTGACAGTGATCCATGACGTGCCGGTACGTCATGGGTCCTTAAGAGGTTAAAGATCAGAGCGCTGGTCCAATGGTGATCTGGACCGGGCTCTTGGTCCTCATAAATGAAAGCTGTGGCCAGTCTCACACTGCTGGCTATTAAGGTTCATACCCTGATCCCAGCTCCCCCTGTCTACTCCTGTGATCCCCATTCCTGATTCCTCTGCTTGCTCGACTTGGTACCTGACCTCCCGCCTGACCTTTGACTACCAGTTTGATCTCCGATTTTGTACTGCGTCACCCTTTCGTTTCTTACTTTGCTTGTTGACTTCCCTTTATTGTGTTTATCTGTCTGTCTTGTTCTGTGTTACACTTATTCAGTATAGGGAACGTCTTTGTGGTTGTCTGCGGCTGCCTAGGGCCGATGAAGGCAAGTAGGTAGGGACAGTAGGTGGGTTCAGGCTCAGGGCCCACTGTCTACCTCCCCGTCCTGACACCATTGTTCTCAGTTTCAATGATTCCCAATGAAGTTAATGCAAACAACGTCTGTTCACATAATGTAAAGAATAAAGGCTGTTGCTTGTAGAGACAGTCAAATTAATTTTTGGGATGTTTGTGGCCTATAACAGATTTTACCCATTTCAACCAACAACTATTTGGGAATTGTACACACTTGTTTGCTGTGGTCATTGGCTGACTATTCTCTGCTAAAATGTCATTTTGTTCTTTTAGTTTGCAACTGTTTTCCAGTTTAGTTTAGGAGGAGAGGGAGCAGACAGAGAGAGCTGAGAGAAAACAATGCATTCTGGGAGTTGTAGTACTGAGCAACTGATTAACCAGGCAGCACATATTATCTGACATAAGAAGAGATCCACAAACACAAAAAAAATCTGGGATCGTAGATCTGGCATAGAGAGATAAGCAAATTGGTTATGCTTTTTTTATTTATTTATTTATTTTAATAATACCACCTGTTGTCAGAATATCCTTTTAAGGCATATTTAGTAGAGTGAAGGCTGCCACCAGTCTATAGATGATGTCATGATTAAAGGGGTTGTCCAGCACTACAAAAACATGGCCACTTTTCCCCCTACCGTTGTCTCCAATTCAGGTGCAGTTTGCAATTAAGCTCCATTTACTTCAATGGGACAGAGTTTCAAAACCCCACCCAAACTGGAGACAACAGTAGGGGGAAAGTGGCCATGTTTTTTGTAGCGCTAGATAACCCCTTTAAGTTTATGTATGCTAACAGAGAAAGTACCTGGAATTTCCCACAGTATTTCCACAAGTAAAGTAAATGGAGCTTCCCTCATAGATTTACATAATTGGCATGTTTGGTGATTTTAGTTATGTTATGTTTCCTAACTCTCTGCAATTCTTTATACAATAGGAATATAAGAGGAAAGCCATAATTTAAAAAAAAAAAAGTTGGATGTATCCCTGACATTTCACGGCTGTTATACAAATGACTTGAATATGAAATTCCATATTTGAAAATTAGTTTGCATGATATATTGTCTGTCTACTGTCTAATTTTATTTTGTCTGTACTCCATTTTTTTTTTACCATCTTAACTCCTTCTTCACATGTATATATCAATTTTTAGCGAGCTGGAAAAGCAGCATAATTTTCCATGTTATGTATGGGCAATACAGCTCTTTAATTCTCTCTCCATCTTACATGTATGTGTTCCTCTGAACTGTGTTGTAGGCCCCTCGGGTACTGAAAGGATTAAATTATCTATTTGTGCACACAGAGCCAAAGCTGTGCCATCTGCTCTGCCTATTCTACGACTCAGCTGATATTGTTGACCCCAAGTAGAATTAGAGCATCCAAATCCAAGCCAGTCTAACTCCAGTCTTTTGAATACCTCTGAAATGAGTGGGTTACCATGACAGCAGTGCAGAAGGTGACAAACGCTAGGGTCAGTAAGGATCAGTTAGGATAGCGCGACAAGGATCTAAAGAAACGCAAAGGCATAAAGACTGCAGCGTGCCTTTAGGAAATCTGAGCTTTCTTAGGTGCTTTCTGCTATCCCTTATTATTTTATGTTCTCCTACCCGCCCCTCCACCCCACCACCACCCTTTTTGAAATGTTGCAAGCTGCCTTAGCTTAACAATTGGAGGCCTATTCAGCTCTGAAAAGACCCAGCACAAAAGATAGTGCTTCATCTGCACCTCGAAGATGGGAGAAAAAGCCTGCAGCTGCAATTAGGGATGTTTTCTGAAAAGGTGCCAGCAGGTTCACGTTTGAGGCGACTCCTATTTAAACAACCCTTATAAAGTAGCTCTTTTTTTTTTCTTCTAAGGATTGTTTAGAACATATAGTTCATAATTGTGTTGCCCTCCCTGTGAACACTGTTCTAGTAAGCTCCCTTTGCCTATCCTAATGCATATATTTTTAAGATGGCAGGGATTTTTGTGTGTATTATTGCAAAAAGTAATTTAGGTTTGGATTCTTTTTTTGTGCAAGACATTAGTCAGTACACTTGGCTTTACTGCAGAACAGAAGCTACTTTACAGATCTGTACACATTCTCCTGTCCTTTTCTTTATTATAGGCAAGTCTGTTCCCTATTATCTTATCTACTGGTAACTATGTAATAAAAGTAAAGTAAACTCTAACCTGCTGTTATGTGTTAACATGTTTTTTTACCTTTATCCTCAATGCCGCCAGTTTAAGTAATATCTAAAAATGCAGTTTGGTGCACTGAGAGCGGGGTTACCACTCACTGGTATCTTTATTGACCATTCAGCGCTCTGTAATGATGTCACTGCAGAGTGCCACCCTAAGATTTAGGACAGGCCTGCAGAGCAGATTAGTGCAGTAAGAGTGGTAGAATCCCCCCCTTCCCCAAGTGCACACCTGTTAGTGAATATGGATGTCATAGAAGTTTTATTCCTGTTTGTGTTCAACCTGTATGAGCCAGAATAAAGAGCTGTTCTTTAGAATCTGATCCCTCTTTGGTGTCCGTGTGCTTCAAAGACCATTTTTAATTTGAATAACTCCATAATGGTTGGCATTGTAACCTATGACTATACATGGCTAGTCCCTATGTTAACAGCTCATTACCAGGAGGTTAGAAAAAAACTGATGTAATCACATCACTGTATTCTTTCCAAATGATCTGTTTGAGACATCCTCTTTTGTTCTTGGCGGTCTAGTCTAAAATCCTATTAGTGGTGTATGAATATTTTCAAAATGTTGAATCGGCTATGAAAAGTTTGCCTCTCCCTTAGGTTATATCATGTCATGCGAGAGTGCTGAAAACAAAGTTGTTGATCTGGTTTATATCATTTGTCAGATCAAAAATCAGATTAAACCAAACTTTGGGATGAAGGTAATGTTTCATTTCCTTCATATTATATATATGCCTAAAATCTATCATGCTGCAAGAAATTTGGCAGTGAATTTCTCCATCAGTCATATGTTGTTCATTAATCATGTAGAGATTCTGTCTGCCTTCTATAATATATGTTTTTATCAGAACAGGTGTACTCCATTATTTTTGCTTTACTGTAATTGTATGGTGCGTTGTAAAGCATCCAAGACAGTACATATAACTTGAATATTTAGTTTTGTAACCAGTCACATTGGCACGGATTTGGGGATTTAAATGTTTGTCCCCATCTGGACCTCACTAAGATTTACTAATAAATACATTAATTAATTTGAGAAAAGGGAAAAAATTGGAAGTATTGTGAATTTTTTTTTATTTGAAATATGGCCAGTTAGTTCCAGAGCAGCTAGCTAGACTACTGTAAACCTTGTAAATGCATATACAATATAATGAAACATTGAACCACCTGGTGGACGCAGCTCTTTAATGTCAGTGTTCCTGATGACATTAAAGTGTGTTTGTCTTTACTTAAAACACTAGATGAGAGAAATAACTGCTTTTCATTGACAGAGTCATTAATCATGGATTGAGGCTTTAAAAAATCATGACCAAAAATTCAATTATTAACACAATTGCTGGGTTTTAACCTTTTACTATTTTTTTGGTTATTGACAGTCTTTTCATTTTAACCTTTATCTGCTGCTCTGTTATCCTTTTAAATATAGCTGTAAAGAACACAATGCATCTGATCTTTTATTGGGGATTTAGGTTTTAAATCAAAAGAGCTGAAATAACCAACACATAGAGGTTATAGGATTCATAGAAGGTAATTAGCCCTCTTGCTTTACAGCACTGGAGAGCAAGGGTTCAAGTCATACCAGGGAAACATATTCTTCCACTTTCCTCTACTTTTCTTTCAGTTACAATGAGCTTTCTAAAGGCTTATTTACATAAACAGGTAATCTTAGTGCCAGTGCTTGATGCCAGTGAAATTTTTTCACTAGCAATAATAATCTGCATACGGTGACAGACTGCTGATGAGGTGGAGGCAGAGCCTTATTGCAGAGGTGACCAGACATGGAGCTCATATATAAAATTTTATTTTTATTTTTTTTTCAGGTACCAATCCTTAGTAGTCTAACCATTTTAGGCATACTATTAGACATGTGCCCCAAATTTTATTTTATTGCAAATTTAACCTAATTATAGTGATTGCGTACTTGTTACTTTTCTATTTTTACAATTTTTTTCTCCTGCCACAACTGAGCCTTGAAAATGTGTGTATTCTGATTAGCCGTAAGTCTTACTAGTTTTACCATAATAGTAGTACTCTGCAAAGCTTCAAATTCATACTTAACACAGCCTGCTCCATGGAATATCCTATATACTTTATGGCTCTTGGGTAGAAGAGAAGTGACTGCCACTCTTGCACTTCTCATGTCAGTAAGCCAGTAAGTTGTGAAAAAACTGATGGTAGACTTTGGTCTACAAGGAGACATCAAGCAAACATATCTGTTAAGTTATACATGTGATGGTAATTTTAAATACTCTTCTGAGTAGACCTGTCTTCATAAGGCTGTGAACATTGATTGTGTCTGAGCAGGGAAGAGAGAGTGAGGTTTGTTCTCGTTTTCCATGGCCCTGTTCCACACAATATATAACAGCTTTGCAGAGGAGCCATATTTGTAGAGCCAGCCCTTGGATCAGATCCCGTCCTGTGCGGTCAGCAGAGTCTTTTTAGGGCTCATGCACACTGAGCAATAGACGAGGAATTGAAGAGGAATCTGCTCTTAATTTCTGCTTGAAATTCCTCCCGTAAAGCTGCAGCAGAGGAGCACGCTCCCTCTCACTCACTCAAAGCAGGACTCTGAGCACGGCGGGATTCTGCGGCGTTCTTGCTCAGTGTGAACCGGGCCATAGAAGTAATATGTCACTTTTTTGAGCAGATTGAGCATTCTGCTTTAATCCAGCTCAAATTCTGCTCAAAGGACGGGTTCACACTACGGAATTCTCGCGGACAATGTCCGCGGAATTCCGTCAGCTGTCCGCCCGCACGGGCACGCGCTTTTCCGCTGGCTCCATAGACCCCATTCTATGGGCCGGCGTATTCCGCGATCCACTAAAAGAAGTGACATGACACTTCTTTCAGCATATAGCGGAATACGCCGGCCCACAGAATGATGTCTATGGGGCCGGCGGAAAGGCGCCCAGATGTGCGGGCGGACAGCTGACGGAATTCCGCGGACATTGTCCGTGAGAATTCCGTAGTGTGAACCCGCCCAAATTCAGCCCCTATTCTGCTCTGATTCTGCTCCTATTCTGCCAGAGCAAAATAGGGGTGGGTTCAGACTACGGAATCCTCGCGGATAAATTCAGTGGAATTCCGTCGCCTGTAGGCGTTCATGGCCGCGCGCCTTTCCGCTGGCTCCATAGACACCATTCTATGGACCGGCTGATTCCGCTTTCCGCCGGAAAAATTGTCACGTCAATTCTTTCGGAATTTATCTGCAAGAATTCCGTAGTCTGAACCCACCCTTAGGGTGGGTTCACACTACGGAATTCTCGCGGACAATGTCCGCGGAATTCCGTCAGCTGTCCGCCCGCACATCTGGGCGCCTTTCCGCCGGCCCATAGACACCATTCTATGGGCTGGCGTATTCCGCTATACGCTGAAAGAAGTGTCATGTCACTTCTTTTAGCGGATTGCGGAATACGCCGGCCCATAGAATGGTGTCTATGGAGCCGGCAGAAAAGCGTGTGCCCGTGCGGGCGGACAGCTGACGGAATTCCGCGGACATTGTCCGCGAGAATTCCGTAGTGTGAACCCGCCCTTAAAGAGGAATTTCAAACAGAAATCTTTCCTCTTCAATTCCTCATCTTTAGCTCAGTGGGCATGAGCCCTCACTGTGTAAATTAAGGGTACAATAGGGCTTACTACTCTGTGATCCCATCAGTATGTTTATCATGATAATTGACCTGTTCTGTGCAGAGAGATCATTGTTTAGCCCCAAAAGCCCAGCAAGGTTCTGTCACTAGACTGTATGGTGTTTCCCCTGTCTTGCTTTTACACACCTCCATTGCTTTCATTGACAGCTTATTGGCTATCCATTCTACTGATCTGCATCTTCTACTCATCTGCACAATTTTGACAGCGTCGATCAGTAGCAAAAACTGCTGGGAGATTTCACTTGGCCCATGAGCAATAATGACTGCTTCTCCTAACAGCCTTACAGACTGATCTGTGCCTGCGGGAGTTTCACTGTGCAGATTCAGAGTAGTACAGGGGCTTCATGCACAGTAAAAAGGACCATTCTTGTTAGGCTTTTGCAGACCAGGGGACCTGGGCCAGGGCTTTTTGAGAGAGTTTGCATATGAATGAAAAAAAGCATATATTGGCACAGATGGGGTCAGTTATTAGTTAAAGGTATCAACAGAATATGGATAAGAAGCCCTATTGTACAATACCCCAAGTTTATACACTAGCAAGCTGTGGAAAGGAAAGTTTTAAATACACAGCCATTGCAGGAGCCCTTACTGTAAGGGTATGTTCTCCCTACAGAACATGTGCTGAAATTTCAAGTGGAGGCCGCATGGCGGACTCCACTTCAGGTTCCGCCTTTCCCATAGATTCAGTGATATTCTGATGCTCAGTCTGCTGTCGGCCAAAGAATTGACATGTCTCCGCTTGAAATTTCTGTAGTGGGAACATACCCTTACAAGGTATAGCCATTGACTAGTTTCACTTCTCTGCTGCATGAGCATGCCATTCACGTCTCTCAGCAACTTGTGCAGAACAATATAGTGTAAAACGCTTACTATATGTAACCCATTTCACAGGTTAAAAGAGAAGTCCGGCTAAAAATTTTATTAAAGTATTGGATTACCACCCCCAAAAGTTATACAGATCACCAATGTTCATGTATAATGGGAAATACTACCTTGATGCAGTAGTAAGTGCAGGGCAAAAAAGCACTTTATAAGCATTTCTCGTAATAAGTGTATATTGTGGATTTGTATTACTTCTTTTTTTTTTTTTTTGGGGGGGGGGGGGGGGGGGTTAATACAATTTTCTAATAAAAATTTCCGCCAGACTTCTCCTTTAAGTTTTTTAGTTAAACCACATATTAGGAGTTTGCTTACCTTAGGTAAAATAGTTTCGGATTTAAATTTTGCATAATAAACAAATGGATTTGTCAATGGATGTGCATTGTTTCAGTGTCACATCTATAATAATCTACCACTGCTAAATTGTGCATTGCTGGATGCCTTATATATCAGCCAAGCAGCCATTCAACTGTTAAATAATTTACCTTGCTGCTAAGTATTCACTGTAAAGCTTAAAATCCCTGTAAACACATGACTGGCAGTTGCCTCAGGCGGAAATTTTTACTGATGCAATGAGATAAAAGTAATTAAGAAGCGCGTAGACTGATGGCTAATTAAATTCATGTGAAACATTTTGTAGCTAATTACTGTGTTCTAATGACAGAATGTTTTCTATTTGTCAAGGTAAGTGTGCGTAATTACAGGACAACCACTTTCCTTACCTTAACGTTTCCAGCCATTTGGTCTTGATGGGTGCCACCAATATCATCCTCCTATCTTTTGGCTCCCTTTGAGACATTTAAGTGAACAATTGCTATGCTGAGTATTCCTGCATTATTAATTGAAGCAAGCATGTTCGAAGAGCTGTAGTGCTAGTAACTGACTGATAGAAAGCTTGCAGCCACTAGCAGTGCAGAGATTTGCTTGAAAACATTGTGACAAAGAAATACACAGGAGAAAATAATTAATATGCATTTCCTAAACTTTGCTATACTTTTCTATTGCCCATTTGCCTTCAGACTTAATGTACTAGTAAGACAGTGTGAATAGGGCCTATATAATAGCATTAGTAGAGATAGGCACAGCTCGAACATGTTTATGACCTATGGTTGGTATCCATGTTGCCCAGGACTCTCTAGGGCTGCATCCAACTTCTTTAGCCACCGGTATTTAAATGCTGATCGAACGGACTGGAGTCTCTAAGCACTAAGAAGACTCTAAGGTTCGCATGTAGAGCCTTGTGCACTCCATGTACCACCTTATGGCATATGGCTTCTCAGTGCAGCACCATAATGTGATATGCCATAGAACATGCCACAACTTTTTTTTTTTGTTTTCTCCTTTTCTTATGGATTTCATGTAAATGCGTAAGAATTAATTGCTGTATACTTCCTGGGTGATTATGGCCTAAATCATCATGACTGTTAATTGAACATGTAACCTGGATTACGACTATTGAACAATTATTAAAGTATCACTTTCGTTAAAACTTTTGAAATCAACAGTAGATGTAAAATAAAGAAAGTTTGCAACTTACACTATTGTTTTTTTTTCTCCAAGTAATCATGGAAAACACGGCAATTACTGTTATTTTTATTTTCTTTTTTTTCCTCAAAGGGCCTGTTAACACTGGAAAACAGGCAGAAATTCTGAGCAGAATTCCGCCTGCCTCACTGTCGCGATGTTATGTATAGGGGGCCTCCGCTCTCTGCAATTCTCCTCTCAAAGAATTGACGTGTTAATGGTTTAAGTAGAGAGCCATGGAGAGCATAGGCCTCTTATATGTGACAGTGAGGCAGACTGGATTCGGCTCAGATTTTTCACCTTTTTTCTGGAGTGTGTACAGACCCAAAGAGTCTAAACACAGGAAATCCACAGTTTCCCAGGTATCATCTGTGCGTTCCCAAGGAAGGCAGTAATTTTTTTGACAGGTGCCTTGAGCCGTTACACTCTGCAATGGCCGGGCTTCATGTGCTTAGTAGAGATGAGCGAACCGGGTTCGGGTTTGAGTCGATCCAAACCCGAACGTTCGGTATTTGATTAGCGGTGGCTGCTGAACTTGGATAAAGCTCTAAGGTTGTCTGGAAAACATGGATACAGCCAATGACTATATCCATGTTTTCCACATAGCCTTAGGGCTTTATCCAAGTTCAGCAGCCACCGCTAATCTGTGGGCTTCTGGAACGGTCCATATTCTGTGATCCGGGCATAATAAGAAATATGTTCATGATAGGCCACAGCTTGTAGGGGCAAGTCAAATCGTTCTCGGAGGGTCTGGAATGGTAATACCTTTCTAGTAAAGGGGCACACCACATCCGCAAAGTGGAACAGACGCTTTGCTTGCCAAAGCGAGATGGCATCAGAGGTGTATGCGCCCGGGACTTGGTCAGTATAAAAAAGGTGTCAGCAGAGAAGGCTGAGACTGTAGAGGGTAATGGTCGCGACAATAGTGCCATACATCTCTAGTGTGTTTCATGGGACCCAGGAGTATTGACATGGAAGATGGGGGATTCGGAGACCAGATCAAACCACTCGGGTGGTAAGGAGCTATCCATAACTTTTCGATCTCGGCCCACTTAGTATAAGCCGGGAAATTGGTCCATTATGGAATATTCCGTAAGTGGGTTGCCAAGTAATATTTTAAAAAATCTGGCAACGCTAATCCCCCATCTCCCCATCCTGCACACAACACCAATTGGGCAATTCTATGCCTACCCCCCTTCCTTACGAATTTTAACAGGGGACTTTGGAGTTTACGCAGAACTCCTCTAGGGATAGGGACTGGGAGTGTCTTCAAGAGATACAGGAAGCGCGGAAGGGCAGTCATTTTCACAGCATTAATTCTACCAATAAGGGATAAGGGCAGTTGTGTCCATTTCTTAAGGCAATGAGAGATGTCCTGGAACAACTGGGGGAAGTTCACATGCCTTGTATTTAAGGTTCACATTCTTTATTATATCCTGCATCTGAGACTATACAAGTCCTTGAAAAAAAAAAGGGATGCTAACTGATTATGACAGAACCTGTGAAAATGGAAGAGAGATTTGTTTGTATATCAGCAGAAAGGTATGCCAATGTATATGGTGTTAGTGACCATGTTCAGTCCATTTCAAAATATGTACTTTTATTTTGTGAGACTTCGAAATACATTAATGGCAGAATAGGCAGTTAAATGATTGACTAACTTCAATGCCGATCACTGTGTCAGCTGCACATAGCAACCAGTACCTACTGTACATGGAGCTAGCTCAGATCCTTAGTCCTTTCCATACATTGCTAGCACGCTTTCGCCATGCATATATGTGAATGTCACCAGTGTGAGTAAAGAGCCCTCATACCTGACTAGGAATATTTTAGTCCCATGTATATTTTGCTTTGATAATGCATAGCAAGCACATTTTTAATGCAAATGAAAAGTCTTTGAGGAGTGTGTAACCTCAATCAACTGGATGTCAATTGTCTCCTCTTTTTTTAATTTAAAATATGAAAACTATATAATTAACACCTACGTGTAGTATTTTTGTCTTGGAACATAATTGTTTTTTGCACATCTTCCATAGATCTACCTACCTTCGTTAACTGTATTAATATTGTCTAGCTGTCAAGCTGCAGAATAACACCATGAACGTTAGCAGCTTGGACTCCTACAAGGGTGCTAATTAGGAAGGCCTGCTGCGAGGGGAGACCATTAGAATATGACAATAGAATTTAAAGGGGTAGTTCAGCTCATTCACTGATGGTTAGCATTTCCTCAGATTCGTTACCAGACAACTCAAGTCTGCAGAGTGAATATACACCATGCCATATAGGACTTGTTTAGGTTGGCGGCAGCATTCATAGATGTTGACTAATACTAGTATGAGTGCTCTTAGTTGCATATTTATCCTAGTTGTGTGATTCTTAGTGCTGTAGTTTATGATCCATTAGGGCCTTTATATTTCAGATGGTTTCTTTCCTGGTTCATTGTGATGGGATAAAGGGCATGTGTCTGATTCTCCTGTCTTCTATTATTCATTGCAGCAAGCAATTTTTTAAGCTGATGTGTAACAACTGTATTTATAAGTGTATCCATGCCACATGCTTGAACCATATATTTTTCCCTTTATGTACCTGAGATGGATGCATTACACATATTAGTGCTTTCAAAATGTTCTACTTTAGCCATATGGTGTGAGCATCTTGTATGTGACAGCGAGTGTGTATATTGATGGTGGGTATTAGTTTTTTTTTTTTTTTTTCAGCTCTTATAGTGGTTTAATACACAGAGTTCATGGTTTTAAAGCTTAGCTCACTTCTAAAACTTTAAAACTATAAAAGTCTATAACTATAAAAGTTTTTCACCAGCTTCTTCTTGCAGAACATGCAACATTTATCAATACTTTATCACATTATCAGGAACGCATCACTTGACTGCTCATACATAGTGATGAGCGTGTTTCTTTTATTGTGTTAATTTTTTTCTCTTTTGCTGGGCTATTTCTTTTATTTTGCCCTTTAAGTTAAAATGGGGATTTATATAGATGAAGGTAATGTTCATCTTGACAATTGCTACTTAAGGCTATGTTCACACCAGGGGTGTAGCTAATGTCTCCTGGGCCCTGGTGCAAGAGGTCAACCTGGCCCCCCTCCCTTTCACAACGAAGTGATGCTACTGGTAGGTGTATGTGTGTGTATATATATATATATATATATGTACCACAAGACAGATATTACTAATAACACCAGCATTATCACCATACAAGTATACAAGGGGCAAATATTACCGACACACCACAACCACTACCATCACCACCATATAGTTACTGACCAAATCCAGTATACTAAGACCAATAAAACACAGTACCGGATAACAAGTAACAAATATTACCACATACTCCACAATATAAATTACAGTGTTATATCAGGTGACTCACAGGTGACGTCTTCTCTGATCGGAGTTCTTCCCTTTTCATTTTCTCCTTCTCCATCTGCCCTGGGCCGTTATGAGAACTTCTCCGAGCCACGAATCCACAGAATCTGCCAGACAGACATATTAGGCTCCTCACACTGGAACCATTCTCATCTCTATACACACTGCACATCTGTATTGGCCCCTTTACACCCTCATTTAGTGGGTAGCCCTGACACTGTTACCCCCCTTATAGTATATATTGATGGCCCCCACTGCATGTTGCCCCCCTTATAGATGGCCCCCACTGCATGTTGCCCCCCTCTTATAGATGGCCCCCTCTCCCCCCTCCCCTTATAGATGGCCCCCTCTCCCCCCTCCCCTTATAGATGGCCCCCTCTCCCCCCTCCCCTTATAGATGGCCCCCTCTCTCCCCTCCCCTTATAGATGGCCCCCTCTCTCCCCCCATTATAGATGCCCCCTCTCCCACATTATAGATGCCCCCTCTCCCCCCCTTATAGATGCCCCCTCTCCCCCCCTTATAGATGCCCCCTCTCCCCCCCTTATAGATAACCCCCTCTCCCCCTCCCCTTATAGATGGCCCCCTCTCCCCTCCCCCTTTCCTCTATGCTAAGCAGAATAAAAAAAAAACCACACAAACTCACCTAACAACCTGCTCCCCCAGCGATCCTCTTGTTCTTCAGGCTCGTCCGGGCCCTTGGCTGATGCGCAGCTGCCGGGGGTGTCCCTGAGCTCCCTGTACGCCGGGGCTGGGACTTCCGGTACAGGAAGCGTCTCTGACGTGCGCTTCCTGTGCCGGAAGTCGGGGCCCCAGGAGGCACAGGGAGTTCACTGATGCGCGCGCTGCCGGGGATAGGACGGGACACCCCCAGAAGCCACGCATCAGCCAGGGGCCCGGACGAGCCCGCTCTTGTGACCGCAAGCAAAACAATGCTTGCGGTCACAAGAGTGATTAACGGGGGGAGTAGTGCAGTGGCAAGGCCCCCCCCCACCCTCTTGGCGGGCCGGGTCGCAGTGGCGACCGCTGCGACCCTGGTAGCTACGCCACTGGTTCACACACTGTACTTTGGTCAGTATTTTGCAACCAAAACCAGGAGTGGATTGAAAACACAGGCTATGTTCACACACTGTCGTAATGGAGTGGATGACTGTCATTTAATGCCAAATAATAGCCATTATTTTCCATTAAATGACGTCCATTCACTCAATTTCAGCAGTGTGTGTGAACATAGTAGATGAGCATGTAGACAGACTGAAGCACTGTGTTATGCCCAGTGTAGTCTGCAAGCTAATCCACTTTGGAGTCATTTGACCATATTGCCCTAAAATGGCTCTTTTCCTTCGCATGGCTCCATATTTATTAGCTTGAAAATGGGCATGAAGCTTACAAAGTTGCATAAATTGTGACAAACTTCATTAGCACAACTGTAATGAAATGATATATAGATTATAAAAAGTGATGAGGAACTTATGAGTATCTCTCAAGTGGTGAGTTTTCCTTCAAATACTGTTAGGTTTTGGTTTGAGATTTTCCTCAGTAATCTGGCAAACCGGACAGACACACAGGCCCAGACCTATCAGTTGGGCATATTTTTGTTTCTGAAAAATATTAACCAATAAAAGCTCAGATTTAATATCTAATAGTGGGTTTGGTTGCGGCCTGTCTGAGACTACAATGTGTCTGTTTTTTGTCTCAGATAGATTAATAAATCTGGGCAATTATATGGGATGTGCTGCCTGAACCCTCTGTATGGTGACGCTATTTTAGTTTGTAAAAGATAAGCAAATGTATATATTTTATTAGGATTTTTTTTATCCTCTTCCATCACA
Source organism: Dendropsophus ebraccatus (assembly GCF_027789765.1). Taxonomy (NCBI): domain Eukaryota; kingdom Metazoa; phylum Chordata; class Amphibia; order Anura; family Hylidae; genus Dendropsophus; species Dendropsophus ebraccatus. The sequence goes on along the minus strand of NC_091455.1, from coordinate 89,286,410 downwards.
GCTGTATAAGGGTTTTCCTAGTGAAGGCTTTCTGTTCTCTATGTTCTCATCTCCTGTATCTAGGCAGTATGCCTGCTGTGTTAGTTTTTCAGTGGGCCATTTTGTGGAAGTAATTGACAAGAGTAAAAATTGAACCTAAAATATGATTTTGTTTGCTTTTGCTGCTAATTCTGTTTGATTGCTTGTTAGTTGCTATTATAAATCCATTAGTGCCTCCACTATTCCTAGAGCAGTTTAGAGTCCTATTTGTTTGATGTCCACTTTGCTTCATAATTCAGCTCTAGGATATTTTGCTTTTGATGTGTATTACACTCAACACTCAGTCATTGATTTTAGCAGAATACATCAGTCTGGCTGCTGTTTTGCACATTGTTGTTCAGCATTTTCCTTCTTTCGCTTACAACTTTTTTTTCTCTATTCCAAGGGAAAAAAAAATCTTCTAAACGCTGTTATTAGAGTTGCCATTTTGAAATAAGTGTCTTAGGCAGGTGTTGCTTTTGTGGTCTTTAGCCAAGCTGGCAGACTATTTCAATTAAAGAATAGGAAGAGGTCACTGAGTTTATAGATGGGCACTGGAGTTTTATCCTCTTTTTTTGTGACACAGCAGGCATCTTTAAGTAATAAAATGCAAATGTGTTATTATTGGAGGAGCAAATGGTTTTAGAAAGAGCTGATGTAAGCGGCAAGTAGAAAAATAGTATGTTACAGCAATTTATTTAAGACAATTTAGAGTGAGATCTGCTTCTCTGCTAGATCTTAGAGTGTTAAAGTGGACTGTCTTGTAGACATCATTTAGATGCTCTGAGAATAATAAAATATAAACTTTTTAGAGCATCCATTTAATTGCCCTTTAAACCTGTATTTGACGGGCCTTAAGGACATGTGCTGTATTCTAACCAGTGGGTTTCTCCTGACCAATAGAGAGAAGGATCTCAGAGTCTGGTCCCTTACACCTTTGCTGTGCAGTAACACCCAGTTCTGTCTGCTAACCTAGAGACAGTAGAAGAGAGGCAGATGGACAGCAGAATTTGTAGGTTGTAGTCTGTATCTATGGCCAAACATAGATATAACCTATATCAGAAAATAAAAATCAAACTTCATTTGTGTATCCAATTGATACAATGTGTATCCAATATCGCGCCGATATTGATAGCCGATAATCGCCACCAGGTGAGATATGGGTATATAATGGACCCCCACTCTACCACTCCATCGCTCCTCGTCAAAGCGGTTGCGAAATGGAGTGTGGAGTGGTGGGAACCGGTACAATATGGCCACTGGGTCAGTACATAGGTAAAAAGGGCTGCGGGGGGCTGGATAGCTGGATGGGTGATATTCAACACAGTTTACAACATTTACAGCCTATGGGCATAGTGCAATTTGTGACATACTGTTTACTAATCAAATATATTGCTGCTATCAGGCTGTGCAGTACAAGTGGACTGTGCAATCCTGCCATTGATGCTGCAATGAGAATACTGCTCTGTTTTTTTTTGTTTGCCTATCTTGCTATTTGTACTATTCACTGAGATGTCATCCTGTGACCTGTAGTCCTTCATCATTCTATCTAGATTCTTGTGTACTGGATTCCCCCCATGGATTTTTAACATGTCTTGTGTGTTTATGGTTTTATGGGAGGGCTATTTTTTGTCTTGAATTTTTTGTTTTAATTTAACAGTGGTTATTGTAGAGATTTTTTTGTAGGTTTATGGCCAAACATAGGTCTGCATAGAAAGTTTAGCAACAAAAAAGAAGTGGATAGTGTAAATAACCCTATAGATTAACATTAGCGTGTTTCACACAACAACTGTAATACAGATGCAAAATACACTTTTTTTTTTTTTTTTTTTTTTTATATACAAGGAGGCCTTCCATGGATCATGCACTTTCTATGACATCTACTTCCTGATGGTGCTATTTGTGAATGTTGTATACATGTCAGTAACATTTGATAAAATGGTTTGCCAAAGGGGATTTTGTACTGATAGAGGCTTTGTTCACAGGTGTATGACTTTTACAATTGAAAATGCATCAAAAACTGCAAAAACAGCACATGTGAACTCCTATACAAGCCAGAAACATCCCCATGTACTTATGATACATTGCTCTATGGATATAAAAAAAATCCACACATTCCTACCATATATCTGTGCTTCCAGGATATAGAAAAATGTTTATTCTTGGGTAGAAAGAGTCAAAAAGGCTTTTCCAAGCTTCTTAAAAGCCACAAGTTTTAATGTCTCCTCTCTCCCCTCTTCCTGCCTGATTCATACCCGAGCAGGGTCAGGTATGGGAGGGGAAGTGAGGAGGTGTTACATTTTGATGCTCTTCAGGAGCTCGGGAAAGCCTCTTTAGGGTGCCTTCACACACACAGGATTCGCAGCTAAATCCGCTGAGGATCCTATGCCAATGACTTTCACAGAGAATTCATACATCCACTCCTGGTTTGGTTGCCAAATATGAAGCACTGTATGTCTTCTGGCCCTAACAGCTGTCTAACAGTGTCAATGGTTTGGAATGTGAATTGCAGTTGATATATTCCCTTTTAACCCTTTCAGGACCAAGGCAAATTTTATGAATATGACCTGTGTCACTTTATTCATCAATAACTTGGGAATGCTTTTACTAATCCTTCTGATTCCAAGATTGTTTTTTTTGTTACATAATCTACTTTATGTTAGTGGTAAATTTGAGTTGATAGCTTTAGAATTTTTTTGTGAAAAAACTCCAAAATGTTGTTAAAAATGTAAAAAAAGCGCATTCTCTACATTTGAAAGTCTCTGCCAATAAGGAAAATAGGAATACTACATTCATTATTTATTAATTCATATCTATAACATGTCTACTTTATTTTAAAAGCATTTGGTGAACATGATTTTACTTATTTGGGATGTTAGAGGCCGTAAATGTTTAGTAGCAATTTTCAAAATGTTCGCAAAAATTCCAAACTCAGAAATTCTTTAGGCACCAGTTCAGTTTTAGAGTATATTTTAGAGGCCTGTATACTAAAACCCCCCACAATTCAACCCATTTTGAAATCTTCACTCTTTCAAGTATTTAAATTTACATTCATTCAGTTATTTAACCCTTTCTGCATTTCACAGGAATAACTGCAAAGTAAGAGTGAAAAGTTAAAATTAGCATTTTCTTTCCAGAGATTCCAATGTAATCCTATGTGTTTTTTACAAAACCAATTACCGTTACTGATCCAACAAAGCCAGCAATTGCCGATGCTGGACCCCCTTTGGGGGTCCAGTGGCGGTTACACTAAACTGTCAGCTATCAGCTGAAAGTTTAGTTGCAGCTTCCGGTCACTGTTTGTCTAAACAGTGAGCATCTGAAGCAGGTCAGTACATTTACTGACTTTTGCTTGAAAGGGTTAAAGAGTTTATCCTGCGCTACAAAAACATGGCCACTTTCTTCCAGCACCACTCGTCTCCAGTTCACGTTTGCACGTTTTCACTTCAATGGAACAGAGTTAAAAAAACAAAAAAAAACACCTGCACCCAACCTGGAGACAAGAGTGGTGCTGTCTCTAAGAAAGTGGCCATGTTTTGTAGCTCTGGATAACCCCTTTAAGGGTGTGTTCCCACATTCCCGCTGTGAATCTGTTTACCATTCAAGTGTATTGGCAATAATTTCTGCAATGGATTCGTTGCTTAGTTTATTCCATGGCTGTCTACATGCAAGGTTGACACTGGAAAACTCGCAGAACGATACTCGATACTGCGAGTTTTCTGCAGATTTCAGACATCAAAATCTGCTGCGGATGCGTTATGTATGAATGCACCCTAAGGCTATGTTCACACACAGTATTTTTCTCAGTATTTCGCAACCAAAACCAGGAGTGGATGGAAAACACAGAAAATACTGTGCAAAACTACTGTATAGGAGCTGAATTTCAAGCCGTAACAAAGGGTCTGAATATTTATGTCCATGTGAAACTTTAGTTTTTCCTTCTCAATAAATTAGCAAAAAATTCTAAAACTTTTGTTTGCTCATCAAGGGGTGTTGAATGCAGATGGGGCGGGGTGTATTTTATAAGTCTTAGCATAAGGCCTTAACATAACAAAATGTGAAAAAAGTGGCATTGGCTCCCATTAGACATACCGTTGAGTAACCCCTCCAAAAATTAGCTCAACAATCTCCTATTTCTGTTCCATATTCTAGTACTACCTATTGTAATATAATCTCCCTGTTTATTTGAGGGGTCTAGTAAGTAAATGAAGATAATAATACTGAAATGTTAAGGGCCAGAAGGAGGTTAGAAGAAATAAAGGACCTAATTCAGTCTGCACATAGTCTGTTTTGTATTTTAAATTGCAGAGGTCAAGATCTGGTGCACTGAGGACATTTTCCCAAGTTACACATAGTTTACAAGGTTGGCTTAATAACCTTAGCAAATATGTAGAACAATAGTCAGTGCAAAGCACCAAGTCACTGATTTTAGGGAATCCAGACATTCTCGGCAGACTGTTAAGCTGAACCACATGGAGCTTTTTGTAATCAGTTGACTTTTTTTTTTCCTTTTCATGTCCTAAAGAATGTATTTGTCCACATATCCTTACTTTTTTTCATGCGTGATTGGTTGTAGTTTAACATCTGGACTATAAAATGGAGTTGGTGATGTCGTTCGATTGAACATGCTTTACATTTTTCTTTGGTTACGAACCTTTGTGGAAGCCTATTACATGGATATGTATTTTAGGAATGTAGAATATTACACTTTAAATGATCCAGGCAGTTTTTCACCAGTTTCTGTCTTTCTCTAATATACACTCCTCACCATTGAGAAGGAAAAGTTGTAGAATTCTGTAAATCAAACAATCATTCATTTTTGCTGATATGTTGATTTAAAGAGAACCTTCCCTTAGAGTCTGTGACCTCGCCCCAGTACCTTAGAGCTTCCTGGCGCAGTCTGCAGCAGGCGGCAATTTTAAAATATCCATCTTTAACCCATTGCCGCAAAATGACGTTTGGGAAACGTCATGTAAAGCAGGTAGTTCCCGCAACATGACGTTTCCCAAATGTCATGGCTTCCCTGCCTCCCCCCACTGTCCCTAACGGTGATCGGGCAGCGGGAGGAGGCTATGTCACACAGCATCCTCCCCCTGCCTCTGCCCGGAGGGGAGCCACGCTCCCCCCGGGCAGTTAACCCCATAAACGTCGCGGTCAATGCGACCGCAGCGTCTATGGGGAGATTCATGGCCTTCCACCAATCGGGCGGCGGGGGGGAGGCTGCAGAACGTTGCCTCCCCCCACCGCCACTACCAATATGTCCCCCGGCCCCCTCCCCGCGTCCCCCGATATCGGCGGATTGCCGCTATTACCGTTATAGCGGCGATCTGCCGGTACCGGGCATTACCTGCGCCGCCGCCAGCTTTCATCTCCCCCACTGTGAATCCATGGTGGGGGGAGATGAAAATGTATAAATAAGACCCCAGATCAGCCCCCCTAGTGGGCGATCACTAACCCGCTCCCCTCCCCGGGCGGCCATCACATCCAAGATGGCCGCCCCCCATCCCTGCGAACAAACGATGTTTGTTCTCAGGGATGGAAATGAATAAATGATCAAAGCCCCACGCTCTCCGCCACCGGAGGTAGCGAAGAGCATGGGGTAGTGATCGGGGACCCCCCCGTGTGGTCCCGGAGCAGGCGATCGGCGGTATATACTATATACCGCTGATCGCCTGTTCCCAGTGCAAAGATGCACTTTTTATCCCCTGTCACCATAAATCATTGGTGACAGGGGATAAAAAGTGTCAGTGTGTCGCCCCACCAAGTCGCCCCCTAGTCACCCCCGTCCCCCAGTCACCCCCCTTCCCCATATACATTACCTGATCCAGGGAGGTCCGTCCTCCTCGGCGTCCAGGCTGATTCTGAAGTGCGCATGCGCTCCAGAATCAGTTATCTTGGAAAATTTAAAGTGACAGAGACCAATTTGGTCTCTGTCACTGAACTATGATTACTGTGATAGAAAATATCACACTAATCATAGTAATACAGTGAAAATGAATGTATAAATTACAAAAAGTTAAAAACATACAAAAAAATAAAACACACACTTTTTCTTATAGTAATAATTGCAGTTTACTCCCAAATTACCCCTAACCCCCCCAGATTACCCGTAACCACCACAGGTTGCCCATATCCGCCCCAGGTTGCCCGTAACCACCGCAGGTTGCCTGTATCCGCCCCAGTTTGCCCGTAATCATGCCAGATTGCCCGTAACCACCGCACGTTGCCCGTAACCACCGCACGTTGCCCGTAACCACCGCACGTTGCCCGTAACCACCGCACGTTGCCCGTAACCACCGCACGTTGCCCGTAACCACCGCACGTTGCCCGTAACCACCGCACGTTGCCCGTAACCACCGCACGTTGCCCGTGACCCCCTCCAGATGGTCCGTAATCAGCCCCGATTGCCCGTAACCCCCCAGATTGCATGTAACCACCGCACGTTGCCTCTAACTCACACACGTTGCCAGTGACCCCCTCCAGATTGCCCGTAACCACACCAGATTGCCGTAACCACCCAAAATTACATGTACCCACCCCTGATTACCTATAAGCACTTCAGTTTATCCGTAACCACCCCATGTTGCCCGTAACCACCGCAGATTCTGTAACCACCCCATGTTGCCCCTAATCACACTTAATTCCCCCCAGATTGCCGCTGACCACCGCGCGTTGCCGCTGACCACCGCACATTACCTTCTAATAACTATTACTAGCTGCGGTTTTGCTCCAGCAAATTGGCGCTCCCTTCCTTCTGAGCCCGGCTGTGTGCCCATACAGTGGTTTATACCCACATATGGGGTACCGTTTTACTCAGAAGAAGCTGCGTTACAGATTTTGGGGTACGTTTTTTCTCCCATTCCTCACGAAATTAAGAAATTTTAAACTAAACGAACATATTATTGGAAAAATTCGAGTTTTTCATTTTTGCTGTCTTATTTTGAATACTTTCCTCTAATACCTGTGGGGTCAAACCGCTCACTGCACCCCAAGATGAGTTCTTTAGGGGTTTACTTTCCTAAATGGGGTGACTTTTGGGGGGAATCTATTCTGCTGACACTACAGGGGCTCTGCAAACGCACCTGGCGCTCAGAAACTTCTTCGGAAAAATCTGCACTGAAAATGCTAATTGGCGCTCCTTCCCTTCTGAGCCCGGCTGTGTGCCCGTACAGTGGTTTATACCCACATATGGGGTACTGTTCTACTCAGGAGAACCTGCGTTACAGGTTTTGGCATGCAGCTTCTCCCCTGTTCCTAGTGAAATTGAGAAATTTCAAACTAAACGAACATATTATTGGAAAAATTCTAGTTTTTCAATTTTACTGTCTTATTTTGAATACTTTCCTCTAATACCTGTGGGGTCAAAATGGTCACCACACCCCAAGATGTATTCTTTGAGGGGTGTACTTTCCAAAATGGGGTGACTTTTGGGGGGGTTCTCTTCTGCGGACACTACAGGGGCACTACAAACGCACCTGGCGCTCAGAAACTACTTCAGCAAAATCTGAACTGAAAATGCTAATTGGCGCTCCCTTCCTTCTGAGCTCGGCTGTGTGCCCATACAGCGGTTTATGCCCATATATGGGGTACCGTTGTATTCAGGAGAACCTGCGTTACAAATTTTGTCATGCTTTTTTTCTCATGTTCCTTTTAAAAATGAGAAACTTTAATATAAACGTATATATTATTTGAAAATTTAAATTTTCGATTCTTTTACGGCCTAATTGTGAATACTTTTTTCCAGCCCCTGTAGGGTTAAAATGCTCATTATACCTCTAGATTAATTCTTTAAGGTGTCTAGTTTCCAAAATGGGGTCACTTATAGGGGTTTTCAGGATACAAGCCTTCTAAATCCATTTAAAAAAAGAACTGGTCCCTAAAAAAAATCAGTTTTGGAAACTTTCACAAAATGTGATCATTTGCTAATAAATTTCTAAGTCCCATAACACCCTAAAAAAGTAAAATATGTTTCCCAAATTATGCAAGAATAAAGAGGACATATTGGTAATGTGATTTAGTAACTAATGTATGTGCTATGACTTCCTTTTTTAGAAGCAGAGAATTTCAGAAGTTCATAAAATGCTAAATTTTTCATATTTTGATGTCTTTCACAAAAAACACCCAAAGTAGTGACCAAATTTTGCCACTAATATAAAGTGTCATATGTGACGAAAAAACAATCTCAAAATTGCTAGCATACGTTAAAGCATCACTGAGCTATAAGTGCATGAAGTGAGACAGGTCAAATTTTGAAAAATGAGCCTGGTCATTAAGGCCAAAACAGGCTTTAGAGGCAAGGGGTTAAAGGAGAGGTCTGGCGGGGCGCGGCTGGGAGGAGAATCAGTTCGGGCAGGTGTGGGGAGAACATAATAAAGAAAGTATATTTACTGTCCCCTGTGCCCACACAGCACTGCATCCTACTCCTGGACCACTGCCATTCTTCATCTCTTTCTGCTGCTAAGCCTCAACTTGGCTGCCTGATGCCCTGCTCAGCCAGTCAGTGACTGGGGCAGGGTAATGCTGCAGTCACTGATTGCTATATCCCATTATTTCCCACCTTTTTTATGATGTATCCTGAAGCTGGAAGAAAATGACATCTGGCGGGGTACGGAAGCCTGGTGATGCAGCATGGGCACGAGGTTTGCTAACCATACTTTCTTTATTATGTTTCCCCCTGTAATTTGGCATTTCACCAGGTTTTTCAGTGTCAGAAAATTTTGTTCAAATTAAATGATCAACCCGAAATATATAACTTTTTAATATATTATTTATATCACATATAATATAATTTAAATCACACACAAATATAACCTCCAATGTTAAACGTAACCTTTCACCAGCATCATGCTGCTTCAACCACGGGCAGCATATATACTAAGGACCTGTATACTAAGGACATGTATACTAAGGACATGTATGGGTAATATTGATTATTTGTTGATGGTGTCTCTATGCTTTCTCCTGCCACATATCCACTGTGGGGTTTATTTATCTATTTATTCTTTGTATATAGTACCAACCCAGTGCCCAGTATATATGTTTGTATATGTAGGTTATTTATCTATCTCCTACCTTATGATATAGCATTTTATGTATAAGAATTGTTTGATCCACCGTTTTTATGGGGATTTGTATTAGCTCTAGCCCCCCCATTATGTACTTTTTAATAATCTTTTTTTGATATATTAATAAAAAATATTCATATTTACATTGGTCTTGCATTCCAGTTCTTTCTTTTTTGGATTTTGTGTTGAACCACGGGCAGCATGAAACATTGATGTTATTACAATGTTATATGATTTATTCTGAACAGCAAACAGAATCAGAGTTGTAACTTCAGACGGAATTAGGGTCAGAGCTATTGGTGTGGTCCTCTGTGCCCGACTGACAGCTTTCTTCTTACACAAATAGTGGTTGATCTGTCATCCAAGGCAGGTGGACTGTACTTGTACATCCACGCAAAATTTACTTCATTTTTTTGTATTAGAGGAAGCTAAATATTTTTGGGGTACATTCACACACAGGATCTGCTGCAGATTTTATGTTCAATTATTTAGTAACATTGATATCTGCAGTTTCAAATCTACCACATCAATATTTTGCTTTCTATTGAACCAAATATGAGGTCTATTTTGTGTGTGTACCAATACAGGCCCTTTGCCCATACAGACTCCTCATCACACACTACAACATGCTATATATATGAGTGTTATGAGCTGCTATGAACACACAAGTACATCACTTTATAATTTATGGCTGTATAATTGGTAGACAGCCATCCCAAATCATTTATTTCCTAAGTGTCATAAGTGCATTCAAGTGTTTGTTACTGGAAGCATTTTCTTCTATGTGCAAGCTTTAGAGCTTTTCATTTGGTTTGCCATTGTGGTCATGATGAATTCAATTCTACTAATACTACAAGTGATCTGGCATAGCCATTGAGAGCAGCAAATTGCAAAGATGGGAACATAAGCCTTTTCAATAGACAAAACATGTGAGATATGTATGAGCATAGAAGAAGATGGCTTTAAAAGTTGTCAATCCTTGTGCTTGTGTTTTAGCAAACTAAAGGTAGTAGTAAAGGAAATAAAATTACAAGGGTTCTGTCAGCAATATCTGGCCACTTAGAGTAATGAATTGTAAAGGTTTTTTTTTTCATCACTTGACTTTTTAATAAAATACCGCTGGTGCTAGACGCACTGTGTCCCCAACCAAGCCGCTCACTTGGTATACCGTCCAATGCAATAAGTAAGTAATGAGACACTACAACATGCTGCTTGCAAAAAACTTGTTATCCTTTATGTATATATCTTGCAATTTTCACAAAAAAGACAAAAAATCTTCACAACACAATAGGCAATGAAAAAAGAGAAACGTCACCACAGTGTGTTTGGACAGATGCCAGTAGATCGTCACACCATAGCTTAGTGCTTAGCAAAGTCTCTGTCATTTGAGGCTCTCACCCTCTGGGGAACAATGACGTTGCCACGTACTCTCAAGCGCTTGAGAAAGAGGGTTCCTCCCTCGAAACGTAGCGTACGTGTCGACGTCATTGTTCCCCAGAGGGTGAGAGCCTCAAAGGACAGAGACTTGCTAAGCACCGAGCGATGGTGTGACGATCTACTGGCATCTGTCCAAACACACAGTGGTGACATTTCTCTAAATTTCCTATTGTGTTTTGTCTTTTTTGATTTGATTTTTTGGTTTGATTTGATTTTTTTGTCTTTTTTTTTTTGTGAAAATTGCAAGATTTATACATAAAGGATAACAAGTTTTTTTTGCAAGCAGCATGTTGTAGTGTCCCATTACTTACTTAGCCAGTGTGCTGTCTTGTCACATGCAATAAGGGGGATGTCAGGGGGCCAGAAAAGCAAACTGGAGCATGGGCAGGTAATGTATTGGCCCAGCAGCGTTGGGTTAACTGGGCAGGGGCTACATGCAGAGTAATAGGAAAAGGCACTACAGAATATCGCATCCTTAATGTATGTTACGAAGAGTATCCATGTCACAGGGGGTGAAATGGGACCATGGATTGCCCAGACCCAACACTTCTTGGTGGCCTCTGTTTCCTGAGGAGGGCACAGAACTGGGGTAAACTTTATTATATAAGCCCCGGTCCTAGTCTGTATGAAAATGTTTATTAAAATTTTTGCCGGACTTCTCCTTTAAAGTATTGTATTGCCCCCCCTAAAGTTATACAAATCACCAATATACACTTATTACAGGAAATGTACATAAAGTGCTTTTTTCCCTGCACTTACTACTGCATCAAGGGTTCACTTCCTGGATAAAATGGTGATGTCACGACCTGACTCCCAGAGCTGTGCGCGCTGTGGCTGCTGGAGAGGATGATGGCAGTGGGACGCTTAGTGTCCCTACAGTGCTCTGTGTCAATCAGTGTCCCCCTGCCATCATGCCTTTAATAAAAAATTTTGCCAGACTTCTCCTTTAGGGTACAAACCCACTTGACGTATTTGCTGCGTGAATCAGTCTTAAAAATAAGCAGGCAAAACGCAGGTTGGCTTTATACAGTTGTTCTGCGTTAAAATACGCAATTGCGTATTTTTGAAGCGTGAAGCTTGTTGTTAGCAAAGCATCAGTTGTTAACAACCTGTGCGAAAAACGCATGTAGCTTAAGGGTATAAACACACACACCGTATACGCAGTGTATTTACTGCTGCGATACGCAGCAAATACGCAGCAAATACGCAGAAGATACGCAGCAGATTAGATCTAAATAACTGAACACAGCATCAAGTCTTCACCATCAAATCTGCTGCAGATCTGCTGCGTATCTGCTGCGTATCTGCTGCATATACGGTGTGTGTGTTTGTACCCTCACGCTTCAAAAATACGCAATTGCGTATTTTAATGCAGAACAATCGTATAAAGCCAACCTGCGTTTTGCCTGCTTATTTTTAAGACTGATTCACGCAGCAAATACGTCAAGTGGGTTTGTACCCTTAAGGGTAGCTGCACAAGTAAAGGATCACAAGTGAAACCGCTGTGACCTGTCTCTTTTTTGGGGGGGTTTACATACTCGCTGAGTTTTGTTTTTTTTTCATTCTGTTGTGAGTATGTGAACCCATACAAAATGACAGTGCCGGGAATTGCAGCAGAACTTGCAGCGTGAAATCTGCTTTGGTCCAGTAAAGAGAAGCTCTGGAAAATTGTATTGTGCCTGGCTGTTTGGGTTAAAGGAATACTCTGGGCCAGGGGGTATTATTGAGTGACCTTCGGCTTCAATTTCCACCCCCTCCCTGGCGATCCTAAAAAATACCTCCTGGCCCGAAGTACCCTTTTAAAAGCATTTTCAATAGTATTGTCTTATTTTAACATTATTTCACCACCAGAGTATGCATGTGCATAAATAAAAGTAATATTAATAGTACATAGGACTGGTATTTTCTTTTTTGTTGTTCTTTGAATCTGTAAGACATGTACTGCAGACTGCATTACAATCTCTCTGTTTTGCCTGTGAAAAGTGGATATGGACCCTTCATAATAGCTGTGTAGGGTTACAAGCATGAGTTATTCCTGAAAGTGTTCATACAGTCCAGAGGAGGATGTCTTAGGTCATGTGCCTTTTCTGGATGATTCCCACCTAGTACAGTGAACATCACAAGTAGCCTTTGATAAAATGTGTCACCAGAGACTTATAGGAAGAAGACCGATGAGGCAGAGTGGCTGAAACCATTCAAGGGATAAATAGTTTAATATCTTGGGAAAATGCTAAGTGATAAAAGGGTCCTGAAATAGATTTCTTGTGTGTCAGTGTTTTAAAAGACATGGGTTTCAGGGGCTGTTCTGTGTATCCTCTTGCTTTCCTGATCATGCTGTAATCCCAGGCGTGCAATCCTCAGCCCACAGGCAGTCACTTAGCTTGCCTATTAGACTTCTGTACTTCTTACAGTGCAAAAACAAACCTTACAGACACTTTAATGGTTTCTGCTATGTGACTCTGAAGAATTCATCCTGCAAACCAAGAGTAAATGAACTTGGGCAATAACATGGAATTTAACTGTTGTACTTGCCCAAATCTACATTGTGGGAAGTGCAGTTTTGTACACTTTGTGTCTTGTGGCAAAATGGCAATGTTCTACAGATAAAACATGCTTTTCCATAAGTTTTACCTGTGCCTTTACACATCCCCCTCAATTTGCATCACATACAAGTCATACACATAGAAAACAAGAAAAGAGGCTATGGTACTTACTAGGCCAGCTCTGTCTGAAAAAAGTGCTCATAAATGTCCAATAGAAATATAGTGATATCAAATTTATTAAAAAAGCATAGTATAACACGTTTCAGGAGTATACAGCTCCCTTCATCAGATACAAGTATGTGCAGTTCGGAAGATTGAGTGCTTTTTCCAGACAGCGCTGGCCTAGTAAGTACCATAGCCTCTCGTCTTGTTTTCTATGTTTTTGCTACATACGGGGCCCATCTCTGGCAGCACGCCTGGATGCCAGCTGGACTCCAATTTGAGGGGTAATATGCACTAAGCCCAAGGGGCTTATCAGGTGAGCTCATTTACAAAAACATCTTATGAGGATATTTGTAATTGATTTACAATATTAGAGCAGAAGGATGTGTTTATTGGGCGAAACTGTGATTGAAAAGGGGCTCTAGTATCCTGTATGGCTCGCCATAAATGCTTGATTAATAATAAATCTGGCAACTGGGCAGGCCATGGAGGAGTTGCGATCTGGCGGAGACATTCTTTCTGTGTCTGGTTAAGCATTATCCTGCTGAAAAATGCCATTAGAAAGCCCCCCTCATGAGAGGCAACACAAGGGGCCACAGGATGTTCTGCACATATCGCTGAACTGTTTCTTTGTATCGCTTCTTGGGGTCACTGACTGTCATATGTGATTGTTGCCCAGATCATCACATCAGCAATTTGGGACGGTTTGTCATGCTACAGCAAAGGCAAGATTGAAGCACTCCCCATGAGGCCGCTATGCTCGAACCTGACCTTAACAGAACCTTTATTCATTACCAAAGACTATACTGTTCCTACATGTAACAGTCCAGGTTTTCCATTCATGACACCCCTGCAAACAAAGCTGATGGTAACTGGCTGTCAGTGGCAGGGTGTTGTGATATAAAATTTCCTTCTGGGAAGCTCCTTGAAATTTTTCATGCAGAGACAAGGCTGTTTAATAAAGACGCCCCGTGTCTGAATGGTGGACAGAGAAACTGTGAGTGCCGCTCATGCTTGTCAACAGCTCAAACTTTCTTCTTTACTAGTGGTCTGTCTGGGCCATTCTGAGCCTGTTCTCCATGTGTCCGTGTGCTCTCAAATAACCACGGCACCCAATATCTAACTTTCAATAACTTTTTTGTAAGTTGCTGCTATCATACAAGCTAAACCTTTGGTAGTCTTTCTGTTGCTATGAGTGGATGAATATGATTCAGAGCTTTTTTTTCATTCTGTATTACTATAAAGTTCTGCTTTGATACAGAAAGTTCATTTACTGCAATGCTTGCCTTTCATTTTAAGTAGCTGCAGAGCAAGGGATCACTCCGATCTGATCTGCTCTCACAGTGCAGCCAGATGAGCGGAGGATGAAATAGTCCTAGCAGATGACAGTTTTGCACATGCTTCTATTACGTTAGGGTGGAAGCCCAATGCATCAAGCTTTCACTGAGAATTAATGGCATCATCTATCATATTGATGAATTGGGTGATCTTTTTCTGTTGGTTACCACTTTGAGTGATATAAGATATATATATTTATTTTTTTATCCTGGGAAAAAGTTCTGTAGACAGGCAGTGGGGAAAGGGTTGGGTATAAAACACACAATGAGATCTGGGTCATTAGCTTAATTAGATTTTGTCAATTCATGGCCAGGAAAGATATATGTGCTACTTTATGAATCTGTCCCATTAATCATTTTTTTTTCTTCATGTATTATTCTTAAAGCTAATATTACTGCATTATGTTTATTGAGCTTTTGAAAGTGCACAGCTCCTTAAAGTGTTAAGGAATATGGAAAAAAAATTAGAGCTATTCTCTTTTTGTTGCTGACAGCATTGGCTTTCTTACTGTGTTGTGATCCATACTGTAAAAATACAGGTTAATTGGCCTCCCAAAACCTTGGGCTTAGCATGTAAGTGTATATACCTGAGGTACCAAGACTGTATTGTACATTTAGATGCAAGGACTGATGGAAATGTGAGTGAGCTGTTATCCTGGTGATAATGATGTGATTGCCATCTGTAGGATACTTGTGTATCAGAACGGGACTAATACCACAACAAGATTAGTTCAGTGAGGCCAATATTTGGCAATCAGAATAGGAGTCATCAGGATAGTTCCCTGCTGCTTTTTCATGTTTTGCTTGCTCTGATTGATCAATCTTCCTATATACCTAAATACAGAGATCTGTTAATCAGAGCTGGTAAGCAGAAGCTGACAGGGACTGCCTAAATATTCTGAGGCCCCCTTCTTGAGCCAGCTCTGTAATCGATTCCTCTGAAACTTAGTAGCATAACCCTTTCAGGACCAGGCCAAAGATGGCCTTAAGGTCCATTTTTCTGAGATGTTTTTTTCGACATACATTGCACTTTAGATTTTAGTTGTAATCTTTTCCTGATTTCCTCATGAAAAACCTATACATTTAATTAAAAAAATGGCAAAATATGCATTTTTCTAGCCTTGAAATTCTTTGTGTTCACTGTGGCGATACTAAATGTATGTACTTTTTTCCCCCTAAATTGATTATTTGCATTAGGGGACTGTGTTTTTTTTTTTTTTTTTTTTTTTTTTTTTGCAGTGTTTTCCTTCCGCTACATTTTTTTTTTTTACTGTCCCACTAGGTAACTTGACTGTGCCATCTGTTGATGGCGGATATAATGTACTGCAGTACCAATCAGTACTACAGTGTATATAATGCCTGTCTGTGTTACACTGACAGCCATAGCAGATCCAGACTAGAGCTGATCGAACATACGAACCCGAACTATCAGCATTTGACTCCCGCTGCCTTCCCGTTCCATGGGGAAGGTGGAGACAGCCCGAGTACCGCCTGACAAACGGATACAGCCTATGACCTACAGCCCAAACCATCTGCATTTGACTCCCGCTGCCTTCCGTTCCGTGGGTAAGGTGGAGACAGCCCGAGTACTGCCTGGAAAACAAGGATACAGCTGTTTTCCAGGCGGCACTCGGGCTGTCGCCACCTTCCCCATGGAACAGCTAGGCAGCGGGAGTCAAATGCTGATAGTTCGGGTTCGTACGAACATGCACCTCAGCCCTGTTCGATCATCTCTAAACCAGACACTTCCTTAGGGCAGAGCTTGTTTGGCTTCTGTAGCCAGGACATCAGCAGCTTCGGTAAGGCCTCTTGTTGCCTTGGTTACCATTAGTTCTCTGCAATTGCTTCATGGAGCTCCAATGGTGAAAAAGGGAAAAATCTCCCTCTGCACACTACAGAATCTTAACGGAAAACCCGCTGCAGGTTGTGCAGCTCGCACCCGCTCACGGACTCTGGCGGCCGCATGTCTTTGCCCGTGCCATAGTCTCTATTCTATAGTCTAGCAGATTCTGCCGTCCGTCCAAAGAATGAACAGTTTTTGTAGTGTGCACATACCCTTACCCTGCTAGATGTCGGGATTAGAGATGAGTGAATTTACAGTGGTTTGCTTGAACCTGAACTATTGGCATTTGAATCCTGGTGACTGGAGAAGATTGATTCAGCCTTATGCTGTAGGATCCCTTGTCTCTAGTTGCGGCATCTTTAGAGTTAACTGTGGGTGTCTGGACCCACCATGGATAGCACTCCTTCTGTGTCAGTTTTATACACAGACGCAATTGTATGTCACGTTTTTCTATGAGCTTCCATAATGTAGGAAAATGCTTTTACTTTCCAGCACAAAATTGAAGAGGAGTTTCCAAGCCCCTGAAGTGCTTAGGGCTAAGATGCCTCAACTCTCCCGATCCCTGCTTGATTGTCATTTAGCTGGAGGCTGTGCCCTGACTGTCACAGTGAAAGGGGGAGCAAGGAGGTGTTACAGCTTGCTGCACTGTAGAGGTTAGGAACTCCTCTTTGACCCTTGGCCCTGCAGGTAGGTGGGTGAGTTTAGGGAGTGGGCAAGGCAAGACCAGTGATGACATATTTAATTGCCTCACATAAGAAGCTGCACACTGTATAGCCCTTGCTAGTATATTATATATAGCAGAGCTTCAGCTGCAGTACAGTGTGAGACTGAGTACAGGGGATAACACACTTGTCTCCACTACACCTGCAGCCTGCCACACCGTATAGCTAAAGCAGGAGGTGACACAGGCAGTAGGAGAGCGTTCAGAAAATGCAGATCTGTTGCTATGAGGTACGGTGGGGCACTAGCATGGCAACAGGAACTAGAATTGGTAATTTAGTTGTGAAAAAAAGAATTTTTAATTACAGTGATTTAATAAATTTACTGTTATGGTCAGGGCTGTATTTACCAAGGGCAGCACCTTGCAGGGGGAAGGGAACTTTTTTTTCCTTTTCTTTTCTTTTCGTTTTTTTTTTTTTCCTTTTAATTATCCCACCTTACATTCAGACTTTCCAGTAAATGACATTTTATTGAGGGGGGGGGGGGCGTGTTAATGATGACAAGTAATGGCCCGCTCAACCAATCACAGGCTGCGTAGCTGTCTGTCAGAGACAGCCTGTGCAGCCACTGTTGAACTTTGAAAAAAGTTTCGTTCAGTAGCAACAAATCTGGGTTCAACAAATCTGGGTTTAGGAGGCTGTGTTCGCTCATCTCTAGTCTGTACCATTGAATAATTAGTAATTATTTGAAATGATAGGAATGCATTAAAGTTGGACTTCCATTTTAATACTAGAGATGGATTTTCAGTCATTCTTAAGTGTCAGAAAATGTTACTTTTTAAATAAACTCTTCATCTGCAACTTTTTTCACTTTAACATTTTGGGACAGTGAATCAGTAAATGTCAACATCTTATTAAACTGTGAAAACAGAAATTATTGTAGTTTAATAGCTTCATATACCGCACGCAGAACGGTACATTATTGGACTAGTACAGAAAAGTATGTTTCCGTGTGTGTGTTTATTAGTTTTGTATTTTTTTTTTACTTTTTCAAGATTTGGATAAAAATATAAAATATATATGTGCATTTGAAATGATTTTTTGATACTTTTGCTGGTCCCCTTATATGTACCTGTGGCAGATATATCAAAATGGGGCATATTCTTCATAAATCACGCAGACTAAATGTTCTTTAGTTTTAAAATGTGGTCTAGGTTTTAGTGAGAGCGCATGAAAAATTTTAAATTGTCACATTTCATAAAGTAGTTACCACTGCAAAAGTCCAGGCATATTTGACTATGAAGTCAAGGAATATTGGTAAAACAAAGTATAGACAAAAAAATGTGTAAAAACAATTATAAATTACCCCTATTGATTAATGTTGTGCGCAAAGACTGGTGTAATATAAAGCTGTGCAGGGATGATTGACAGGTAGAGAAACACATTAGTGGTCTCTCTGTCTGTCAGTCATCCCCGCACTGCACGCTGACAGGCACAGAGTGGTGACTAGTCACAGGCAGCTCCCCGCCCAGATGACTAGTTGCCGCCCCTCTCCCGGCCCCACACACCGTAATAAAACATCTTTTTCCCCTTTGTAAAGCTGGAGCTGCGTCTGGTAGCCTCAGGAAGCTGCACAGTAGATATGTACTGTGCTGCTGGGAACCATATCTGTACAATTGTGCCGATTGTTTCCCTTTAAATGCAGCATTTCATGCATTTAGGCTGCTGAAACATAGCTACATATGCAGGATAGAAGTAGTTGTAACTTTTCATAGGAAACAATTGTACTGGTCAATTATTTCAGTAAATGCCCCCGACATACTGAACTCTGTTGTCAAACTAATGAAGAAAATGAGTGCAGGTAAAGGTGACATTAGACTGCACAATAAGATCAAGTAAAATTAAATTCAGGTCACAGAACTCTGCTGTCTATCTCCCTTCCTGTAGAAAGCCCTGACGTTCATCTAGCAATGAATTGTAAAGGCCAAGCCAAGGAGCTAACATGGCAGCCTTGGATTGATTGTCCCTGAGACTGCAGGCAATTTTTGACAAACATTTATGTCAGGCCTCCTCTTGGCAGATGGTCTTTGAGATTTTAGCGTGGCAGAGGGAGATGTATTTCAGCAGCCTGGGCTGCCAGAAGAATTCTCAGTAGGAAAGGGAATAAGATAGAGGTTATAGAGTTATTGATAAGTGCAGGAAGGTCACAGCTAAGGGCCTGGAGTCCAGACAACCTGCAGAAATCCACACTGCCTTGGAATAAATAAAGTGTCCATACAGACGCTCTGCAATATGTTTATATAGGGGGGGGGGGTAGGGAGTATGATGTTTTCCAAGTAATCAATAAAATGTAAAGGCCTGTCATTGTTCCTTCCTAACCTTTTCTTATAAGATTGCTTTTGTAATCTATCATAAGCTTCTGACAATACGCATGCATTTGTGTTGGTAATACAGAGGCTTGGAGGCTTAACTGCTTTACTAGGTTGAAAATGAAATCAAAGTTCTGGCTCTTGTATAGAAAGTGTTTCAGTTTATTATCTACAATTAATTATTAGCCACATAGATCTTGGCGGTCACTATGCTATATACTGAGGTGTTGTGCAGTGTTTTGTTTTATCCTTAAAGTGACTGTACCACCAGGCCCAGGCTGAAGCACTGGAGGTGGACCGATCCACCCTTAGTGGGAGGAAACCCTAGCCCCTCTATGATAGGGTTCCATTGATTCTAATGAAGTCACGTCATGAAGGGGCTGGAGTTTCTTCCCACTAAGGGTGGGTCGGCCCGCCTCCAGTGCTTCAGCCTGGGCCTGGTGGTACAGTCACTTTTTTAAGGCTTTCCTCAAAATTTTGCACAACTCTTTTTGGGGGACTGGGGGGAAAAAAGCCACAAAAAAATGCCAGCAGTTTTTCCTGCCTTTCGTTGGCTTTATTAGTATAGACATTTTCCTCTTTGTGGTTCTTTCTATTAAATAATTTGAAAAAATGCCAATATGCATATAGACATTTTTATATCTATGGGAGGGAAATGCAGAATGTAGGCAATTTCACAAAACTGCAAATGCACTGCAAAACACCAAACTGCCCTAAAACAAAGCCATCCCAACAAACATCATGAAGGTATTGTTTCATTTTTCCCCACTGGCTCTCAATTAATGTGGCTCTCAATTAATTGAGCCCCATTATGTGTTGTTTTTTTTTTTTTTTCTATTAGCACCTAGTCCAAGTCCAGTCTCATAGCAAAGATGTGTGTTTGCATGTTGTGTTTGAAGATTGCTTCGGGTTGCAGCTTGGGGAAACCACTGGTCTAAAACTTCTCTGAATTTTGGGCCTAATAGATCTCTAGGGTTCCTTCATACCACAGTCAGTGGTGCTATGTCACATCTACTGTACTTTTAAGTTTGTTTTTAAGCTTAGTTTGCCCTCCATAAATAAAAGCATTCTTGTGTACGTTCATAGGTGGAAAGTTTGTTGTGATCATGTTCAGCTAAAGGTGGCAATGGGGACCATAACACAGAGGCAAGGTCCATTATAAGAGAGCGCTCTAGTACACATAATGAACCTAATACCGGTATCAAGAAGTTTTCACAATGAGGATGAAAATAAAAATGGTTTCATTAATTGGCATTTAACTGAGATATATAGTATATTAGAAAGTTGCCTTTTTTGATAACTAATTGACTATAGTCACTGTTCACATGAGCTTTGTGTTCTCCAGTTTTATTAACTGAAGCAACACTGCTGAGTGGAATTCATCACACAATGGACCCCACTGACTTATATGGGGGTCTATCAGAATTTGGAGGCACAGTACCTGTGCTGTATAACTACTCTTCTAGTTCTTCTTTGCTTTAAGTATTGATGGCTTTTTTTTAGAATTATCAAAAAAAATTCTCAGGGTGCATTAATTGGAAGACTTTAAAAAACCCATACAAACTTACCCCTCTGATTCCTCCAGTGGTGCCACTAAGTGAAAGTGTCCCAGCGGCATCCCTGTACACTCAGCACAGGACGCTGCAGCCAATGACTGGCCGCAGCGGTCACTTTCATTTGAGCGCAGTGATTGGCTGTTGCATCTTGTACAAAGATGTCTGTGGGGTACTTTCCCTAGGAAAATAAATTTTTTTTTTTTATATTCCGCCTCTAAGGGCTCGTTCACACAGAGCAAAAGCAGCTGAATTTCTGCGCTGAAATTTCAGCCGTTAAAATAGCTGCAGAGCTAATTTCCATTGTGTTGAATGGAAATTCTGCTCTGCAGTTCACACAGTGGAATTTCCGCACTGAACCAATCCGCTTTCCGCCAAAAGAATGAACATGTTTATTCTTCCGCTAGCGGAAGCCTATACAAACCAATGGGGCTCGGATTTTCTGTTTCAGCGCGGAATACGTGCGTATTCAGCGCGGAATACAAGCGAAAATTACGCGCTGAATCAGCACGGAAATGGGGAAGAAGGGGGGGGGGGATTCTAGTATATATTCTGGTATAGTCTAGTTCACTCGCCAAATACTCGCTGAATTCGGATTCAGCGTGGATTCCTCGAGTATTCCGCGCTGAATTTGTCAAGAGCTGATTACGAGCTGAACACTTTCCTAGCGGAATACGCAGGGATTCTGCTTATATTCTGCTCGGAATTCAGCGTCAGTTGATTTCAGGTGGAAATATTTCCTCGCGTAATCCGCCCCTTTTGCTCTGTGTGAACGTAGCCTAACTCCTATCCTAAAATGTGCTTTTATCAGTCGGTGGAAATAAGACCAGGGACAAAAGAGACATTTAGACCCAATTATAGATTAAGTGGGGTTCAGTGAGGATGTATGATGGATCTATCTTAGGGTCCATTTACACAGAAAGATTATCTGACAGATTATCTGCCAAAGATTTAAAGCCAAAGCCAGGAACAGAATATAAACAGAGATCAGGTCATAAAGGAAAGCCTGAGATTTCTCCTCTTTTCAAATCCATTCCTGGCTTTGGCTTCAAATCTTTGGCAGATTATCTGTCAGATAATATTTCCCTTAGCTTGATTTCCATTGTAAGAGAGAAGCAATTTACAATGTAGATGTAGTTGCAGTTAAGCTTATTCATCCTCCCCCATGGATTTTATCCCATGTGCATGAGATTCATGCTGTATTTCTTATGCACATATCCGTGATGGACAGACTGGTTGTATGGATAAACATGCATGGAGGAGAATATATTTTGTAAATGCCAACATTGTTTGTCATGAGTTAGTCTTAGAGAGTATAAAACCTTTTGGTTATATAACCAAGACTGGGGCTTTACAGTAAGCACCCTGGAGCTGAAGTTTTGTAAATTGAAGTTAATAAAGGCTCTTGGCATTGTCATGGGAAAGTTCCATGTTACAGCAGTGTAATACACTAATGTTGCTCCAGCTTTTCAGATCTTTTATTAGTGCACGTTTTCCCTTGGTGATCCCCAGTGGTCAGTGTTTTAACATCTTCAGATACTTATTCACCACAAAGAGAGATGAGCTTAACCCAACAAGTCCTTAGACAGTAGTCATAAAGGGCCAAAATCCTTGGAATTTTTTAGCTGATAGTATTGATTTTCAATGTTATTTCTTTCAAATGTTCCCGATAAACATGTGTGTTCCTTAAAGGCTTTGTGTCTCTTAAAAAGTGGTTTGACGCACTGCAGCCTTCATATCCATAAATAAGTCTACAGTATAACCTCTATAGCCTGGAATATTTATAGTTTCATCAAGTCAGGGTTTAGAAGACTCTGTTGAAGCTTTGGTTCGGGAGCTTGATGACCTTCTCATGTACAGTGACACAAGTGATTTGTTGTATACTTATTCTTCACCCCTCTTACATTGTTTGTTACAGCAAACCTAGAGTTTAATAGCCCCCATGAAAGATTTCTGTGTCCTTGATGACACGAGCCCTAGTTGGGTCAAATCTTTTCTTACTGAAGTGTGACATCACCATTCCCCTTAAGATAGTATGGCATTTAGCTCTCTGTGGTCTTTATAAGTTGTTATCCATTGTTTAAAATGTTTTTATATTTTCCTGCACTGTTGGTAAAAATAATAAACATGTTGGCCCAGATTTATCAAAGGGTGTCAAATATCTACTAGTGTAAACTTAACACAGCAACCAATCACAGCTCAGCTTTCATTTTACCAGAGCTGAAAGCTGAGCTGTGATTGGTTGCTGTGGGCAGTTTGCACCTGTGGATATTTTACACTCTTTGATAAATCTCCCCTATTATGTCTACCTCTCCGAGCTTCCCCAGTGTTCTGACACAGCCTCTCTAGTGTCCCCCACTGACTGCAGCTCCGTTATTTCCGAGGCGAACTTGTCTCTGGAGTGACAGCCCACACATTCAAGCACTGCCTGCTGGATAACCCCTTTAAAGGAATTGAATGCTCCACAATTCAATCCATTTCTATCAATTGGTCTGTGCAAATGGTGACATGGACGGATACACGTCTGAATCCTGTCTGTAGTTGCGGAACCACTATTATGGACAGGATTACTGATGTGTGAGTAGGGCCTTAGCCAAGAATATTACACTTCTTAGAAATAAACATCTCTTAAATGACAGTGTTCTCTGAATAGGACATACAAGCTTTACGTTTTACAAATATTTATCACTCCTATATGTGCGTGATGTTTGTCCCAGCCTTTTTCATTTCTTGTCTTGCCTTGAATTAAAAGATTTCTGAGGACACTTTCTAACCATGTAAGGCTGGGTTCACACACAGTATATTTTAGTCAGTATTGTGGTCGTCATATTGCAACCTCAACCAGGAGAGGTTGAAAACACAGGCTATGTTCACACAATGTTGTAATTAAGTGGATGGCCGCCATTTAAAATAACAGCAAATATTTGCCATTAAAACAACAGCTGTTAGATTGAAATAATGGGAGTTATTTACTGTTATATGGCGGCCATCCACTCAATTTCACCATTGTGTGAACAGAGCCTTTCTGTGTTTTCAATCCACTCCTGGTTGAGGTTGCAAAATACTGACCAAATACTGACTGAAATATACTGTGTGTGAACCCAGCCTATGGGTCTATATACATCATATATATGTGTAAGTATGTAGTTGTACACATTCTGCTGTAAATTGTGTTGTCATTTGGTCTACAGTTTATTGCAAACATTGGATGTTGGTTACAGAACAACCTCTCCCATACTCATCGTCATTGAGAATGGCCGGGAATTCTTAGCTTACATTCTCCATGACTTTTGTGTGCAGTATGCATGTATCCTCAACCCTCCCTAGGTGCCACTAGTCAGGTTTTAAACCTTGACCCAACAGCAGGTCCCTCAACCATACTAAATGATACCATTCACTGTTTCTAATTTGTTACCCAGGGTATGTGACATTTACTAGCAGTACAGCAGCCCCTCGTGTAATCCTGTTGGGTACAGCATGTGGCTGGGAGTAATAGAATGCAATGTATTGGCTGAAGAAGAGGACTGATGATAGTTCAGCTTGAGTATTTACCACTCTATTCTCCTACATAAAAATCATTCCACATTGTACCTCTCCTGCTTTTGGTACAGTGTTTAGTCTTGTAGACCATATATGTGAATATCACCTCTTTTTTCGTTTCTGTAAAACATAATATTTTAGGTTACCAGGACGTTTTTTTTTGTGTGTGTGTGTGCTGGGTTTGTTAATATATCGAGTGCTAGCTGTGCTGATACAATAATTCATCATCTTAAGGGATAATCTCAATAAAAGGCCATTTCTGTGCTCATGTGATGTCAGCTAGATGTGATAAAATACTTCAGAGACAGACATGCGGAGTCGCCTGCTGCTAGAATAGAGCAGTGTGTCCTCCTGCTGATTCCCATTCAGAGCAGCCATTCAGTACAACAAAAGGTATGCTGTGTTAGGTAAAGGCATTGTGTTTGTATACAAGGCTGGACAGGTATAGATATTCCATCAATCTTTTATAGGCCTTCATCAATTTTCCCACAACTAGGCTTTGCTTAGCAGGCTTTGAAAAGAAGTTATTCTCCCTCAAGTTCGAGGACAGGAATTTCTTAGAAAATACTTTTGCGAAGAGACAATATTTTTTTTTAAGTTTAAATCATATTATTTCTTTGCTGTCCCTAGCTAACCTTTACTTCAGGCTCATAACAGAAAGGCTTGTTCTGGGAAGAGGAAACATTTTTAATGTTTAAAAATAAAGGTTATTACCAGCCTCATCCCCCACTGCTAGCCTTTTAACAGTGGCCAGGTTCCTGTCACTCATCACTTCCTGGTGCTGTCTTGAAACGTAGGAAACCCATCTAATCAATCACTGGCTACAGCAGTAATCAGCCTCAGCCAGTGATTGGCTGAGAAGGCATTGTCCTGTGTGAACAGTGGCGAACTAAGCACCGTTGAAATGGAATGGGATCAGGCAGCAGATGAGTGTCTGTTATTTTTTTTATTTTTTTTAGGTGTCCTCATACCTCATAAATGTTACCTTTCTCCACACAACTCATTCAATCTATGTTAGATTGGGGTGCTTATATTTGCTTGTTAGCTACCTATGTCCTTTGAAAAAGTATATTTAGCATATACACTTCATATATTGATGCAGTGAACAATGAGTACTTTGTTTTTCAGCATAAAAAAGCCACATTAAAGATCCCAATTGTGAATGTGCTTCAGTTGGCATCTGTCCTTTCTTTTACCCAGCCTATGACATACACACATTATCATTAGTCATAATAACTGTCAAAAAGAGAAGGCCACCAATATTTTAGGGCACACCCTCTTGACAATGAGAATGGTAATACCCAGTCATTAGACTTTTCCTATGTCTCAAGGAGGAACCACAAAGGAAGCACAAATCAAAGAATTATTAGAAGAAATTCTGCAGAATTCTAATTTTACTAATAGTTACTGAAAGACATTTTAGTAGAGGGCCTCTTTAACTATTATCATGGATTAGAAAGACATTGCTGCTTTCGTGTGTGTGTGTTGTTGTTGTTGTTGTTGTGTTTTTTTTTTGTGTTTTTTTTTTTTTTTGTTTTTTTTTTTTAATTCTGTTAATTCAGTCTAACACTTATCACCCACTCCACAGTCATTCAGACTAAATCTGTAAAACTTAATGATCTTGAACTCTAAATGTATAAAAAAAAAATTGTGTGCTTTCCTGTCGAGGCTGCTACAGAACAATGACATACTGCTATACCTGCGATGGCTGTCTGTGATATTGCACTGACAGTTATGGAATGGTTTAGTACAGAAATTAATAGTTCATTAAAGTTTTGGTTAATTAGGTAGAAAGCCTAATGCCATTAAACTTGAGCAGAAACAGAATGGATTAAAAAATGTTCAGAAGGCAGATGGGTAAAAAAAAAAAATGACTTTTATGTTGGGGCAGTGGGCATTTATAATGTGCCTTTCTGCCTCAGTCTTATATAAAAATGCTTTGATAGATCTAATAATTCTTTACACGGCCATGAAACAACCTTTTATTTTCTTTCCAGAATGAATAGGATGTAATTTTTTGCTAAAATGAATGCTCTTTACTTGCATGTAAGTGCAAGGCAAGTTAAAATGATTGCTTTTTATTTATGAAGAACTACTGTTAAGTTGAACTGGATGAACTGCAATTCTCCAGTATGTGCCTTTCCATAAGATCTGCATGTAGAAGCTTTAAATACGAGAAGCCACATTTAATTCATAGTCCTGCAGGGTTCTTTTACATGTTGTCCATAGACTTTGTCAATGGCAGGGCCAATAGCTTGAAGATCATGACACTCGAAAGAATATTAAAGACACATGTTCTAGCAGCAGTGTGTGTCCCAGTTAACTAAGCCCAACATATTCTGACATGTGAAAAGTGGGTATAACCATCAGAATACAGAACGCTATAAATTGCAATCTGAGTAAAAAGAGGGTGAATACCTCTATGTGGTATGTATATCAGACATTAGCTTTACATTTTAGATATGCTGGCAACGCCTCATGCATGAACACACAATATAGTTGCATTCACTGCAGAAGTATGTCAATTAATGTTGTAAAAACGTGGAGTACAGTAGCTAAAGCGATATCTCTACTCATTGGTTAGGGACATTTGACATGGGCTGTGTGTCATTTTGCTGGAGGCAAGCTTCACACCGGTAGCTTCACACGTACCGGATCCGCAGCGGATTTCACGCTGTGAATTCCTGGTTCACGCTGCGGATCCTGGTATAGTGAAGTTCTATGGGGTCACATACCTGCAAGGGAATTTTCATTCCGCTGCAGACATGAGACCTGGCCCCTTTAACCCCCCGCTGCCCGCAGCCCCGGCCCAGAGCATGCATTACCTACTCGGCGCCGCGCTGTGTGTGAAGCTCCCGGCTCCCCTCGCTCCCAATCAGTGCTGCTGTGCACTGATTGATTGATGGGGAGCCAGGAGCCTCACACACAGCCGCGGCAACGAGCAGGTAATGTATTCTCCGCGGCGGCGGGATGCGGAGGGGTTAAAAGAACCGGGTCACATACTGGCCGCTGAGGGAAATTTCCACTGCGGGAATGTGACCCATTCACTTCACACTACCAGCATCCACAATGGAATTCGCTGCAAACTAGCAGCATGAATTCTGCTGTGATACGGTACGTGTGAAGCTACCCTTAGTAGGAATCTGTCAGCACCTGGTCCCTACCTGAGGTGCTGACAGTGTGCTGTAGCTTGCAGTACCCTAGTGAGCATGGTACCTTTTGGTAATTTGTCCATGCAGTGGATTATGCACAATCCTACTGCAATGAAGTGTCAAAGTGTTGTTTGTTTCATACTCTGGCACGCCTCACCACTCCTTCCTGCTCTTCATGAATAATCAATGCTGCCCGGCCTCCTGCTCGCTCAGCTGAAAGCCTGTGTCTCTGATTGCAGATCAGTTCTGTGTAGGCAGTTTGACACTTTGACACTTCATTACAGTAGGATTGTGCATAATCCACTTCATGGACAAATTACCAAAAGGTACCATGCTCACTAGGGTACTGCAAGCTACAGCACACTTAGGAAGGGCCCAGGAGCTGACAGATTCCCTTCAAGGGAAACCTATCATCACTTTCATGATGCCTGACGCACAAGCCATTGGAGTGGTACACAGTGGCTGCTTCTCTCTCCACCAACCTTGATCAATTGATCTCTCCCTCATTTAATGATGTGTTTTTTACAGACCAGATTATTTGACAGATTATTAAAGCTAGAGCTTGGAATTTATTTGAGTAGAGGAAAAATCCCAGTCTTTTCTTTATGATCTGTTCTCTGTTTATAGTCTGTTCCTGGCTTTGGCTTCAATAATCTGTCAGATAAATCTGTCTGTGTAAACGCACCCTTACAGTCAAGGCTGGTGGAGCAGGCAGAGACTACACAATGGCTCATGGTTCTGACAGCAATAATGCATCCTTTTGATAACATTGCTATATCTGCCCCATTCTGATTGTAAGTGAAGTTTATATTAAGTCTTATTTCTTATTGTGTGGATCAAAAAAACATCGCTGGAAAGAAACCTGTGACCTTTTTTCTACGCTGTAGCCTGGAGAAGTGTTGTGATGTTTAACAGGGGTTATCCTCTGTTTGCTACGTACAGAGTCAAGGTATCCGCTGCTGGTTCCCTTTCTTGGTTGTATTATATTAAGTCTATGATGCAATGAATTCATGCTGTTCCTGTGCTATGCTGTTAATGACCAAAATCTCTTTACTAATCACTTAATGTATTGTTACAGCAGTGAATAACCCATTGCTACCCATAAGACCATGCTTATTTCTAGTTAAAAAAAAGAGAGTTCAAAATGGCTGTATAATGGCCCTGTAAAACCCTAAATTAAAAGGCAAAACTGTGTGATAAAAAATGACTTATTACCTTATTGGTTTATTGCAGAGGGTGTCTGTGAAATCTGGCTGACCAGCGAAGACACAGGTGCCTATGGCAGAGACATCGGCACAGATCTTCCTACTCTTCTTTGGAAGCTGGTTGAAGTTATCCCTGAAGGTGCAATGTTAAGATTGGGCATGACCAACCCCCCTTATATTCTAGAGCATCTGGAGGTAAGAGTTGTATGGATTATTTTAAGTGAATTAAGGTCTATTAGATGATCACCACAATAGAAGAAGCAAGTGGCTGTGATATACTACTTCAGCTGTGGTTTTAGAGAGTGGAGCCCCCTAAGGGGGTTAGCTTATACACACAATATATAGGCTGGCACCATGCAAAGCAATATACAAGGAGGAGTGCAAGTCCTAACAACCCAAACTATATATACATAGGCAAAAGAGAAAAAGGATTGGAAAAGAATGGACTGCACCTCACTAATATTCAATATCAAACAACCAATTTTATTTACATAAATGCAAGGGACAAAAAATGATTAAAAACAATTAAAATACAACTACTACACTGGCCATAATACGGCCCAGTGTACCAAGGCCCACCAATACAATGTGTCAAGTGTCAGCCATATCACATAAATAATGACAAGAAATAGAATAAATATGTAAAATAATCGTATCAAATAAGTGCAAAATTTAATGTGAAATGCTAATCAATGCATCTATATCCCATAAACGAATACCATGAAACAAATACAAGTCAAGTGGTAGTGCAAAGATTTTGTCTAAAGAAAATGTAAGATACCAACAGTATGGTGATCACAAGGTGGGCCGGGTCAGGACAGAGCATCCCACGGGTTCAGTCACTCAGACTTCATCAGGGAGATGATGGGGAGCAAGGGGAGCCAGCAGCCTCACACACAGCCGCAGCGCCGAGCAGGTAATTAATGCTGCGGGCAACGGGGGGTTTAAGGGGCGGGTTACATATCCGCAGTGAAATGAAAATTCTGCTGCGGATATGTAACCCCATAGACCTTCAAGCTACCAGGATCCGCAGCGGATTTTGCTGCAAACTCGCAGTGTGAAATCTGCTGTGGATCCAGTATGTGTGAAGCTACACTAAAAAAAAACATAGGCATGTAAATATGACAAAAGCTACAGATGTACATTAGGCATTAGGGGCCAGTTGTCACCTTTTTATCATCTATTAGAGGGCAACACATTCTAGAAAATGATTTCAAACAATGAGAAAACAATTAACAAATGGTTTGCACACAAAGGGACGACATTTTAAATTACACTTCTGGTTGCTTTTATAATTTTTTTTCTCCTCTGTTGAAGTAAAAAAAAAAAAAGTTTCACATTCAATTGATTCTCATGGGCATCTGAACCTGCAGTAATGACACATCTGATGGATTGTTATAGCGAGCCGTGGCCCTTGCATGCTAATTAAATGCCAGAGCAAACTGCAAGTGCTTTATGTAGTGACACTTTAAAGGGCCCTTATCACTTGCCTTTTGGACATATGCAAGATGTGTTAGTATATCAGGTGAAAGGGAGAATGAAGTGGGGCTGGCAATTGCAAAATTATATGTTAAAGCTACAGCTGTTCATCTCTGAAGTGATTATGTAAAGTAGTCGTAGTGGTAAGGTGGTGTTTTATATAAGGCTATATGAGCAAGTGCCTGTAGATTTTGATCATACAACATAAGCTTTGAACATGTAGTTCAGCTCTTATTAGAGTCTGTTTAGTCTGAGTTCACTGTCTTATTTTGGTGAAACCTTTTCTTTCCAATTCTGGTTTTTATTTGCATTGTAAGCGCATAGATACAGCTATAAACTTTACAATTTTTGAATCCATAAATGCAAAAGCAGAATACAAAAGTAAAAAAAAGTAATAAAAGCTGAGTAGATTGATAAATAAATTGGTGAGAAAAGATTCAGCAGAAATATTTGGGTGGGTTCACACGTAATGGATCTGTGCAGATCTGTTCACTGTCACTTCCAATATGATTACATACTCACAGCGGAATTGTCATCCCACTGCGAGTGTGTAAAAGGCAGCCCCCTTGAGCCCCTGCGTCCCGGTGCATACATTACTAGGTCTGGCTTGCTTCGGGGGCTCCCAGCATCTGAACGTCCCACTCAGCCAATCAGTGGCAGCGACGGGGCAGCACACTGATTGGCTTAGTGGTATGTCCAGACGCTAGGAGTCCCGGAAAAACTCTGAAGCACGGAGCAGGGATTATTCTGATTTGCCATTTGGTGATGGGGCAATTAGCATCTGTCTCATAGGGTTTTTGCTGCCTTCTGAATCAACACAGTAGGGTTTCTGCAGGTTGAACATGAAATTTTGTCTTTTTTCAACCTAATAACTATGTTACCAACCTTACTAGAAGCTTAATGGCATAATATTATTATGCAGTAACATCTCTGCTTCTGCATGTACCTGTAGAACCAATGCTATAGTTCACACCAAAATAGGTTCTGCAATCCATCAAATCCTTAAATTGCATTTGTTAGATAAGTTTTAATAGGTTTACATACTCGCAGCAGAATTTTCATTCCGCTGCTAGTATGTAAACGCCACCCGCCACGGCCCGGTGAATACTTTACCGTTCCGCGCTCCGGCTTGCTTCTGTGGCTCACGGGATCCTGATGTACTGCTCAAGGGGGCGGCATTTACATACTCGCAGTGGAATGAAAATTCCTCTGTATGTAACCCTATTCAAACTGACAGTACGGGAATCGCAGCGGATTTTGCTGCAAACTTAAAATCTACTGTGATTCTGTTATGTGTGAACCCACCCTTCACACGTACCATATCGCTGCTTATTTCTCGCACAAAACTCGCATGAAAGTAGCTGGGTTTTTTGTGATGTTGAACTTGCCTGTGGAAATCATATGAAAATCCAAACTCGCATGTAAAAATTGCAACAAACACGCAGTGAGAATACACATACATTGGCTTGATAGCAATCAGTATCGCTGTGGATTTATGTGCGAGAAGCTCGCAGAGATAAATACATAGTGATACGGTACGTGTGAAGGCACCCTTAAAGTGAATCTGTCAGCCGCAATTCATGTTCTTAACTGCTGACACTGTTATACGGAAATTCATATATCTGTCTGTACTTCCATATCATAGAAAATACTTCTGTTATATAGTGCAAATTTTCCTAGGCTCCTTCTCCCTCCCCTTCCCATATCTGACCCTGCTTAGGACTTTACCTTCATTTGACTGTCGATTAAGTAGTGATATTGATGGGGGGGGGGGGGGGAGAGAGAGAGCAAGGAGCCTTTTAGAGCTTGGGGCTGCTTTATTTTTTTTAAATACTGTTTGCACCAGAGAATAAAAGCATTTTTGTATGCTATGGAGGCACAAATGGATATGTTAAAGGTGTCATGTGTCGTCCTGACCTAACAGTGTCAGCAGTTTAGAACAAAATTTTTAGATAGATTCTTTTTAAGGGTCCATTAACACAGAAAGATTATCTGACAGATTATCTGCCAAAGATTTGAAGCCAAAGCCAGGAATGGCTTTGAAAAGAGAAGAAATCTCAGGCTTTCATTTATGACCTGATCTCTGCTTATAGTCTGTTTCTGGCTTTGGCTTCAAATTTCTGGCAGATAATCTGTCCAGTGTTGGACTGGCCCACCAGAGGATCCTACGGTGGGCCCCCAGCTTTACAACATGCACATATACTGATTCACATGTCTTTTCTCACAGTTTCTTCATTGGTGGGCCCCTAGGACCATTTCCTCTGGTGGGCCCCAGATACCTCAGTCCGACACTGAATCTGTCAGATAATCTTTTTGTATAAATGGACCCTTACATCTTTCTGATTCATGTATAATAGCCATCAGCATTGTTCAATCTGTAGTCAATGTAAGCACTGTGGAAGATACCTTTAAACTCAGACACACAGGTCCTGTTATGTTCACATGCAGCAGTTACTGATATATATATATATATATATATATATATTTTTTTTTTTCAAATCTGTATTTTATTTTTTTTTTGAAAAGCAGTTACATAAGATATTTTAGCTTTTTCAGCAGTTACTGAATTTTCATCTTAATGAGATTGTTTCTACAGAAGGGACATGGAATACTATGAATCCTATTCACATAAATGGGACGGTTGCAGAAATTTCTGAAGCAGTGATGCATTTTTTGAATATTTTGTAATGCTGTTTTACCCATTTACGTTGTCTCCTGAGATTGCTAGAATACGGATTAGTTTTTGTGGCAATTACACATACAATCCAACTATGCATATTAATGTAAAGAAGGAAATGTGCTCGGTCATTACCATGGTTCTTTACATTTTTGATTATTATTGCCATCAGTCTGGTATATCATTCAGTTGTAAATTCAGAGCACTTAGAAAAACAGAATTATTCCAAGATAAATGCAGTGATTGAGCTTTAGGAATTGGGTGATTCCCCTAGGCTGCCCTCCTGTTAACATTACTGACACTGTGTGAATTGTTTAGTAATGAAAAGGTCACATGGAACAACGTGGTAATTAACCTAGCAACTGGAAAGTCTATGGAAACTATTTTCCTACAATTGTGCTTGACCTTCTTGGGGTTAACCTGTCCAAAGCACTGCTCAGTGGTAGGTTTTCCCCTTTAGAAACATCCCATCCTGAAAGGTCACTATGGAGAGAGAGATTGTAATGCAGTGACAGGACTCTCTCAGCGTTGTGTGACTATGTCACACCTAAATGCATTAAACCTGTATTTGTCTTGGAACATTAAATAATTTCAACAAAAACACAACCACTGTTCCTGGGCATTTTTTTTTAGTCATATGCTGATGGAATTTACAGGCGGGTATGTGTGAACTTAGCCACTTAAAGGGGAGTATGTCATCAGAAAATGATCATTAAAAGGTATGTTCACATGTCGCAGATTTGTTGCAGACTTTCCCAGTCAGCTTCAATAGAGAAGTCAAAATCAGTAGCAAATCCAGTGTGAGAACATACCATAAATATTCTCAAATTATTTAATAATTATCAGAAGTATTTTAAAATATTGATTGATATTAAAATGGAAATCTTGCAGTTCTCAGTCTGGCCTGTTAGACCAGTTTCACACGTAACTGATCCGCGAATTCGCAGCAAAATCCGCTGCGGATCCCTTGACTGTCATTTTGAATGTGAATACATAACTGTCATTGGGCCCTTCTCTGTTCTTTCCTACATGTCTGTCATTAACCCCTAAACACAGTGATCTATAGCAATTGCACATTTAAGGAAGTCAGTGACAAATATCTGTCACTGACTGATCGGGACTGATTGCTTTCTCTGACAGACAGATGAGAAATACTTAGCTTCGTCCTGTCGCATGGGTGATCTCATAGGGTCTGCCCTCAGGCAAAATTGTCCAGACTAGTAAACTAAAACAATATTGTTCCCGTACACTGAACAGTGTTAACGGAAAGGGAAATAAAAACACCAGGATATTTTTTTTATATATTATATATGAGAAAAAAGTAGTAATAAGCAAAATTTTCTTTTACACCAATATACCAATAAAAACTAAAGATCATGGTGCAAAAAATTACGCCCCAACCCCCATTGATCAGCTGATTGGCCTACTGCAGCTCCAGAAATAAGCAATATGCATGAGATAGAAGCTTCTGATTTGTACAATGTTTTTAGTGTTGGCCCTAAATAACAACAGAGCAGCTTCTATTCACTTCAATGAGAGCTGCTCTATAAAAAATGTATAGAGCTAAGGCTTCCAGCATCCGTAACGCCGTGAAAACAGTCGGCTGTTCAAGGGGGCTGCTGGGTGTCAACATTCAGCCAATCAGCCAGTTAGTTTTAGGCTAAAACCCCTTTAAAACGACTCTGTACCCACAGTCGACCCCCCCCCCCCCCCCCCCCCCCCCAAAACCGCTTGTACCTTTTGGATAGCTGCTTTTTATCCAAGATCTGTCCTGGTGTCCATTCGACAGGGGATTAAGTTATTGTCCTAAAAAACAACTTTTAAACTTGCAGCCCTGTGTCAAATTGGCGTGGCCTAAAGCACCCATGCCTTAGGATTGCAACACCCCTCCGTCCCGCCCTCCTCCTCGTTAGGAATGTCTCTAGAACAATTTCTCCTATTCATCACCTGTGTGAACACTGCACATGAGCTGGATCGTTAAAGCACGGGTGCAGTGTTCGTACAAATGATGAATAGAAAAAAGCTTGCCCGGGGGTGTTCCTAGTTATGAAGAGGGATGGAGGGGTGGTGCAATCCTAGGGCATACACACTCTAGGCCACGTGAATTTGACACAGGGCTGCAACTTTAAAAGATGTTTTTAAGGACAATAACTGTATCACCTGCATCACTGTGTCAGATCTTGGATTAAAAGCAGCTATCTGAAGGTACAAGCGGTTTGGGGGGAGGGGGGGGCAGATTGTGGGTATAGAGTCGCTTTAAGCATTTGCAGTGTTCTTGTGTGTTCTATGCCAGTAGGTATATCAAGCTCTGTTCGCATGATCACTTGGCTGTAGATCAAGTAACAGTCAGTAGTGGGGTTAAAGGGGTCATCCGGCACTTCAAATTTTTCGATCTGAAGCTGCAGACTTATGGAAAATAACAAAGAGCCCATGCTCAGCCATCCCCGCCATATTGTCTCTGGTGTCCTCCCCTGGTTGCAGCCACTTTCAAGACTACCTCCTCTTGGGAGTGACAGCCCACTAAGCCAATCATTGACTAAGATGGGACAGCACCGCAGCCAGTGATTGGCGGATCAGGCCGTCACTCCAGAGATGAGTGACTGCCTCTGAAGTGGCGGCTACTACCAGTGGGGGTCGCCAGAAACACTGCGGAAGAATGCAGGGGGAGTGCAAAGAGGTAAGCATTGCCTGTTCATTTTCCATATTTCTGCAGCACAATAACAATGGAGTTCAAGCTCCCTTACTTTGATATCTTGCAGTTGACTGGTGGCTATACAGTGGCACATAAAGTTCCCTACTATATGTTAAACATATTCTACTTTCAGAGCTGTAATATTGCCTTATTCTTCTATTTTAATAGTGGATTAAAGATGAATTTTCTAATGAATAGTATTGGTGTTGGAAATCTTTATCAGGGTATATAGTATGTCAGCCTGAACATTATTAGAAAATAATGAGGTGTCTGTTAGCAGGCGTTAAGACTTTGTTTTCATACGAGTTGCAAAGTTTTACATGACCAGAGGTGTAAATGTATTCTACCGCTTATGTACCTATTGGTGTATGCTGTGGCACCATTGACAATTAGCACTGCTAGTTGCTAGATTGGTGTGTTCACACTGTCCATTATTATCACAACAAAAACATTTGCACCTGACTGTCCTTTTGGATAATAGTAACCTTATCACCTTGTCACTTTTCTGACTTGTGATTTTTTTTTTTTTTAAAACTATATATTTCACAATAGGTCCCAATTTGTGTGTATGTGTGTGTATATATACACACACATTTGTGTTGCTTAAAAATAGGCATCACATACAGGTCAATATGAATGTATAATTTGGTCAGGTCAATATGAATGTATAATTTGGTCATGCCTTACAAAGAGTTTTTTGCATCTTAATTTAACTTTTTACTTTTACAATTTTATTTTGTTAGACCAATACCATCTTTTCGGTTTCTAAAGTGGCCTGGTTGCAGCCAGTAACAAGCCTAGATTCGTGACCACACTCTTAAGGGAAAATGCCTTGCCTAAACCTCATCTCCCTAACATTTGCCGAGAGAATTATCCCCAGAGGAAAAATCCTTCATATTTTCATTAAAAACATAATGAAAGGTGACTTCATAATTTCACACCACACCCGGGGACTCACTTTGGCTGCTTTCCATTAATTACACAGTGACATAGCTCTTTCTTTCATTGCTATTTGGAAAACTCTCATATCTAACACTTTATTTATAGATCTTTTCCACCAATCCACAGAATTTTACACATCAGTAATTTTGTAAGATTTATGAAGTGTCTTTTGCTGGAGTGGATAGAGCACTCTGTTTACATTCATTAATAGTAAATATTATATAACCTTTTTTGAGTTACTAAAATGTAACAATACAGTAATTGCAACATGTTAAAGGAAAACTCAAGTCAAGTTTGAAAACCCAGGTAAAACTTGGAGAGAAAGTTTCAAGCCTTTTGTAGCAGAACAGTGAAGCACTTGCCCATAAATAACTGATCAGATGTAAAATCAAAGCTGTTCCTTTGTACAAGACTTTATAAATCCTTCCAATGGTACCTATAGGCGTTTGAAAGATTCTTTAAAATACTTTAATATGATTAGTCCTGACAGCACTTTAGAAGTTGCATTTGTCCATGTAGTATTAATCAGTAGTCAGACTCAACCCCTTAGTGCCTTATCACAATACCAATACTGCTCTCCATTATCTAAAACTATTGCCATATTTAGCTGCTCTGTAAGTGACAGTAGAGTGACTCCTACCAATCTTCTGCCCTCAGATGTCTCAACTTTGGTTCACATTACTACACAGTACCTAGATAAGCACTATTTGAACCACATGTACAAAGAAGGCTATAGATTTTTTTACAGTTTACTTGATATCATGCTCCTTTTTTTTTTATAAAGTGTTGTATAAATGTTATCTAGTGATACTTAAAGGGGATCTGTCAGCACCCGTGCCCTACCTGAGGTGCTGACAGTGTCCTGTAGTTAGCTGTCCCATTTTGAGCATGTTGCCTTTTGGTAATTTGTCCTTGCGGTGGATTATGCACAATCTTGCGTCTCCTAATGTAATGAAGAGTCAAAGAGGACTTGTAGCTCAGTGTTTGTGCCGCACTCTAGCACACCTCACCACTCCTTCCCCCTCCCTCTTCTTCATGAATAATCTCTGTAACCTAGCCTACTGTACACTCAGCTGTCAGTTAGTGTCTCTGATTGCAACTCAGTCCTCTGTATGCAGTTTATATCTGATGGTACAAACACACAAACCAGATCCGCTGTGGATCCCTTGCTTGTCCGTTTCTATGAGAAGACATACTCACAGCGGTATCCCGATGCAAGTATGTAAGTGACAGCGCAGTTACCTTCCCACCGGCCAGAGCATACTATACCTTGCTTCACAGGCTCCCAGCGCTTGCACATCCCGCTCAGCCAATCAGTGGCTGCGGCAGGGCACTGATTGGCTAAGCGGGACGTCCAGACGCTGGGAGCCCCGAAGCAAACCGGATCGTGGAGCAGGTTCAGTATACTCCAGCCGGTGGGGGTTAAGGGGGCTGTCACTTACATACTCGCAGCGGGATGTCAATCCCGCTGCGAATATATTTATTCATAGAAACAGTTAGGCAAGAGATCTGCAGCGGAGTTAGCAGCAAGAAATCCGTTACAGTTTTGGTACGTGTGTTTGTACCCTTAAAGAAACACTCATATATAGTTGAATCTCTAAGCCCAAATGTGTTGGAGCTGTGGTCGAGGGGTAAATCACCTGTCTAGATACCACCAGCAGGTCTTTCTTTGGTTCGAATCCCCTGATGGAAATGAAATAATATTATGTATTTCTTATTTTTTCTTTTTATTGTATAATTTTTAAAACTGCACAGAATTCCCAATTAGGTCCGGATTTAGTTTTTAAATTTATTTTTTATACAATGATGAGAAAAATAAAAGATATATAATTATTTTTTTTCTTCTCATCTTTGTATTAAAAATACTAAACTAATTTGGACCTGATTGGGAATTCAATGAAAAAAATATATATATATTTCATTTCCATCAGGGGATTTGAACCAAAGAGAGAACTGCTGGTGGGCTCTAAAGGTTCTAGACCACAGCTCCAACACATTTAGGCTCAGAGATTCAACTATATCTCATTGCAGATAAGTCATCTTCTGGCAGATACTGACTGGCAGCTGAATAAGCAGGAGGGCGGGCAGCATTAATTATTCATGAAGAAGAGGGAGGAGAGAGAAGTGATGAGGTGCACCAGGGTGCAGCACAAACACTGAGCCATAACTCCTCTTTGACTCTCTGTTACAGTAGGAGACCTGAGATTGTGCATGATCTACTGCACTGACAGATTACTAAAAGGTACCATGCTTACTAGGGTACTGCCAGCTACAGCACACTGTCAGCACATCAGGTTGGGCCCAGGTGCTGACTGATTCCCTAAATACTAAACGGGCAAACTAGATGGACCAAGTGGTCTTTTTCTGCTGACTGTTTCTTGACAGCTATCTAATAGTGTAATTATAAGGTAGTTAGCCCAATAATATCCTCCCCCCCCCCCCGTGCTTCCATATAGTAGGTAGTATCCCCTCCTGTAGATAGTAGAGGCATGCAAAAAAGGATAGAAAAGTGTCAGACCTAACCAGTGACACCATGCTTCAGTGTCCTGTAGTAAGGATCTGCATTACAAATAGATCTACACTACAGTATTTTATTGGCAATGCATTTTATTTACTATAGGTGTCTGGCAGAGCATTTCATTTACTGCATGGAGGGGGTGTCTGGCAAGGCATTTCATTTACTCGTACCACCTAGTAATGCAGTTTTCTAAATAAAGTCATTATTTACTGAGTGTGCTGCTGAAAAAATCTGTAGCCTGGCCTAGTTTTGTCATTTTAATTTCAGCCCCATTGTGTAGACCTGGGGTAGGTCCGCATGAGATGATTTTTTCTACAGAGGGTTTTGACACCAGTCCATAAATTCTCCTTATGTCCAACATGTGACCTCCGTCCTGGAGGAGTTGCTAATTTTATGATGAATTAATAGGCATAGTTGTCTGCTGTATTTTGTGCT
Organism: Dendropsophus ebraccatus; assembly: GCF_027789765.1. NCBI lineage: Eukaryota > Metazoa > Chordata > Amphibia > Anura > Hylidae > Dendropsophus > Dendropsophus ebraccatus. The sequence continues at coordinate 89,246,784 of NC_091455.1, read as the reverse complement.
TTGGTTCGGACTCTACAATTGTTTCAGTATGCTGCATATGGTTAAGCAGTGTGAAATGCGTTAACATGACTATGTGCTTATGTAAGGGAGCTAAATAAGTACTGCTGATTAGTCTCATTTTAGTCTCAGGAAAGGTGAGGCCTGATGTGACCGCTGTGCTGGGGATTCCTGTTTACTGTTCAGTATTGAAGTAAAAGTTTCCATTAATACTTCAGTGTCTGTGGGATCAGAAGATTCAAGCCTATCAGATTACTGTCTGGTTTTTGAAAGAGAAATGCTTTCCAAACATCTGTTCCATGTTTGTGTGGACAGTGTCATGCAGTGTAACGCTTGTGGTATCTCTGTGGATAGGCCATTTAAGGGTGCACACCTGCCAGGAAAAGCTCCCATTGCTCACTACTAACTTTCCAAGCTGGTCAGCCTTAAAGAGACAGCTGTGCATATTTATGACCGTACTTATATCTTAGAGCAAGCTGAAAAAATTATCCATTTCAGCTCATTGATGTGAGATTTATTTCTCTTAGCTTTTCATTTCATTTTCTTTTAAAGATTTTATTGTTGTGCAAATCCTAATCTGATATATTTCAATAATTTTACATGTACTATAGCCGGCTCGGGCATTAATATCTTCTGGCTGGTTATGGAGGCCTCAGTAGAAATAGATTGAGATGTCCCACTGACGTCTAAGTAAAAGTTACTGCAGAATGGTGCAAAGACACAATAAAAAGTAAAAGATGTATATAACATACTGCATGTTATAATATAGGATAAATTTACAGAGATTACACTTGATGACTGATATGTTTTCTCTGTCTTAGCTGCTTCTAAATCTGTTTACTTTGGTAGATGTGTCCTTGACCCCATATAGCTGCACTCTGAAAATCTAAATAATCACATGTCTTGGTAAATGACAAGATTAGTGTGGTGTAGGACCATAAACCAAGGGTTAACACACACACATACTCTCCAGCAAAGTACTGGGCACCAAATAGAAGTCAGACAGAAATAATGACACAGCAACCTCTAGTGCAGGACACACACAGAGAAATCAGACAGTCTGCTTCACTACACTATGCATTTCCCAGTTGTTCTTTGGGGGGATCTGCACTTACAAGATTCCATGCACTTTTGTTTGAGTAAATTCTTCAACCTCTCAGTCATTTCCCGTAGCAAAAAATAATTTGCTGACCACAAAGACCTTACATGGGAATAGAACATGCATGTTACAGTCTATGTGCAGTTTACCGTGAGACAGTATTTTCTAAATCCCGGAAGGCAATAGTTTCCACACTATTTCTACTTCATATAATGTACAGGAAGGAACTCTTGGTGACTGTGGATAATTAGTCATCATTTATCTTTTTTTTTTTTTAAAGAGAATCTATCAACAAATTTGATGATCCCAACCTGCTGATAGAGACTACTGCTGGTGGATGGGTGGATCAGAGGCAGTGAGGGCTAAAGGACCATTTTGTACATTTAGGTGCCTACCTCTTATACTTTGGCTGATGAAGGGTATTCAGTACCTGTTCACTGTGCAACTTTCTTCTGGTGCGTTGACTGTATATTTGTTTTGGATGAAATTTGAGTGTTAGTGAGACGAACTACAAGTGGCTGGCACCCAGTCATCAGTGGGAAGTGCTGCCTACTGATGTTGAATATAGTAAGGAAATGCACATTAAATACTGTACATTAAAACTGTGCACACCTTTGGGCATTGATTAAGTAATCCCATATGGTAAGTTACAGAAAGTGGAAGAACTTAAAAAAAAAAAAGATGCAGGCACATTTCTGGGATATACAATTTGTATGCTTGTTGTATATCAGACTGATCTCTACAGGTCTCCCTGCATCATAAATAACTATATTACAGAAGGCACTGAAACTTTTAAACCACTACGCTATTGATCTGATACAGCTGTGTCAGTTCAGCAGCGTACTGCTGTAGCCGTTCGGTATCACTACATCATAACAAATTGTGATGCATGGACTACTGTAGAGTTCAGTCCATGATATACAATGAGCATACGGACTTAATATCACGGACATGCACCTGCAGCTCGGGGTTTCCACAATTAGACCATGCATGGACGATGTGCTGCATACCAGCTCTGGAACTGTTTAAAGCGTACAAGCTCTGGAACTGTTTAAAGTGTACAAGCTCTGGAACTGTTTAAACTTTGATACTGTACTGACACAGCCACACAACAGCCACAGTACTGTAGCGCAAATATTTATACTGTTTTGGAGCTTCTGGCATGATCATGAATGATATCGGGAGTTCCAGAGTCTGTTTTATAGCACGTCGACCGTAATTGCGGACCATTCACAGAACGCGCGAATGACCCCTCACTCGTGCTGTGAGGGCTTTGTGAGATAGCAGAAGGCGGCACAGCAGCATGGGTGTCATCAGTCTTGCAGGCCATTTCTTTAACCAAAGCCAGGGAGTATATGTCCCTGCTTTATATTTCCCATTATTATTGAATCCACTTCTGACTGGCTCCAAAAATCTGTCATAAAGACTGCAGCGTTTTCTCAAAAAACTGTGTGTTCTAGCCAACTAATGAAAAAAGCCTTTCTCCTGGACACTTGCCATAGCCGTTGTGGGGACATGAAATTACGTTTTTCTCAGTCATGCATCCTGCACAAAGTGTATGCAAAGGTATCTGAACACTCCCCTGTCCATCCTTCGTATAGATTTCTCAACAGTTTTAAGGGCTCAAATTTGATGTCCGTTCCTCTTTAGGGTGCCTTCACACAGGACGAAGCGGAAATCTCGCTTTCAGTTTTACAGCGAAATCCTCTACAATGTAAGGTCCTGGCAGGTCCCTTTTGAATACATACTTGCAGCAGTATGTAAATCACCAGCCCCATAACCCTTAATTGACTTCCACTGTATACATTACCTGTCTTCAATCCTTGCTGCATGGGGTCCCGGCTTCCTGCTCTTCTGCCCAGCCAATTGGTGGCTGCGGCTGGGCAACACACTGATTTGCTGGGCGGTAGAGCAGGAAGTCGGGTGATTTACATAAATGCAATGGTCTGAAAGATCCGCTGCGAGTATGTATTCACAGGGACCTGCCAAGACCTTACATTGTAGCGGATCTCGCTGCGATACCTCCTGTGTGAAGGCAGCCTTAAAATGTGCAGTTCTGAATCATCCTATAAAATAAGATATTTCAAGAGGTATTTCAGGAAGTCATGCCGGTGCAAAAGAAGGGAAAAAGGGTTTGCCAGGGAACTCCGAGACTTGCAGCAGGTAACCACAACTGTAAGGTAACCATTGAACAGTTTCCACCCAGATTACTAATTCATTTTTTTATATTCTCCCTGCAAGTTGTATCCTATAACCCGAAAGACATAATTTATTGAGAATTGATAGCATGGCTGTTTTTTCTTCTCATTGCAGGATAATGTAGAGCTGTAATGTTAATGCTAAAATCAGCAGTAAAATATACTTTTAGCAGTTTTTGATTTCTCATAAGAGCCCTGCTGCTAGGAAAACATGCTAACCAAGTGCTATCCCCTTGTAGCTGATCCTTTTATTATGTTTGCTTTGTGGTTACCAAGCATGAGCTTTTAGCATCCAGCTGCCCAGTGGGTAACCGTGAGTGTACATAGATTGAATACAACAATGTGGGTCTGTTTTACATTCTGTCGACGGGAAGGTTTTTTTCATGTAAATATCAGACTGTAAATTAACTTGTGGGCTATATATGGCATTCTTATATGTTAAAAAATACATATCCTTACTATTTTATCAACCCTAAGCATGTCTACATATTTTATGTCAGCAATAGAAATTTCATTGTAATAAAACCTTATCTCAAAAGCTACTTGTATGTACAATCTAAAAGAATGATGTTAATCTCTGTGTATACTTTATTATTAGTTTTACTTTTATGTATTGTTTAATTGTGTATGTTGTGCTGCTTTTCAGCGTTTTGCCAGATGTAAAGCATTATACATTTTTACTTCTCTGCTTGCCTTTAGGCCAACATGTTTAGAATAGTAGGGTAATAGGAATTAAATGTTCACAAGTTTAAACCCCCCCACACGCTATTTTTTTCTTTTGTGTCATTAAGATATTAGTGCAGTGCTTGAATTAGATTAATAACGTTGTCTCTTGTTGGCCTAATGCCACTAACTGCGTCTAGTAATATGCTAGAGAACAAAGGTAAATTAATGTTTATTGTTTTGCCCAGGTGCTAATGAGAGAATCTGTGTTGCTATTGGTTCTTCTATAAATTTTTCTTTCCCCATGTTGATATTCTATTCATTTTGTAACTATGCTTTTTATTTTTATATCTGACTTCCTGCGGCAGTAGAGCATATTCAACTCACTTTAAAACTTAGGTCCGTGGCTATTTAGTTTTAAGCTATGTTCCCACAACCTCTTTTTGTGGTCATTTTACTTAACCTTTCTACGTGGCTGTTATCTTGGTGGCAAAATTTGGTCGCAATTTGCACAATACGTCCATATTTAAGCACCAAAAAGGCAACCACAAAATGGCCAAAAGGACTTTGTGGGAACATGACCTTAAAAGGGTTAGGGTCCTATTACACTGAGCGATTTTTAACCACTAACGATCGCAAACGAGATTATCGTTAACCTGAAAACGCTCACCATATTACACTGAGCGATAATCATTAGTAACGATCGTTACTATGATCGTTATTGCTATGGTTACTATGATCGTTTATTCCTTCTGATCCCAGAAAAACAATGAACAATGTGCTATTACACTGAACGATTAGTGAACAATGCAGAACTTGAACGAACGTGAAATTACAGCGATTAGCGAATGATTAACGATCATTTTAGGTTTAGATCTAAATCAACGATTAGCGTTTAAATTTGAACGATTTAACGATTTTTAGCACGATAATCGTTCTATGTAATAGGGCCCTTAGCCACTTTATAGTAAAATGTTTAGTGCACAGTATTAGTATAAGTGTACTCACTGCATTTACTGAGAGCAGCTCCTTGTGTACTTCATAGAGCTAAAATCAGGTGATTCTGTCCATGAGCTGGACAACATGGAGGAGAATGTGACCATGCCCCTCCCTATGTCCTCCATAGGCATATACAGGCTTAATGGTAGACACAGGGGGGAGAGGCAAGGTCACATTAATTCTCCTCCGTGTCGGCCATCTTATGGACAGAATCACCACAAAGCAAGGCAGCCCAGCCTGAAGGAGGTGTGTCTGATGTTGGGTCTATGAGGTACACAGGGAGCTGCTGTCAGTATATACAGTGAGTACACTTACTAATACTGTACACTGACCTATTTTACTATGAAGTGTCTAACCCCTTTAAGGTACAATTAAATTGCTTACTGAATGGAGAGTAGTTATCCAATCACTTTTGATGCGGCTGAACTTGGCATTTTTCAGGAAGAAAAAGAATGCCAGAATTGTTTCTGGCTTTTGTTGGATACTGTGGCCAGATGTTAGGTGACAGTCAATGGAGAATAATGAAACTCAATACTCACAGGACTTTTTTCAGGACAGTTTGGCATTTTTCAGTGCATTCATAGTTTTGTGAAGTCGCAGAAGGCCCTGCATATTGGCATTTTTTCTGGATACTGGAAAGAAATAGCAGGGGACGAAACTCCAGGCCTAAAAACACCTTTACTTATTTACACTAAAATGAGAACATAAAAAAAAAAAAGACTAAAAGCAGGGTATTTATTTTTTTCAGTCCAGGAAAAAGCTGTGCAAAGTTTGTGTCTGAGGGAAGGCTTTACTCACTGTACGTGCCGGCATTAGCTCCCTGTGTACCTCATAGAGCCAACAGCAGATTTCCCTCCTCCAGGCTGTGCTGCCTTGCTTTGTGGTGTTTCTGTCCATAAGATGGCCGACATGAAGGAGAATTAATGTGACTTTTCCTCTTCCCTCTGTGTCCACCATTAAGCCTGTATATGCCTATGGAGGACATAGGGAGGGGGCATGGTCAACATGGGAACATAGCCTAAAAATAAATAGCCACGGACCTAAGTTTTCAAGTGAGTTTAATATGCTCTACTGCCGCAGGAAGTCAGATATAACAATGAAAAGCATGGTTACAAAATGAATAGAATATCACTCACTTTGCCTCTGTGTTTGCAGATCAACATGGGGAAAGAACATTTTATAGAAGAACCAATAGCAACACCAAATGAATTTAGCGGCAATAGGTTTAATGTATGGTAATATAATGTATCCAAATGTTTCCAGGGGAGAACAAAATTGTGTTAAAGGAAAACCAAATGTCTGCATGTGTACACTGATTTATGATTTCTAAACAGGTGTATCCGTCAAAGTGACTCATTGCCTCCTCATCAGAATTGGTTTCCAAATACATTTTAGTTAATATTTATTTCAAATGGTTAGAGTTTTATTTATTTATATATATTTTTTTTACTGTTTCTGAGTTTTTCTCCATGCCATTTATGAATTGGTGGTTATCTAATTGCTTGTGGCTGTGAAGCATACTGTTGGGAATCATCACAGGGTGGGTAGGGGAGGGGGCTGCTGTTTCTATGAAGGTGTAAGTGAGGCTACGCTAATTATTCAGGCGTTCATACAGCTCCGCTTCATTATCACACCTTGATGATTGAGTTGTTGGTTATGCCACAGTGTTATGTCACTGTGCCTTTTAATGTACAGGTCACTTTCAGTTGCACTTGAGTTATGTAAAAGGAGAGACCAAATAATAATGCAGGATTATTTATATTTGATTTTATTAATTGAATATAATAGCTGCTCAAAATACAAATGTTTTGGCTTTTAAACACATGCAGAAAGGATACTGTTTTTGCATAAATGCTGCTTATAAAAAGATCAAAGTATACATTTGCACATCTATACAGATAAATGTATGCTCTATACATAACCAATAAATGTGATCTAAAAGGGGTTGTATAGAGATTAAATAAAATTCACAGTAGGGGGCTTTGAATCATCATGATGAACTCCCAATATATACTACTATGCTTATTCATTGGAGTCTTCTAGTATGAATACTTATGGGAGACATGAAAATACCCTCAGTTGTCTGTAGTGTGTATAGTATCTTTGGAAGGTATTTTTTATGTATTTGGGAAGAGGGGGTGTCTTATATACTGTAGCTATTAAATATCCTGTTTCTTTCTTCCTCTACCAAACAGCACACAGTACTGGCCTCATCTTAAACATATACTGAGTACCTGCCAGCACAGCCGCTAATCCAGACCACCACTGGATTAGAATGGAGTTTGCTCACTTTTCCATAATGCTTGGTTTGTATCCAATGATACCCCAACTTCTGGAGTAAGGGCTCATGCACACTGAGCAAAAGACGAGGAATTGAAGAAGAATCCGCTCTTAAATTCTGCTTGAAATTTTGTTCAATGGGATTTCTGCTCTGTTGTTCACACTGCAGAATTTCTGAGCAGAATTTTCTGCTGCAGATCTGCTTTCTGCCCAAAGAAGTGACATGTCACTTCTTTGGGCGGATTCTGCTAGAGGAATCCTATATAAGTCAATGGGGCTTGAATTCTGCTTAAAATTCTGCTTGAATTCCACTTGCATTCTGCTTGAAATCTGCTCAAATTCGGCTTCTATTCTGCTCCTATTCTGCCAGAGCAGGAATTTCAAGCAGAAATCTTCCCTCTTCAATTCCTTGTCTTTTGATTAGTGTGCATGAGCCCTTAGGGTGCCTTCACACCTACCGAATCCGCGGCGAGTTTGCAGCGAAATCAGCTGCAGATCCTGTACTGTGAAGCTCAATGGGTCCCATACACGGAGCTGATCCGCTGCCTGCATGGGACCCGGCCCCTTTAACCCCTGCGCCGCTGCCAGCAGCCCGCAGCTTACAGGCCCGGCCCCCCCTAAACCCATGCACCGCCCGCACGCCCGATCGCTGCCCCAGCCCCCCACACGCCCGATCGCCGTCCTGCCCCCCCCCCGCATGCCCGATCGCCGCCCCCCCCCCCCCCCACCCCACATGCCCGATCGCAGTCCCGCAACCCCGGCCCCGAACATACATCACCGGCTCGGCCCGTGGCTGTGTGATGCTCCCGTGGCAGGTGATGCATGCTCTGGGCCGGGGCTGCTATCGGGCGTGTGTGTGTGTGTGTGTGTGTGTGTGTGTGTGTGTGTGTGTGGGGGGGGGTGACGTGTGGGGGTTTAAGGGGGCCGGGGCTGTAAGCTGCGGATCCTGTAAGTGTGAAAGCACCCTTAGAGTTGACTTTGATGCTGATCTGGCAGTGGTTTTGCTGGCAAGTACTTTTTAAATAAGTAACAGAGTCCCTCACTTGGGTCCTCCGTTAGTAAGTCGATGCAGACAATAGTTAGTTTATCTCGGCTGATTGTGTCTTTTGGTCCTGACCTAAAATCATTGGCGGCTGACTGAGCATCACTACGTGTAATAGCGATGCACTGCTGACAACTCTGTAAAGAAAATAAATAAAGTATATATATACCTGTCCATTCTCTCTGGTATCTTCTTGGCTGCTCTCCGTAGCTGCAGGTGGAACTGCAGAGACTGGCTGAGCAGCCTGCGACTTCAGAGACAATCAGTAGCAGATAGCGCTTATTTACATTGCTGATTGGGCCGTGTAATATGGTCCTTAACCTGCCTTTTTCATACATTACAGAGACAGCGTGCTGAGTTCAGTGGTAGCCATGTACTACTTTACTGCTCGTGTGGTGCTGCTGACGGAGAATATAAGTTTTTCTGCCATATCCTGCACATTTTACAGATGGAGTCCTTTGCAGTGTGACTCCAGGTTTTCCCGTAGATCCCTAAGAGTCCTTGCAAAGTGATTTCCTGCAATAAGCGAACTTTAATACAAATACATTCGAATTTGAAATAAATTTGAAGTCTCCAAAACCATGTTAAAATGCCAGAATTTTGTCATGTGAATATATCAGAGAATTTTTTCAGAACTTTTTCTACCTTTAATCTCTACAATTCAATTGAAAAACAAACTGAAATCTTTTTAGGGTTTTGTTGAAGTACCCTTTGACTTTATAGCAGCATTCAGTCTTTCTGGGTCAGTCTATAAGTATGGCACATCTTTACCCACTGTTACTTGCAAAATTTCTCATAATCAGTCAAACTGCAAGGACATCTCCAATATACACTCCTCTTTTTTTAACCCACAGATTTTCAGTTCAGGTCTGGTCTTGCTGGGCTGTTTGAAAACTTTGATCTTTCAGCAAATTCTTTTATTGATGTGGAGCAATGTGTTGCATTGTTGTTATGCTAAAAAGTTAAATTTGTCTTCAGCTTTTTAGCAGAGGCCTGAAGGTTTTGTGTCAGAATTGACTGATATTTGTAACTGTTTGTAGTTCTCTCCACTTTGACCTTAAAGCTCCAGCTTCAGAAAAACTGCCCCAAAGCATAAAGCTGCCTCTGCCATGCTTCAATGTGGGTATGATGTTTTTTTGGTGTTATGGCTTTGCACTAAACATTTATTTTGGCACTATGGCTCATCAGACCATAAAATGTTTCCCCACATGCTTTTGCCAGACTTGTTGTAGGTTTTGCTAAAACATAGCTGGGCTTTGATATTTTTCCTTTTGTAAGAAAAGGCTTCTGTCTTTGGCACCATACCCCACAGACCAGACATCTGAAGATTATTGGAGATTGTTGTCACATGCAGTTCACAACCAGTACCTCCATAAGTTTCAACTAAGAAAATGTCAGGAAAACCCTACTAGCAAAAATGTATATGGAGTTATTCAGAATCACCATAGATGATGGCGACTTTCTACTGACTACTATTTACTTGTGTTTTAATGTAATGCCAATTCCGAACAGAATCACATTTCATGATTATAAGAGGCTGTTTAAATATTTTGGCCTTTTAACAGGGGTTTGACAATATGTTTTTTTTATATCCACTGTATGTGTTGTCAGAAGCACAAAACGTATTTAAAATATACCTGTCGTTATAAAAAGCTTTTGATCGAACCGGGTCTCAGTGTTCAGACCCATACTGATTAATTGATATAGTGGGGAGGGGACTTTAGCTGTGTTCTCTCCCTGCTCTGAGGCTTTTTATTCAGAGCGGAGACTGGACTTACTGCAGCGTTTCTCCTCCCCGCTCTATCTTCCAATTGGTACGGGTCTGAACATTTAGACCCGGACCGATCAAAACTTTTGATGTGTCAAAAGTTTTTTTTATAAAGACAGGTACACTTTAAAAGGTTTGCTTAGGAACTGAATAAACTGTCAAAAGTTTTGATCGGTCAGGGTCTAAGTTTTCAGATAGGAAGAACAAACCAGGAGGACTCCGCGCTCAGCCTGGTCCTCTACCGCTCTGTGTCACGTGAGGAGACTGCCCCATAAGTCTATGGGGCACGTCTCTTCTCACTGACACAGAACGGGGAGGCGACCATGCGGAAAACTTTTAAAATGTCTCCAGTATGTCAAAAGTGTTTTGTTTAAAGGGGTTATCCAACGCTACCAAAAAGGCCAGTTTCTTCCAGAGACAGCCCCACTCTTGTCTCCAGCTTGGGAGGGATGGAGCTGCTCACTTCCATTGAAGTGAATGGAGCTTAATTGCAAACCACACCTGAACTGGAGACAAGAGTCGTGTTGTCTCTGAAAGAAAGGGGCCATGTTTTTGTAGCACTGGATAACCCCTTTAAGGAGGTATAATAACTCAACTTTTGTATCCCTTAATATCAAACCATTTAAATGCAGATGCTTTATTTAAAGCGTAACTGTCATATTTTTTTTTATTGCAGAAATCAGTAGTATAAGCGATTTTAAGAAACTCTGTAATAGGTTTCATCAGCCAAAAAAGTCTCCTTCTGTACTCAAGAAGCAATCTCCCAGCCTCCCCCCCTGACTTCTTATCTGTGCATTATCAGGCAAACACATCTTCATTACAGAGAAGCCAGTGAAGACGGGCTCTGCTCTCTCCATTGTAAGCCTATGAAGGGGGTAGGGGCTGAGGGAGATGAGGGAGCAGGAAGAGGTGACATGAAGGTCAGCTGTTTGTAGACTCTCTGGGCACCTAAAACGCAGGATTCAGGTGTCAGAAAGGTCAGTGCTTATCTATGAACTTACTGAGAGAAGATTGCAGGGTGTTGTGCTGTGCAGGGCTGCTCTGTGCTCAGTCACTCCTAACAGCCCCTCCCCTCTCCATAGCCACATAATGGACACAGAAATCCTGCTTCATTTGATGTGAGGGGGGGGGGGCTGGGAGATTGCTTTTTCAGTCCAGAAGGAAACTCTCTTGGTTTATAAAACCTATTACAGAGTTTCTTAAAATCGCTTGTACTGTTGATATTTAATGTTTAAAAAAAAATTACCCTGAAATGACAGTTAGGCTTTAACTTATTGGCTGCAGAATGTTCCATTACAAAATTATAATGCACTACATTTAGAATCTGAGAAAGAGCTAACAATTAGGTCCTCACTCCTCTACTTAGAGGGGAACTCCAGGTAGAGGTTAAAAAAAAATCCTTCTGCAGAAGCATATAGCATCACTTACCGTAATGCTATACTTTCTGTATTTTGTGGCTATACTTCATGGTTGCAAAACAGGAGTCCGTGGAGCCTCGGTTGCGAGTCTCAAAACACGGGATAGCCAGATATCTCTAGCCTGTTGCCACGGGGTGCCTCCATGATAGGGAGAGCACCACACCACCCTGATAAATAGCCCCTTAAGTCCCACTCGGTTGCGAGTATTGGAACATAAATAGGGAAACACCAGGGTGGCCCCTTTTGTCAATGTCTAACTCAAGGTGCGAGTATTGCGATCATGACAAGGGCTTGCCAAGGCAGGCTTCCGTCCACAGACAGCCATTTCGGGGTTTTTGCCCCTCGTCAGTGTGGAGTAGGATTCTGGCTAGTTGGGGCAATAGCAAATCGACCAACAAAACACAGTAATCACTGAACTCAAGGAGAACAGTGAAAAAAAAATTCCAATGAAGTACTCAATCAAGAGTCTCCACTGATGCCCCCAAAAATTGTGGAGACTCTTGATTGAGTACTTCATTGGAATTTTTTTTCACTGTTCTCCTTGAGTTCAGTGATAACTGTGTTTTGTTGGTCGATTTGCTATTGCCCCAACTAGCCAGAATCCTACTCCACACTGACGAGGGGCAAAAACCCCGAAACGGCTGTCTGTGGATGGAAGCCTGCCTTGGCAAGCCCTTGTCATGATCGCAATACTCGCACCTTGAGTTAGACATTGACAAAAAGGGGCCACCCTGGTGTTTCCCTATTTATGTTCCAATACTCGCAACCGAGTGGGACTTAAGGGGCTATTTATCAGGGTGGTGTGGTGCTCTCCCTATCATGGAGGCACCCCGTGGCAACAGGCTAGAGATATCTGGCTATCCCGTGTTTTGAGACTCGCAACCGAGGCTCCACGGACTCCTGTTTTGCATATTTAAATTTTTCGGGGCATCAGTGGAGACTCTTGATTGAGTACTTCATTGGAATTTTTTTTTCACTGTTCTCCTTGAGTTCAGTGATAACTGTGTTTTGTTGGTCGATATACTTCATGGTTGAGCAGTTGTACACAGTACTACAGGTTCCAGAATGCAATGCTTTTCCTCAGCTGTTCATCACAGTCCTTCACCCTGCACATTCTCTTCCAAAGTTGTTTGAAGAACATCTGGGCTGTGTTCACAGGCTAGGCTGTGCAGTTTCATTGTGTTACTGAATTATTTGCAGTACTTTATCATTTCATTGTAGTCCCACCCACACAGCACGCTGTATTCTCTACCTGTAACGCTGATATTGGGATAAAGTAAAGAACTTTTTTTTATTTTATTTTTTTCTTTTCATCTCCATGCACATATTATGATCAAGCTCCTTTTAACTTTGAATAGATATCTTACATAGGAAGTTATGAATCATTTTTGTCCAGGTGGGATTGGCAGTACCAGCTCTGATCTCTGCCATTAAGCATAATTTAATTGTGTTACTGCATCATTTTTGTGAATACGCTGCAGTACTGCAATGAGGGTCCAACATGTGTGAACACAGCCCTAATTTTACTGCAGAGTTTTGCACAATCTGCAAAGTTGCAGCAGCTGCTTCTGGCGGATCAGAGATGGTGAATCACTTAGATGATTGGGGGATCCAGCCAAGCCTCCTGTGACATCACACCCTGCCTGGAGCAGGAGAAAATGTGGATTGGCACAGAGGCCATTTTTCTTCACTTCCTGGATTTCAATCAGCTACCAGTGTGGCAGAAACGCACAGATATGGTAATACATTATATAGACACGTCTATATAACTTTTATTGCACTTTTAATAGAAAACCAGTTTTCCTTATGTGGATTTCCCCTTTAACAATCTTTATCTTGGTGGGTGGCGCTGTTACTGAATGTCACAGACAACCCCTTTAACTTCTTTAAAAACTAGGAAAACTTTCTATTACATTTTATTTATTCAATGATTTTAAAGATCTCTAACAATTATCTTTTCCAGTTCAACACTTTTCAGTTCAACCACTCTGTGGTATGCAGTTGATGTGCAGATTATAAGTTTGACTTTGAAGACAAGAGTTATTTGTTACTAGCTATCCAAATCCTGTTCTACTTTATAGAGTCAAGCACATAAATCTATTAGGTCCTGTTTTATGTCTTAATTTGGGATTTGTGGAACATTAGGTAAAAAAAAAAAGCTTTGAGATTACCACCCAAATTGCTTTAAAGAGTGCTCTTCTGATTGGTTGCTGCTCAAAGAAAATGCTCTGGATATGCAGATGGTCGTCTTTTACAGAGATTTCACTGTATTTTCCTGATGATTCTACGTTTAGTGTTTAACATAGATTGTTGGCTGGTTAATAAAGCAGTTGTCTCAGATATTGGTTACCTGCCTGTCTGCATTTGCTTCAAACAACATTTTCTAACACACACACAATCATTAAATTTTAAAAGCCGAGGAGGATACAGCAGCATTGATGCATACAATAGCTTTGCCTAAAGCCAAGATTATCAACTAGAGACATGGTTCATAACTGGAGACATGGTTTATGGCCAAGAGGTGAGGCCTAATATTGGCTGGCTCTCTGTTGATTTTTACACAGCCTGAAGTGTTTCAGGGGAAGCGGTGTTTGAATAAAGTGCTTTTAACCCATATTTGCTCTGAGGCATTTAAAAATAGAGATGCCATTTTCTCCTAAAAGAGGAAGACAATCCTTTTCCCTGGGAGGCTTTGCTGCAACATCTCTGATTTGATTTTTACTTCCCATATACAAGCGGTCTCATAGGTTAAGGGTGGACTTAACATAATCTTCTAATACAAAGATACAAAGCACAGCTGGATACTGCTGATTTCATATATATATATATATATATATATATATATATATATATATATATAGTAGACATGTCACTGGTAAAGTGTGCGAGGGGGTGTACATCTCACCTAGGTTACAGCTTAGTGTGAGATGGTAAATCTGGGAGAGATCGGTTGCTCAGCAGTGATATGCTGCTGAGTCGTTGTTTAAGTTTTCCGGGCCGGATTTACTGGAATGGCGGATAGGTTGGTAGTGGGATCTGCCATTCCCTCCCCCTCGATCCAGTGTGGGTTTTGGGATCAGGTGAGCTCTGATCCCAATCAGCCTGAGAAGGCAAAAAGCTCTCACAGTGTACAGGTCCTTGCTCTTAGCCAGGAGGAAACAGCCTGCATGCTGTAGTTGCTGGGAGCAAGGGATACCACTGCTGCTGGGGATTGTCCATACCCTGCGATACTGTTATCAAAGTGGCGGAGAGGTAACCTGTTGTGTTAGTTAGCGCCCAGACGGGCAAGACCTTTTGTTTTGTTTTGGTCTTTAAGCACAGTGTTGCTATATTTCTGTTATGGACTGTTTATGCTACAAATAAACTCCAAGCTGTTTTATAAGTCCAAGTGTGCTGCTGAGCTGTGTCCAACACACCATCCCCCGGGAAGATCCTTACAATATATATATATATATATATATATATATATATATATATATATATATATATATATATATATTTGCATTTTAGCAGATTGATTTGCAATGAAAATAAATTCCCTGCGCTTGTTCATTATAAATAGGTTTTGAATACAGTGAATGTATGATGACATGAACTACAGATTGCTACGTTTCCCCTTGTAGATACCGCGTGTTACACTTACATATTTTTTACTAAATTTATATAATTTTGAAATATAGCCGTTTTAAAAAAATGTTCTTTGTTTAATCTGCTATTAGACATTGTGCGGCAGCTGTAGGAGCTCTCAGCTGCCGCCATTGTCTGTGCTGGGAACACATTGTATGTCTTGGCCATAACTTGCCTGGTCTTCTCAAGCGCTACAGCGCACACAGTACTGGTGGCAGAGAACCTTCCTTAGTGTATTGCTTATCACTAGCACTTTGTGTGCTGCAACCCCTAGCAGAGCGAGTATGAGCAGGCGGCATGTAGTAATCACTGCACATTCTACTAGAGGCGCAAGGTGCTAGTGACTGAACCTCTCCTAGTGTATTGTATACTCTAATGCCTAGCTAAGATACATTACAATGTAAGGGTGCAAACACACACAGCAGATACGCAGCAGATTTGATGCTGTGTTCAGTTATTTAGACCTAATCTGCTGCGTATCGCAGCAGTAAATACGCAGCGTATATGCCGTGTGTGTTTGTACCCTAAAAGACACTAGTGGAGGTTTTCTGTCACTAGGGCAGGGTGCGGTGACCAGAGTATGATAAGTCCTTTTTAGTTCCTGAAACAGATGTTGGTGGCAGCAGAGTGCCCGGTCACCCATTACTGTTGCCACACAGTGTGTGTGCAGATTGAGCAGAAACAGTATTTTTAAAAAATATATTACATTAAAAATGTATGTTTTAGATAGGACAAAATTGTATTCACTGGAATTCTCTTTTAAAGTAGATTTAAAAAAGGCCAACATCTGTGGCTTAACCCCTTTAAGTGACCAGGGATAAGCTACAATTCATGGCACTACCATACATATATGTATGCATAAGCCAAAAAGACAGAAATGGCTGCACATCGCACCCATGGCTGACACGAAAGCCATTTCTGTCTTTTTGGCTTGTGCATACATATATGTATGGCATGTGCTGAGATTAACTTTTGAAGGGCCATGGCTTTATACTGTTAATCAGTGGGTGCTGTTATTTTGGATCATCCCCACTCACATTTTATTGGTCTATTCTAGATTGTCATCTGTAAGGGTCCATTTACATAGAAAGATTATCTGACAGATTATCTGCCAAAGATTTGAAGCCAAAGC
This sequence comes from Dendropsophus ebraccatus, assembly GCF_027789765.1. Classification (NCBI taxonomy): domain Eukaryota; kingdom Metazoa; phylum Chordata; class Amphibia; order Anura; family Hylidae; genus Dendropsophus; species Dendropsophus ebraccatus. The sequence continues at coordinate 89,230,561 of NC_091455.1, read as the reverse complement.
CAGGAACAGACTATAAACAGACATCAGGTCATAAAGGAAAGCCTGAGATTTCTCCTCTTTTCAAATCCATTCCTGGCTTTGGCTTCAAATCTTTGGCAGATAATCTGTCAGATAATCTTTCTGTGTAAATGGACCCTAAGTTCTGGTTACATAGAATTTTTTCCTTCAAATTTATATATCAATCAGCTCATCTCCTCTTGCTCTATAACAGTGCTTCTCAAGCTGTGAGGCGTCCCCCAGTTGCTGGTTAAGCACAGCTGGGGAAGCAGTTCTCACAAAGGTGTCCTTTCCCTGACTGCAACAGTCACTGCTTTAAGAACACCATTGACTCATTTTGTACTTATTTTATGTTATACAGAGATTAGGAGACAAATGGAGGGTAGTCTAAGCAATAGTTTTTATATTTGCATGGACTTCTACCACAGATGGTGAGGGCCCAGCAGGGGCGTAATGTCTCCCGGCCCCTGGTGCGAGTGGTCAACTTGCACCCCCCCCCCCCTTTCACCAAGCAATGCTGCTGGTAGGTGTATGTGTATGTGTGTGTATATATATATGTATATGTATATGTATATATATATATATATATATATATATATATATATATATATATATATATATATATATATATATTGTACCGCAAGACGGATATTACCAATAACACCAGCATATAGAAAGAGAAAATATTATCACCATACATATTACCGCCATACTGTTACTGACCAAATCCTGTATACTGAGACCAATATTGCCAATAATACGAGTATACAAGGGGCAAATATTACTGCCACACCACATCCACTACCATCACCACCATATTGTTATTGACCAAATCCAGTATAACACGTAACAAATATTACCACCACATACTGACTAACACCGCCACATACTGACTAACACCACCGCTGCTACTGAATAAGATCCACTGTACACAGACCACTATCACCTCATACAGTCATATAGAGGTGGACGCAGCTCCACACAGGTTGTATACACCATATAAATTACAGTGCAGTTATATCAGGTGACTCACAGGGGACGTCTTCTCTGATCGGAGGTCTTCCCTTTTCATTTTCTTCTTCTCCATCTGCCCTAGGCCATTATGAGAACTTCTCCGAGCCACAAATCCACAGAATCTGCCAGACAGACATATTAGGCTCCTCACACTGGCACCATCCTCATCTCTTTACACACTGCACATCTGTATTGGCCCCTTTACACTCTCATTTAGTGGGTAGCCCTGACACTATGTAACCCCCCCCCTTATAGTATATATAGATGCCCCCCACTGCATGTTGCCCCCCCTTTATAGATGGCCCCCTCTCTCCCCCACCCCTTATAGATGGCCCCCTCTTCTCCCTTCCTTATAGATGGCGCCCTCCCCCCCTTATAGATGCCCCCCTCTCCCCCCCCTATAGATGGCCCCCTCTCCTTTTAGATGGCCCCCTCTCCTTTTAGATGGCCCCCTCTCCTTTTAGATGGCCCCCTCTCCTTTTAGATGGCCCCCTCTCCTTTTAGATGGCCCCCTCTCCTTATAGATGGCCCCCTCTCTCCCCCCATTTTAGATGCCACCCTCTCTCCCCCCCATTATAGATGCTCCCTCTCCCCCCTCCCCTTATAGATGGCCCCCTCTCCCCCTCCCCTTATAGATGCCCCCCTCTCCCCCTCCCCTTATAGATGCCCCCCTCTCCCCTATAGATGCCCCCTCTCCCCCCCTTGAAGATGGCACCCTCTTTCCCCCATCCTTATAGATGCCCCCCTCTCCCCCATTAAAGATGGGCCCTCTTCTCCCTCCTTGTAGATGCCCCCTCTCCCTCCATTATAGATGGCCTTCTCTTTCATCTATGCTAAGCAGAATTTAAAAAAAAACACAAACTCACCTAACAACCCGCTCCCCCGGCGATCCTCTCTTCCTTCAGGCTCGTCCGGCCCCCGGCTGTTGCGCAGCTGCCGGGGGTGTGCCGTGCATCAGTGAACTCCCTATGCGCCGGGGCTGGGACTTCCGGCACAGGAAGCGTCTCTGACGTGCGCTTCCTGTGCCGGAAGTCAGGGCCACAGGAGGCACAGGGAGTTCACTAATGCGCCGCGCTGCCGGGGGTGTCCCGTCCTATCCCGCGCATCAGCCGGTGGCCCGGACAAGCCTGCTCTTAAGACCGCGACCGCTGCAACCCTGGTAGCTACGCCACTGGGGCCCAGCATTCTCTTGGTCAGTCTGGTGAGGCCCAGGCATCATTTTGTCTGTTGGGTGAGGCTCCAGTAGAAAAAGTTTGAGAAGCACTGGTCTATAATATGATGTTTGAAGGAAGGTCTATGCTTTTAATGTAATAGGTTCTTTAAGTAAAAAATGTAATAACTTTATGGGGAACATTGGCCTATATTTTCACATCAGTGTTTCCCAGGCACCAAGATGACTAGATTAGGTAGTTCATTTGTATGTACTAGTGTCTATAGTCTACTGAAAATATCTGTTCTCTCCATTAGATGAACTATTGCAGCAGACTATTAGTAGACATTGCTTTCCTTGTTTTTGCTGTAGACTGTATTGTTGTGATACAGTAACCTAGAATGTTTTATGTCCACGTTAACTTATCTTTCGCTATAGTACTGCACATTTATGTAGTGACCAATTGCTTAAATGTTCAGGTATGGTTTCTGTATTTTACACTTGTGTATTGTATACTGTCCTGTAGCACATTATACCCAATAGTTTACCAGATACTACCCTTACAGCTGCTTGGATTTTAAGTATATATATTATGGCTTAAATGTATATTCTCACTGCTAGGTTTATAAGAATTTGATATAATGCAGGGTTATTCATGTCTGAATGAACAATAGAAAATTCATATGCGCAAAAATATGTCAACCCCAGTCCTGACACATTACTTTCCTGTTTAAAATAGGGACTCAACAAGAGCTAACCAGGTTAACAGAGGACACAGAAGTTCAGGCAGATGACACATCCCAGTCTGAATGTGACATTTCCTATAGCATGCACAGTTTCATTGAGAAGCTGTCCATACTGCCCTCAGGAAAGATTACATTCACTTACGCTGTACTTGAACTTTATTGGATTCTACGATTCTGGGACTTTCCCAGCTAGTTTAAAACAATGAACAGCGCTGGAAAAATAAAAAGTAATTACTATTCCTATCAAATTCTGATGTAATCGTGCTGATTACATGATGAGCCAGGGCTAGACTATACAGGAATAAGAAGACTAGACTTTACCCACAGTCATAGCCTTTTAACCACTTACAGTCTCTAGCATCCATCATAATTCAGGCTTGCTTAAGGTTCCTGTGTAGGCATTATTATACAAATTTTCATAAGACTAATTTAAAACCCCCTATATGATATGTCGTCTATACAGTGGTCCCTCAACTTACAGTGGCCTCGGGTTACAATATTTTCAACATGCAGTGTTCCTACCTGAACCATTGGAACTTGAGACCAGACTGAACATACATTGCTATGAACAGCCAGGATCTACAGCACATGTGAATAACTAGAGGATTGGCCAATAAAAGTGGCCATACCCCAGTAATAGTGAAGTCCATGCAGTGAATGACTGCACATAGACCCAAAGCAAAGAGCAACCATAATTAATTAACATAGCTGCCAGGAATAAAGACACAGACACCGATGTAACTTTTGCTGGGTGGTGATCGGCCACAGCTTTTAATTATTTCTCAAACCAAACCAATAACCGGGCACGTAGTGACGAACTCTTAGACCGAGGGGTGTAAAGGGGTATGCCGGACAACAGACTCCTGCCGTGCAAGTCCGCCTTACTAACCCAACACGCCTGCTTAGCAGGTAATTTCCGCCAGCTGTGACTTATGTATGATTACAAAAAGAAAGCACAAAAAGAAACAAAACACCATGACAAACCAAGATCAAAAGGGAGGGCGGGTGGGCAAACCGGCTGCAGATCAGTCCTGTGGAGACTGAGGGCAGGAAGAGGAAGTTCAGGTTCCTAAAGGCAGAGGGAGGGGTTAGAGCAAGGAGGGAATCCGGCCTATTGGCCACAGAGCTCATAGGAAACATACAGGAGCTGTCTGAGAGGGGTGTGGGGAGGAGTTACAGCCTCACAGTAACTGTTAACCCTTTCCTGGCAGCTGCTAACGATCAGGTTTTAGGAGGAAATAGTGCACCCTCCATATCCAGTCAGTATGCACCCTCCATATCCAGTCAGGTGCCTTCCAGGCTGTCTAGTAGCCCCTTTAGTAGTGTGATACTACATGTCCTGTACTGCTCTTTACCGGTGCCAGGACAAGCTGTTCCTTTGGGCACCAGGTGAGGGTGGCCTTATTTTATTTTTCTGGGACCTTGTGTGATCTGTAAAGAACCCTAAGCACTTTCCAGTCCTCTACATAAAAAGTAATTTACAGTCTCCAGTAGCTCTTTCTGACTGTTGTAAGGACTTGCGTTATCCATATTATATATAAAAGCTAATTTTCTTTCTCAACTTGTAGAAAACCCCCTTCCCCTTAGTGACACGGCTCAATTAGCATCAATTGAACCGTGTCATAGAGGGGCAGGAGTTTCCTCCCACTGGGGTGGGCCGGCCCGCCTCCAGTGCTTCAGCCCGGCCTGGTGCTTGGTAATAGACCCTGCTTTCCTAACTGTACATTCGTTTTAAATAGTAAAGATAACCAAACAAGCTGATATCCTTGTGAAGCGCTATGTCATTGATGGTACAGGAGAGTACTTCATTGGGATGATGTCTTTGATGTTACATTAAAATGTATACCTTTTATGTATGACTACACATATTATCCCTTTGTTTTACATGAATAAATGTACTTTTAATTGTTATTTCAGGGCATCCTATATAAACACTGTAGTTTAATCCTTTATCCATGTTAGTTATCTTCTTATTTTTCTTTAAACACCACCTCTCTCTGCCTGTCAGCGCGTTTCGAGGGGATGATTGACTCTTAGTACTGTCAGTTTGAATAGGTTTATATACTCGCAGCAGAATTTTCATTACGCTGCAAATATGTAAAACCCCATCTTAAAGGGGTAGTGCGGCGCTAAGAAATTATTCACAGAATAACACACATTACAAAGTTATACAACTTTGTAATGTATGTTATGTCTGTGAATCGGCCCCTTCCCTGTGTCCCACCACCCCCACCCGTGTACCCGGAAGTGTTGGTGCATTATACATTACCTGATCCGTGCCGCGCATGTCCGCCATCTTGTGCCAAACGTCTTCTTCGGACGGATGGCCGAACCGCTCCGACTGTCCCTAGTGCCGGCCGCCTTCTGCAGCGTCATCAGATGCTCAGCCACGATTGGCTGAGCATAACTTTGTGATGTGTGTTATTCTGTGAATAATTTCTTAGCGCCGCACTACCCCTTTAAACCCGCCACGGCCCAGTGAATACCTTACCCGTCCGCGTTCTGGCCTGCTTCTGAGGCTCCCAGCATCCAGACTGATTGTCTGAGCGGGAGGTCAGGGTGCCACAGAGGGTAGGCTGGTGTTATGGGGGATGGGGCTTTACATACTCGCAGCGGAATGAAAATCGACCGTTGTTTAATTCTAACAGAGCCGCGTCATACAGGGGAGGGAATTCCCTCCCACTGGGGGCGGACCGGCCTACCTCCAGTGCTTGAGCACTGGTCAGTTCCGATGCATAGAACGGCGCCGTGCACTGGAACCAGGCCTCGGTCCGAAAAACGGATTGCGACACTGGCTTCCCCGTGACGGAGCCGTTTAATCCGTGGGTTCAGCTTAAGGAGGATGTACCTGGTGGTACATCCTCTTTAAGCAGATCCAATACTTGCTGTATTATAGCTCATATAGGTGTTACTGAGGGCCTAATGGTAATTGTTTAGCATGCAGTACAATTACAGTGTTAAGAGCATCACTGAATAAACAGTTCTTTAGCATAATTTATTTTTTGTTTTATTTTTTTTTTCCTCTTCTCCAGGAAATGGCAAAAATTTTGAACCATCCCCGGGTCTATGCATTTCTTCATATCCCAGTGCAGTCTGCTTCAGACAGTGTGCTTATGGACATGAAGAGAGAATACTGTGTAGCAGACTTCAAAAGAGTGGTGAATTTCTTGAAAGAGAGGTATGTTTACTTGTGCGCTGACTGAGATTAGCAGCACTTTCTTCCACAACATCTGAAAGGTAACTTACTCCTATCACTGCAGAGAAAAATGATGACTAAATCTTCAAGGTTCTTATATTCTTTGGAACAAAGCATTCATGTGTCTTTTCACATTCTTCTGAATGACTTTCATCCATGGGAGTTGTACATTTTACTGCTCAGAAAATGAGATTTTTTTCCCTCCAGCTTGTGAAGACAAGTGTGAATCTGGATATGAGCAGGTATAGGCTGTGAGCTTTCCTCCATAGCGGCAGCTTTGAAAGGAAAATGACAGTACTGTGCCTTCTCTCTGGTGACACAGGACACAGCGTTTTACCCAGTGCTGGAGATGTGACAGATATTGTCATCTATGAGACATCACTTTATGCATGGTCATGTCTCAGTGCAGTGTATTGCTTCTCAGTAGATGTGAGATCTGTAGCATTTTTTTCATGCGTGTCACACAACCAAATGTGTCGGCACATCTATTGCGTAAAGTGAAGTTCTCTACATGTATCTATGTATATTTAATTTTACAAATGAACTTTAACCCCTAGACCTATACATTAAGGGTTTGACAAAGGCTCCTGTGACCAGACGACCCATGCCGTACCTTAATGCCAGTATTTGTTACAGGTTTATAAAGGGCGCGTTCAGGAGCTGAGCTTGCTTCATGGCAGGTGAACGGGGCCAGACCACTTAATAACACATATTACAATGTTATATAACTTTGTAATGTGTGTTAATTAAACGGAAAAACGAAAATGCCACACTACCCCTTTAAAGCAGATGTACTAGCAGGTACATCACTTTAAAGTCTTTACATTCGACTGGCATCGATGTGGGGATGCCAGTGCTGCAGTCCTTATTTTGAATGGCGCCCAGATTTTTGCACACAGTGCCAGTCTATTCCAGGTGCCCGACCTAAAACAGTGGTTGCAGACCCGCCCCCAATGTGATGTTCTGCCCCTCCCCTCTGTGACGCAGCTCCATTAGAATCGATGCAGCCACATCATGGAGGGGTGGATTTTCGTCAGGCCAGTCAAGTGACCGAGAATAGATTGCCATCATGCACGGGCACCGCACCACTGTTCAAAAAAGGACCGTGGCATCGGCATCCCTGCGTCAGCCTATTGATGTAAAGATCTTAAAGCAATGTACCTGCTGGTACCATTCACTGTAAACGCCCCTGTAGTGTGATTGCGGGGGTCCCATTCTTTTTCCCTAACTGCCGAAGAAGTAATATTTACCTCCATACGGGCCTATAATACTGGACAGTCCTATGCAATGGTATAGCGTTGATCAGTATATGCGATCAGTAGTGGATAACAGCAGGTCAGTTTTGGGGCGGTAGCCCGAGATCCATGGCCACCCTAACAGACTTATACTTTCAGTAGTGTACTGTCTCCTGGCTACAATTTTGCACTAAATAGAGCAAAAGGCTGCAGCCTGGAGACAATTCAGTAACATTAGAAAGCAAACTGAAGGACCTTAACGTGTGACTATGATGTCCTGTACAGTCTGCACTATGGAAGGGAAATACTAAAGCTACAGGTATGTGGCAAAGGGACAGACAAGACAATTGGTACAGGCAGGGGTACAGGGTGACCAGTCTGGGGTGGGGGCAGGGGGGTACAGGGTGACCAGTCTGAGGTGAGGATTAGGGATACAGGGCTATCAGTCTGGGGGTGGGGGCAGGAGGATACAAGGTGACCAAGCTGGAGTGAGGGTAGGGTCATGGGAGCAGTGTGTGTGTGAGGAAAGGAGGTACTTTGGTGTCATTTGGGGTTTGATTTTATGTTGATGTCTGTGTATACAGGTCTGGTTGAGGTCTGGAATAATGTGAATTGAATTGGGAGGGTGGTAGTACATTTTTTTTTATAATTTAATCCCTTGATAACAACTATCTCCAGCCTTGCACCATAGAGTAACATTACACTGGGGCTCAAACTGGAGATGGATCAGAAAGCTCTGCCTCCTAATTCACATGTACAAACAGCAAGGGGCAGAGACAATGGCGCCTTTGTTAAGGTTACTAGGCACCAAATTTAAAATGGAAGTAATTTATAAAATTTTGTTTTTCTTAAAGCTTTCAATAAATTGTAAAAGTACATGGTAAATATGACATTATCTATCCCATAATAGGAACACCATGCTAGTGCTGCCATAGTTAAAGTGGGGTGTGGAGGTCTAGGCTTGGTGAACAGCCCAGGCCTATGGTAAAGTTAATCTGCCCTTGTATGCTATCCAATGATTGCATTTAGTAGTCCCCTAAGGAGAATGTGTTTAAATAAATAAATAAATATTCCAAAGCTCTTCCCCCAATAAAAGTTAAAATCAACCCCTTTCCCATTATACAAATAAAACACAAAAAAATAAAATAAATAATCAAATTCTATATTGTAGTATGCGTAAATGTCCAATCTATTAAAATGTAACAATGTTGTTTCTGCAAAACATATGTTTCTACAAAAATATGAATAATACTAATAAAAACTAAAGACCATGTTGCAAAAATGACATCCAGTACAGCCCTGTTGGTGAAAAATAAAAGTTATGAGTCACAATAGGCCAATTTTAATCATATTTTGCCAAAAAAGTTTTACTATTAAAAAAAAAACAAAAAAACATGGCTATTATTGTATTCAGACTGACTTATAGAATAACGATATCATATCAGTTTTAGCATAAAGTGCATTACTTAGACACAGGAACCCCCCAAAGGTTACATAATTGCATATTTGTTTCCAATTTCATCCCACAAATAATAATTTGGGGTTCTGCCATACATTTTATGGTAGATTGAAAGGCGCCTTTACAAAGTATACATGTTTCTGAAAAAAAACAAGCCCTTTACATTGGCCTAGTCATGTATGCCAATTTGGGCGTGGTCATGAAGGGGTTAAATGCTGTACCTTCATGTTTAAAAAAAAAAAAAAAAAAAAACGGTCTGGGAAATTAGTTTTGCCTGTATAGTGCAGCATGCTGTACATCTATTATTAAAAAATAATGTAGAGGTTCTTGTGTATAGCTGAAGTGGTAGGCATGGTTTTTAGTCCTGTTGATTCCTATTTCCCCACTGAGACCATTACCTAATGCTCCCCACATATTCCATAATGTCGCTGGCTTTGCAGAGGGAAGGTGTGGTTTTATTGTATTGACCATGCAATCACCCCATTGCAGTATACCTCAAACCTATAATATTCCTAAAGTACCATATAAAACTTCAGATTTTCACTAAACGCATCCTTTGTGATTCTGGACCAAATCCCTTTCTCCTCACTTCCTCAGAAATGTAGACATCAAATACATTTGTTGTGTATACTGAGGTGCCCTAACTCCCAACCAGTAGATATGAGCTAACATGATTCCAACCTAAAATTTATATAACACACTAAATTAATCAAAATGTTTAGCTGTAAACAGCGTCTGTGTCTTGACAATGGGTTCTGGTATGCTTTATTGTCAAAATCTTAGGTCTCATAAGTATAATGACATAGTACAAATATTAGATTTCACCTGACACCTCATCACTTAAAGGGGTAGGGTGGGGTTCTTACACGTTATTAGAGGCTTCACCTCTGGTGAATTATTGTTTTACTCCTCCTCACTTATCAGCCATTATACAAATTATACCCTCTGTTTAACTATAGCGCAAAATCTGTCAATGTACCTGCCTCTCATCTATCTCCCTGCCTGTCTGTGTACTTGTCCATGTGTTTACACATAGTGGTGCCAGGCTGTGAGCTAATCATTATAAAGATATTCAATCTGTAAATATCTGCTTCGTACAGCGAAAACCCCCTATGATGTAAGGCGATTGTGGACACTGATGAATTATGCAGCCTCTGGACTGAACACATTTGTCTAATATTATCAATTGAAGCATGTGCATAATTGCTAAACCAAGGAAACATAAAGAATATTCTAGTAATAACTTAATTTTACATTGTTGAAATTCTTCTTGAGATTAAAGGGTTTAATTTAGGAATATCTATCTATCTATCTCTCTATCTCTCTATCTATCCATCTATCTATCTTATTTCAGTCCAAGAATTCTGCAGCACGACCTTTTAGTGAAAAAAATCCAGAAGTGTTTTATTCCATAATCTGTAAAAAATTACATGCAATGTTTCCGTCTCATCACGAGACAGGTCTCATGATAAGACAGAAACGTTGCATGTAATTCTGAGTCTCTTACACTTACAAGGAACCTGGATAGATATGAAAAGTACAGCGTCTATTCCATTGGCATAGCTAATGTCTCCACGGGCCCTCAAGCAAGGGGACAACTTGCCTCCCCCCAATCACACACACAATGCCACATCACCCCAAACCTATTCCCCCATGCAGGGATGGGATAATTTAGTATTGACAATTCTCTACACAAATTCACCACATTTTTTTTTAATTGGGAAAACGAGGGGGGGGGGGATTTCAGTTATTACTATGGGTGGGAGTTAATATTTTTAAATGTTTTCAAATTTTTAATACACATATTTTAAGCGCATACTGATCAATGTAGTACTCGGGTTACCCAGGAGATGTTGGGTGCAGTAGTGTATATTATTAAATGTGATATACAGAAGGTTATCCAGTAGATGTTGAGTGCAGTAGTGTATAGTATTACATGTGATATACAGCGGGTTATCCAGGAGATGTTGGGTGCAGTAGTATTATATATTACATGGTATATACTGCAGGTTATCCACGAGATGCTGGGTGCAGTAGTGTATAGTATTACATGTGATATACAGCAGGTTATACAGGAGATGTTGGGTGTAGTAGTGTACATTACATGGTATACACAGCAGGTTACCTAGGAGATGTTGGGTGCAGTAGTGTATAGTATTACATCTGATATACATCAGGTTATACAGGAGGTGTTGGGTGTAGTAGTGTATTTTACATGGTATACATAGCAGGTTACCTAGGAGATGTTGGGTGCAGTAGTCCCCAGACACTCTCTGTAGCGACAGGTCCTGGTCACTGGTTGCCGGTTGCTTCCCCCCTGGTGGGGCCCCAGTGTTCTTTCTTTCTTTCTACAAGAGCTCTGAATGGTGCTGGGACCCGCCAGCCTTCCCCCTGTCCAGGAGCCCCTCTGTGAGCAGCCTGTCCTTCCTCCCTGCACACCAGGCAGGAGATGCAGCCATGGACACACAGCATTTCCTGCTGTCATGTGTCGGCTGAGCCCCACTGCAGGCCGGGCAGAGCTGGTTAGTTGGCTGTCTGCTCTACGCTATCTGCTGGGAGGAGAGAGAGCTGCCTGAGGAAATCTCTTAGGGATGGTGCTGTCCTGGTCACACAGGACGTAACTGTACGGCATCTGATGTGGAAAAGGTTGGGGAGAGCTGAGTGTGTATACTGTGGGCGGCCCTGCACCTAGCCATTTAGCAGCAGCTTGCTGCATCCATGGGTCTTTGTGACCCATGGATGGGCTGCTGCACCAACCAAGGTTAGGGACACAGAGGTGGCAGGGGCCCGTGCAGGCCCCCCTGGAAGGCGGGCTCGGTCGCCATGGCGACCGATGCGACCACTATAGCTACGCCACTGGTCTGTTCAGTAATGATGCAAATAGATTTTTATACTTTGTTTTTTCTTTTGGGGAGGTAGAAGACCATCTTCATCTTGTGCTTGTGTGTGTATAAAAGACATTTTATATTATCTCTGCTGGTTTAACATTTTTATAGTAAGATGTTCTCTGTTGTCCATACCAACCAATCACAGCTCAGCTTTCATTTTATCAGGCCTCATGAGTATTGGAAAGCTGAGCTGTGATTGGTTTCTTGATAAGGCACATTCCTCATGTAAAGACCCTATAACATGGGACGATTATCTGTTGAATCGCCCCATGTATAGGTCCATGTAATAAAGACAATAGTCAGCCAAGGAGTGAGCAATTGTTCGCCCATTGACTGATCGGTATCTTATAATTGTGCAACACTCCCAGTAATAGGTGATGTGGGGCCGAGAGCTGATTAAAGGGGTTCTTAGTATATAGAAAATGATGATAATGTTGTTTTTACTCCTCCACGCTTGCTTTGTGTCAACCTGCCGTCTCTGCATCCCCCACTGAAAGTAGCCACTGCTAAACCTGACCAGCTAATCACTTTCTGTGGTGCTGTCCAGTCTCCGACAGTGATTGGCTGAGTGGGCTGTCACTGCAGGGACTGGTTTGGCCAAGGCTGCAGTCAGCAGGGGGCACAGAAATGTGGCAGGAGAACGTGGAGAGGTAAGCATAAAAAAAATCTTTATTACCGCTTTAAAGCAAGGGCTGCACGGCTATTGCTAACTTCAGCCCTGCCCCAGTGATTATTGAGCCATCTAATACGTTTGATAAGTGAGCGCCGATCTAGCAGATCAGTGGTCGCGTACAGCAGAGTTGGGCCTTTTGTGTGCTTAATAAATTTCCCCCATAGTTTTTACCCTTTATGGTCCCTGTTATAATTCTGGCTTTGGACGTAGATGCTTTATTGTACATATCTACAATATGTAGAGCTAATACAACAAGCTATATGACACCTAATTAAGTAACCAGGTTTAAACTACTGAAAGGGTTAATATTTTCTACACGGTGTAACTTTGATAATGCATGTGTATTTGTTCGGGCTCATCAGTAGAGGAAGATGTTTTTATTATGCAAAGTACTTTAGAATTTCATTTCACATTAAGGCTGGGTTCACACTATGTATATTTCAGGCAGTATTTGGTCCTCATAGCAACCAAAACCAGGAGTGGATTGAAAACACAGAAAGGATCTGTTCACACAATGTTGAAATTGAGTGGATGGCCGCCATATAACAGTAAATAACGGCCATTATTTCAATACCACAGCCGTTGTTTTAAAATAACAGCAAATATTTGCCATTAAATGATGGCCATCCACTCAATTACAACATTATGTGAACATAGCCTTTCTGTGTTTTCAATCCACTCCTGGTTTTGGTTGCTATACAGCCTCACAAATACAGCCTCAAATATACATAGTGTGAACCCAGCTTTAAGTTGTGTATATAATGCAGTCATTTGTTTAGGATGTATACACTAAAGCAGAACAATGAAAAGAGGACACGTCTTCAACTGTGTCAAATGAGTGCCTTCAGCTCTAGAGGTTCATATTCAGAAAGTCCACTTCTGTTTACACTTATCAGAAATCTCAAGTTACTTGGTTCCAGCACAAAATGCATTTTTGCCTTGGTATGTGTCAAGTCAGAAGCAGAAGATATATCACTAACTAACTACATTCTTTTTCTGTTTGAGACATATAAAACTAGGTGGTAAAGGAAATAGCCAGGATTTTTCTTGTGTGTTACAACTCTGCTATAATACCACACGCAAGTAAAGCCCAAGAGTTGGACTGTTTCTGAAAGAATACAGCTATCCTATGGGATTGCGAATATTTAAAATAGCAGCTAGGAAAGCCTGCCATATTGGTAATTTTAGTACACCCCAATAAATGCCCAAAACAGTTTATTCTACTGGTGTCCACTGCTCAGTGCTTCCTAGTCTCCATCTTGGTTTTTATAATCAGACCCATGATTAGGTCAGGACTTCTGCAAAAATGTTCAAGTAAACTGGGGACAAGATATTCCAACTCCCAAGTCTCCTTTTCCCTGCATTGTAGCATCTTAGGTGAGTTAACCCCTTCATGTCAGCCATACACCTATATACATTCCTACTGCTAAAGGGGTTTTAATGTGTACTGGGCTGCTTTAGTGTGAGCAGCCCTGTACACAGTATCACAGAAGCCAGGCATAATGACAGGCTTCCGTGATCACGCAGCTTCCTTGGAAGTGTAAAAAAATAAACTTTTTTTTTTAAAATGGTATCCCCCACAAAAGTTTAAATCACCCCGCTTCCCATTATAGAAATAAAAATGTTACAAAAAGAAAATTGGCATCATGGCATGCATAATTGTCCGATCTATTAAAATAAAGATGTCCTCAAAATTTTTTTTTACACCAATATGATACCTATAAAAATTATTGATCACTGCTCAAAAAAATTACCCTCCAACCAGACCTGTAGATGAAAAAATAAAAGACTCTTAGAAGGTGAGGAGGAACACTGGTTTAATGTGACCTGGACATCCGTGCATCAATGACCTTTGGTCATGAAGGGATCAGAAGAAACTTGTGTTTTGACAAAAGAGGGCTGTTAAATAGTCCACCCCTCTGACCCTTGGTTCTCAGGGGCTATAGCTGGAGTCCTTGAATAGTGTGAAACTGGCTCATGGGTTGTGGACTGGAAATTATTGTATAAATACAGCTCAGTACAGGATCCCATTTTTTTAGCTTTTAACACTTTTGTCAAGTGAGAGTTCACTTTTCACAAATACAAATGAATAGAAATACAAAATCAAATATTTGTAGCTGCTTGTGGTAATAAAAAATGTAAATCTTGGTTCAAGCCATCTCACTGTATAGCATTACAAGAGGTCTCATGTCAGTTGGTTAGCAGGCGGTGTAGGACATCCTGGATGTTAAATAAAATGATTGCCTTAATCCCATTGACCTGCTGGAGATGCAATGCAAAGCAGGTTATGTACGTCCACATATGGTGGGAATGCAGGGTCATCCTCCCATATTGGAGTATGATGATAGCAGATATCCTATCCTTAAAGGGGTAGTGCGGCGCTAAACAATTATTCACAAAATAACACACTACAAAGTTACACAACTTTGTAATGTATGTGAATGGCCACCTTCCCTGTGTTCACCCCACCCACGCTAGACCCGGAAGTGTGGTGCATTATACTCACCGCATCTCGTGTCGACCCCCGTCCGCCATCTTGGGACAATGACGTTGTCTTCGGGAGGCCGGCCGAACCGCTTCATCTGTCCCTCATGCCGGCCGGCACAGTTATGCTCAGCCAATCGCGGCTGAGCTGCTCATGACGCGGCAGAGGGGGGCAGGCATGAGGGACGGATGGAGCGGTTCGGCCGGCCTCCCAAAGACTACGTCATTGTCCCAAGATGGCGGACGAGGGTTGACACGAGATGCGGTGAGTATAATGCACCACACTTCCGGGTCTAGTGTGGGTGGGGGGAAACACGGGAAGGGGGCCATTCACATACATAACATACATTTTTGTAATGTGTGTTATTTTGTTAATAATTGTTTAGCGCCGCACTACCCCTTTAAGTGTATTTGTCCAAAATCTCCCAACCTACCCCCCCCTTTACCTCCCCCGCCTGGGTCATACACCTTAACTTATTACCAACTTCCTCTGCTCCATTAAGTAGAACTTTATGGCTACAGCTCCTTCTGCCAGCAAACTCTGCTTTACTGGAGGCACCCTGGGCAGATTATCTTGCATTTCACCCATCTCCTCAACTGATATCCCACCCCTTCACCCCTGGAACCATTGGATAATCTTAATTCCTCACCTCTTTCATACACTAGCCCATAGGATTTCTCCCAGTACTGTATCAGTTATTTGTCACTTTGTATTTTTCTGTTTACCATTTATATCCCACATTGGACATCTGAGCAATGTTAAATGTTTTTGAGAAGAGAAAAAAGAAATTTAAAGTAAAGAGAAAAAAAAATTTGTACAATTTTGTTCACGAAAACCTTAGTGTATTGTCATTTTAGTTGACTGCAGGATAAGTTGTGTGTGTGTACATGAGGAACAGCATTACATACCTGCCCATTATATGTCTTGTATATGCAATTTTTTAGCAGATTTCTGCTCTGCAAGCTAAATCTGTGATTTTCAGTTCTCATAGAGTTTAAACACAAAGAATAATATCCATCAGTTTTGCGTCCGTGCACAGCCTAAAAGCAACATCAGCAGCGTGGAAGCCATGATGAAGCAATACTGACCAATTTAAACTGTATATAAAGCGAGAGAAGTTGCCGCTTAGCTTTCTCTCTGTCCGCCGTTTCCCCAGGCTCCCCCTTCCATCTTCCTCCTCCCCCTCCATAGATTTGTATTGTTTGTAATTTGATCCCTAAGCTAGCTGCTGTACATAACAAGCATGGTGCTACTCTGATTTTTCAGAGTGGAAGTGCAGAGCAGGAGATGTGATGTGCTAAACACTGTGTTCATGTCCCCGGAACCTGTCGGCCCCTTCCAGAGTGTCCATGCTGTACCTGAAAGCTAAATCAAGGCTTCTATATTACCACCCATACATTTCTAGGCCACTGTTCCTTGTAAAAATACTAGTGTTCCTGCTAACTACAGCTCCTTCTGTTCTATAACATTATGCTAAGAGCTTAGGTAGCATTTTCATGGTGATGGGTTCCTTTTAAAGTATAACTCTACAGCTGTTACAAAACTTCAATCCCATGAGCCACAAGTTAGGAAACTCTAATCTACATAGTATTGTCTCCTGAATATTATCCCTTGTCCACTTCTCTTTACTCTGGCAGCTTATTTTTTTTTATTATCAGCAGTTTACTGTTTAGACAAGGGCTGCTTTTGTCACGTCACCTCACCCTCTTACCCTTGATCATTTTGACTCTCTGCTGCTGTTTTTGCCCTTTCCTGCTCACATAGCACATCACAAGTCCCCCTCCCTCCCATGGTGTCTATAGTAATGTACCGTAAATGAGCCCCAATACACTTCCACCACAATCTCTTCTTTGTGTGAAATCCATACAGACTTGGCAGAGAGAAGGAAACTTACGAGTAGTTCCCCAGTGACCAAAGATATGAGGGAAAGGAAGTTAAGGGGTTAATACTGCTGGCAAACACCTGAAGTCTTGTCATGCTGTCAGAAAGTTAAAAAAAAAATCTGTGCACCATGCAGGGGACCTGCAGGAGTTTAGCAGCAGCAAGAGCCTAAAATTACCTTGTCAACACCTTGAAGGGGTTAATGTAACAAAACCATGCTGATTTTATAGTCCTTATCTGGTTACCTAAAGTAGCGGGTTGTGCTCCAAGCAGATAGAACCCCCAAACTCCTTAAAACAAAATTACTGACTTACAGTCCTTTGCAATGAGCTCCACATTTGTCGTCTATAAAAAGAGTGAGGAAGCTGAAATGAAGTTCAGGATGATGTTTTATGCTGTGTAACCTTGTTACAAATAGCCTATTGTCCGGCCGTACATTAGCTTCAGTAAGATGCAGTACCTACTTCTTTTCTAGAAACAGGTTTCTGACAGTAGCATGTTTGAGCGCCTGCAAGAATAGCTTATCTGCTAATTCCTTCTGCGGTATCCAACTAATGCTTTTGTGAGATTGTAAAATGAGAATACATTATGTGCATTGGACGCATCCAATTCCCTGTTCCTCAAGTGCAGAAAAACAGATGTCTTTCCCCCTTGAGAGAAATTGTTGTGTTTTTGGCAGGAATTATGTGACACTAAAATCAAGGTTGAAGTGAGGCCACTGTAAACGTCAACTGCTATTAGATACTTTCATAATTTGCTGCATACAGTTACTTTTGGTTGGTTAAGCCTAAAGAACTTTTTTTTGTTAGTAGTCATACTTTTTTTTTTTTTTTTTCATTTTAAGTTGTCATACTTTTAAAAGTCAGGACAGGACAGGTTAAAGAGGTGTTCCAAGATTTTTATGTTTTTTCAAAAATCATTCAACATTATTGCCTAAGTCAAGAAAAACCTCTCCATATCAATTTTTTTTCTCCATCAGCTTCTCCAGTGATGAAAAAGCTCTTTTTATATCTTGTATTGTTTGTTTACAAGCTGCTGTGTCTGTTTACTTACACAGCACACCCAGTGGCCAGAGTTGGAATTGCAGTGTATAAGGAGCTAGTCAAATGCCACATGTGCTGCAGCCTTAGGTTTTTTTTTTTTACCCAACCAAAATAAAATCATATTGAATTCTAACATTATAATGATTTGACTAAAATATATATATCTTTTCTATTTTAATTTTTTTTATTTATTAAGAATTAGATCTATTTTGTGGACTATTTTCCTCCTGCTTCACCAGCCTCTGCCTGTGGCACAATGATAGCTATCAGGATTACCATGCTCACTGACCAGGGTTCAGACCCAATCAGCGTTTGCTTTTTTCCCTCCTCATCTTATTTTCAAATGATGGCTTGTGCTAAGTAGTATGGTCATTGTAGAAGAAACACTGAGGGTATTACACAAACAATATGAATTTTCAAAGAAAATAATGCTCTATTGACTCGATACCTTCTTTTTTTTATTATATTGTGGCAAATAGATATGATGTCATTTTGGATAGGTAATACATGTATACAGATATCCATAGCAGTTTTAGAAGGTATAGAGTCAATAGGTAATGTCTATAGAGCATTATTTTCTTTGAAATTTCATATTGTTTGTGTAATACCCTCAGTGTTTCTTCTACAATGGCCATAATGTTTAGCACAAGCCATCATTTGAAAATAAGATGAAAAAAAAAAAAATCAAACTGTGACAGGATGTGAACTCTGGCCAGAGAGCATGGTAATCCTGACACTTACCATTGTACCACAGGCAGAGGCTGGAGAAGCTGGAGGAAAATAGTCCATAACAGTGTTCTGCCACACAGAGCTCATCTCCACCCCTGTCCCGACCTCCCCCCTCCACAAACGCTGAGGACACCAGCAGCAGTGTGCCCTTTGATATAGCAGAAGCAGCTAGCAGGAGTCCTGTGTGTGTGTGGAGGGGGGAGGGGTGGGTTAGGACGGGAGGAGATGATTTCTATGTTGGGACAGAATGAATGCACAAGCTATCAGGACGGCAGCAGCACAGACACACACAGCATGCCCCCTCCCAGAATGACTCTTTGATGTTCACTCTGTGGGTGGAGAGACTCTGTCTGTGCTGCTGCTGAGAGTGAGACACTGCTGTGACCTGCCCCTCCGTCTTCACGTGTCCCCCTCCCCTGGAGCTGACAGCCTAGTGTGTAGCCAATCAGTGCTCTGCAGCCAAGGGAGAGCCTGACACAGGAGAACTCAGTGCAGCTGACGTCACCGAACCGGAAGCATGACAGGAAGCCAGGAGATCAGGAGCAGGCAAGTCACATGACCAGCCCAGTGATCTCCCAGAGCTGACATCTAATGATAGATAAGTATATTAGAAAAGGGTTAACCTTAGTTAACCCTTTCCTAATACAAAAGGTCATTTTTCCCTGGAAAACCCCTTTAACTGAACCACAAAACTCAACTGAGGACTATAATTTACTTTATTATGTTATTTTTATACTTAAAGATTCGTAAAAGTGTTGTCTCATAACTGATAGTAAAGGCAAATCTCTAGGATGCGTCCTATCCTGAAAACAAACTCTTTCAGAAACAGCACCACACCTGGGCAAAGTTCCATTAATTTGAATAGAGCTGAGTTTTAATGCCACACATCATTACCAATCAGAAGTTAAAGTGTGCCTGCCATCAGGACTGCTGCCGGATCAGCTGTGCATTCCACTAATCTGGCGGAAGTTCGGGGCTACAAAGACGTATAAGACCATAATGTCTGCTGCCACCTTTGGATCAGAATGGAATTTGTAATACGGTCTTATGCATGTTTGTAGCCATGGAGACCTGAACTTCCGCTGGCAGAGTGGAATCCACCGCTGATCCAGCAGCAGCCTGATGACAGGTATGCTTTAATATCACATCCAGGCTGTATTCAGTCAGTATTTATTATAAGACACTCAGGCTCAGGGGGTGTGAATATGAGGCTGAGGAGGCAAGAATCTGGGGGTTGAAATGTAATCTTAATAAATATACATCAAGGTCAGCACCAAAATCCACTCAGTAGGCTGAAGTGGCATTTTAAGTACAGATTTTGATCATATGAGTATTCCCTAAAAAAGACCTATAAGATAATGCTTTACATTTAACTACCTTAAGGGAGCCTTCAAGCACACTGGATCCGCAGCGGATTTCACATTGCCAGTTCTTTCCTATGAGAATACATACTCGCAGTGGGATTGACATCCCCCTGTGAGTATGTAAGTTAAACCCTCCCCCACCCCACCCCGCAGGCCGGAGCATACATCACCTGCTCTCCGCTCCGGCTTGCTTCACAGGTTCCCGGAGTCTGGCTGAGCAGAACTTGCAAACAGTGTGCTGCCCCAACACAGCCACCAATTGGCTGAGTGGGGCATCTAGCTGGGAACCCCCAAAGTAAGCCAGAGCGGGGAGCAGGTGATGTATGTTCCGGCCTGCGGGAGGGGGGGTTAACTTACATACTCACAGCGGGATGTCAAGCCCACTGCGAGTATGTATTCTCATAGGAAATAACTGGCAATGGATCAGCAGCGGATTTAGGGTTAAGGCACCCTAAGACTGACTGTATATGAATGTAAGTTTGGACAAGGCTTAGTCAAGTGGAGAGGCCCAACCTCATCCAGATGTAGAATATTTGAACTAATTCTGTTGCCAAAAGCGCACATAGTCTTGAGGTTTATGTGATTTTAAACTAAAACTTCTTGTATAATTTCATAACAAATAACCTATCTTCATACCTTGTTTTTGGCCACAGTCAACTCTGAACCCTTGGTTGTACAGGTCAGGGCCGGGGACTGATTTATTCAGCAGTATTTATTAATCATCTTAGCAAAAAAAAAATTTCATGGAAACTTTGCATCTGACATTTCATGGCATTAGTGTCCATCACCAAGCAGAATGACAATTGTTGGATGCTGTTGTGTAAAGCACACCACCCCCTGGACCCCCCTGGAACAGCGTAATCGTGTCCTGTAGAGTGTCGAGTCACCCTGCTCTGTTGGGCAAACCAGATGGACTAGTCTGGGTTTAGTAATTTGTCCGGGTTTTAGTTTCGGTGAAGGCATGGTTAGGGGAGTTTAGAGTTCACAAGCCTGTCTAGCCCACACAGAGCTCTGACCTCAACCCCATGAAACACTTTAGGATGAACTAGGACAGAGACTGTGAGTTTTACCCACCCATCCAGTATCCGTGTCTGACCTCACATACACTCTTCTGGCAGAATGGGCATACATTTCTTACACACTTCAAAATCTTTAAGAAAGTCTCCCTAGACTAGTGGAAGCTGTTATACCTGCAAAGGGACCAATTCTATATTAATGTCTATGGATTTAGAATTAGATCTCCTAAAGCAGCTATGGGTGTAATGTGTGGGTGTCCATATAGTGAGCCTCCATAATACAGCATCCAAAGGATCCCAGCATTTTTTCAGATGACATCAGACAAAAACATTCTAAATGCCCCTGTGTGTAGTCTTGGTAATTTCTAATAATAAGTCTCTCTGGAATGTGTTGGTGCTATGGCAGTAAAAGCTTGGATGTTGTCTAGTCAACCGTGTTCTGAATAAATGTGTAGAATTGTGTAAGTGTTAGGCAGATATGGTATCTAAACTCCAGTGACTGGATTTAAGGAGATTAACAGGTGTATTTTTATGGTGTAGGTGTGCGGGGTATTAGAAGGTGTAAGGGATGCAAGTAAGTGTAAATGTAACACATCATCAGACTTGTGAACAAAATTGGTTGGTATCTGTTGGCTTGCTGTTTGTACGTTCATAAGAGCTACAAAAGCTCTTCTCACTTTTGCTGATCTGATACCCACGGCAAGGAGTTTTGTTAGATAAAATAAACATAGATGGTTAAATTCTCGTACCCTGTTTCCTACATTGGGTAGGTGCTTACCATTGAGATTATCTACACCTAATGTTCTGATCTAGAAAATTCTTTACTCAGCATTTTAACTGGAATATTTAAATAATACTTAGTATTTAAGTAATGCTAATCACACCTGTCACTTCACTGAAAATTTCTATTTCACTACACTTTACATTGCCTTTCTGTATCTCTATTTAGAGAGCACTTCAGACTTCTCTTTACTTTTATTTAACCCCTTAACTCTGCTGCCACTTTTGATGTTAAGGACCAAGGCCTATTTTTCAAATCTGAAATGTTTTGTCTCATTTTATGTGCTAATAATCCTGTGAAGCTTTAACTTAGCCAATTGATTCTGAAATTGCTTGTTTGCTTTTTTTGGTGCATACATTTTACCTTTTTTAAAAAAAAAAAAAAATGGAAAAATTTACTAGGTTTAAGATTCTCTGCTTGTAACAAATATAATCATGCAACACAAATAAGATAATCACATTTAAAGGGATATTCTGGCAAAAACCTTTTTCTTTCAAATCTGTATAGATTTGTAATTTTAGATTAAAATCTCAAGTTTTCTCATACTTATCAGCTGCTGTATGTGGTGTTTTCTTATCACTCTGACACAGTGCTCTCTGCTGCCACCTTTGTCCCAGACAGGAACTGTCCAGAGCAGGAGAGGTTTCCTAGGGTCATTTGTTACTACTCTGGACCGTTCCTGTCTTTGACAGAAATTTCAGCAGAGAGCATTGTGTCAGACTAGAAAGAAAACACCATTTCCTTCAGGACATGCAGCAGCTGAGAAGTATGGGAAGACTTGATGTTTTTAAATAGAAGTAATATACAAATCTAAATAACTTTCTGAAACCAGTTGATTTGAAAGAAAAATATTTTTGCCAGAGTACCCGTTTAAGATCTGTCTTCTTGTGTCTACTCATCAGTGATCCGTTTACTGTATGGCTTTACAAGGCATTGGACCACCTAGCCAGACTCCTACTCCACGCTCATGCTGCACGATACAGCTGTCTGTGGATGGATACCTGTCTTTTTGGTTTTCTCTTGTCATGTCCTTAGACTTGTATATTGAACTTTGATATTGACTAAAAGGTCTCTTAATATGGTGGTGTTGGTGGTCTCCTTTCAGGAATAACCTCTTGGCTGGGTCCTTCCCTGCAGGGTTATCTCGCTAGTCCCATGTCTTGAGACTTTCAACTGGGGCTGCACAGACTCTTCACATATTATATTTCCCGAGGGGCAGTACACCTAGGAATTCACTGTATTGAGCACTTTAACCACTAGTGTTTTCTTTGGCTATGTTCCTTGCAGCACCCTTAAAGGAATTGCACCCTTAGGGTATATTCTGACTACAGGAACATGCCATCATTTAGCGGGGAAAGACTGCAGTCTTTTGGTAAGGCTCTGTAGTGAAAACAGAGCCTTAGGGGCCTATTCCACGCGCAAATGGTGGCCCAATCAATAATGTAAACGAGCGCCGATCTGCTATTACACGACCTGATAATTGTTTAGCGAGGGCTGCAGGTACACTGTTACCGATGTCCTTGTAGCCCTTGTTTAAACACCATACTTTACCTAAACATGTTGCAGGTTTTCTCTGAGCTGAAAGACCGCTCAGGCAATCACTGGCCGCGGCGGTCCTGGCCAGTGATTGGCTGAGCAGTCTGTCAGCAAAGACAGGCCGCACCGAAGCTGCTGCTACTCGCAGGACCGGGAGGAAGAGGAGTGCAGAAGACCTGTAACATGCTTAAGTAAAGTATACTGCTTGTGAAATAGTTGGTCACCCACGGCGCATCACTATTCCATGCAGCGATGCGCGGTTTGTGTCCGATAATTTTAGGTTTAAACCTAATTAAACCATCAGCCGATGACACGATCATCGGCTGATTGTTATGTCTATTCTACGGAGCGATAATTGGCGGAATCGGACCAATTATCGCTCTGTGCAAAAGGACCCTTAGAAAGGGAATCGTCAATGTTTACATTGCAGATTTGGCTTTACACCAAAAACATGATGTGCACCATATTTAACTCGACACTCTAATTGACTTAGCATAGCTCCCTGACACAATTGTTGAGTCAGGGATCATGTTAACCCTGGCTACATCTGTACTTTGTAGACACTCTTTCACCATACTTAATAAAGAGGCAGAGCTTATGATAGGCAGGGCATATACTGTATGTGCCACACATTTTTGGTGTAAAGTAAATAGTGCAAACATAGACTAGACACCCAAAAGATGCACCAGATTTTCAAACAGTCTGAGCTACTATTATTATTCTGGGGCATATGTACACTAAATTTACAGTCTAAGAATAAGATTTTTTCTTCAATCTGTATGCTGTAAAAACATAACATTTTACTCTCCGTACAGCAGTGACCATATGACACTTGTCATTGAAGTGAAACCGGTGACGACAATAGACAATTACGCTTGAACATCCTATGCCACAGGTATCTTATGTGGCTTTCCCTTGCAAATTATGCAACCCAGAGGTAATGGGGTATGCGTTTTACATGACACTTTTCCATGAACTAGAACACTAGAGGGAGCTATTGGCAACAGTGCCATCTTGTCTTACAGTATATTAGACATTACATTAATCTAAAGGGAGGAACAGAGTATGGTGACTTTGTAGAGCTCTTTAGTGTCTATACATCCACTTATCGTAGTGACTGTGTCAGTCAAACACAAATGTCCTTGTACACTACCTACATTCAAACATCGCAAATGTAAAGCAGTGTGAGTTTTTATGAAGGGTATTCATCTTTTCTATTGAAAGGCACAATTTGTACTTCATATGTACTGTACATTCATTTGTAAATGAAATATGTTCGTTGTAAAACTTGACTTCTGTTTCATTAATAGCTTTATCATATTATTCCACTTACTATAATAAAAGGGAAGCACTCTTAGTGGGTGTATGAAAGTTAGAAGTGTGAAGGTCAATGGAAAAGCATCTCTGCAGTTGGAGGAACTGAAAACATGCAGTTGAAGAGGTCTCAGTTACAGTACTGTTTTCTTATTACACAACAGCTTCTACAAGCAGACAGTATACATGGACTCGAATTTCTGCAATCTGGCTGAAATTCAAGGCTATGCAATATTGGCTTTTTATGAGGTTAAACAATAGGCTGTGGCTGGAAGACTGCACAATGGCACAACCCCAGGCACCCACTGTTGATGTAAATCATAAGGAAAACTTGACTCACGGTGAGCTTTAACCCAGCAGCCGCCAGAATGATCTAGCTGAGCCAGTTCAACATATATAGTAAAGTTGCAGCTCATTTGTTAAGTTGTTTTAGCTCCTTGGTGGCAAGCCTTATGCTGCGTTTACACTGAACGATTATCGTGCGAATTTGCATGATAACGATAGAATTCAAACGATAATCGTACCTGTAAACGCAGCGAACGATCAAGCGACGAGCGAGAAATCGTTCATTTTGATCTTTGAACACGTTCTCAAATAGTCGATGGTCGTTCGCAAAAAATTCGCAGATCGTTCCATGGAAACAGTCGTTCACCGATTTAAGCTATGTGCGAGATAGGCTTAAGCGATCACAAAACGATCGCAAAATGATTTTTCCGTACAATATATCGTTCAGTCTAAACGCTGATCGTTGTAAAAAAAAATCGTTACGTTGAAATCGTTAATCATAGGATTGGGCAAATTATCGCTAAGTGTAAACCCAGCATTAGACGGTGAAATAGTAGATGTGCTGGAATGCAGTGCATTAAGCATGTTACCCCCTCCACTCCTTAATTCTTCTCATGCTTGTCACACACTGTGCAGACTAAGCAATAGAGAAGCGGTCAGACTCCAGGGAGGATAAAGCTGCTCTGTTTTCTGTCCATTTTACTTTTTCTCATCTATTTTTGGACTCTAGCTGTGCGTATATAGCTTCTTTTTTTTTTGCAACTGAACACTGATCCTTCTCCTGACTTTTAATTAACATAAACATTATATCCTGGGCCTTTACAATTGGTGGCCTATCTTTAGGATAGACCATTCATATTAGATCAGTGAGAGTCAAAGACTTGGCAACAGCATTTTGGGGACACGGCGCTTGACTGACGACTGCAGCCTTTTCATAGTTTACATCTGGTTATTCTAGCACACACTGTACGTTTTGTAGCAGCTGTGCTATGTATCTGATCTGACACAGCTGCAATATTTTAGCATAGTTGCTATAAAAATGCACCTAGAGGGTGCATTCACACGTACAGGATCTGCAGCAGATTTCATGGTGCACATATCAATGTAACTAAATAACTGAACACAGCATCAAATCTGCTGCAGATCCTGTACATGTGAACGCACCCTTAGGGTACAAACCCACTTGACGTATTTGCTGCGAGAATCAGTCTTAAAAATAAGCAGGCAAAACGCAGGTTGGCTTTATACAATTGTTCTGTGTTAAAATACGCAATTGCGTATTTTTGAAGCATGAAGCTACATGCGTTTTTCGCACAGGTTGTTAACAACTGATGCTTTGCTAACGACAAGCTTCATGCTTCAAAAATACGCAATTGCGTATTTTAACGCAGAACAATCGTATAAAGCCAACCTGCGTTTTGCCTGCTTATTTTTAAGACTGATTCATGCAGCAAATACGTCAAGTGGGTTTGTACCCTTAGGCCATGTTTCCAGACAGTATTTTTGCTCTGTATTTTGGATTGAAATTACAGAAAAGCTATGTTCACACATTGTTTAAATCTAGATGATGGCCGTCTTTTAATGGCAAATGATTGCTGTTATTTTAAAACGTGTAAAAAATGTGTGAAGATAGCTTTTCTGAGCAAAAATACTGTGTGGGAACATTTTTTTTTTTTGTAATGGAAGTCAATTGAAAGACGGATCCAAACTTGATTGCACACACTTGCATCAGTTTTCTCTTTCATAAAATGTATACTTTAAATGGACTGCAAAAAACTATGTGAACTAGGGATGGTCCGAACTTGCCGAGGTTCGGGTTCCTACGAACCCGGACTCTCTGCAATGATTCCCGCTGTCTTAAACCTCCGTGGAGAGGGTGGATAAAGCGGGAAGACCGCCTGGAAAACTGGGATACAGTCTATGTCTGTGGCTGTACCCCGGTTTTCCAGGTGGTCCTCCCGCTGTGAATCATTGCCGAGAGTCCGGGTTCGTACGAACCCAAACCTCGGCAGGTTCGGACCATCCCTAGTGTGAGCCCAGCCTTACTGTAACAAACAACTTTTCAAAAATCAAAAGTTCAAGCAATTATAAGAAAGTTTGTAATAGGTGTTATTAGGCAAAAAAGTTTCCTTCTGCTCTGACAAGGCTGTTTTCCAGCCTCCCCCCTCACTACTTATCTGTTCTAGAGAAGCAAAGTGAAGATGGGCTTGCTGTGCCCATGATAACCTATGGAAGGGGGGGGGCAGAGGGGAATGAGTCAGCAAAAGGAGGAGAAAAGGCAGCCTGTAAAATTTGCAGGATAGGAGGCAGCTCAGAGGCATCCATGCTGCAGCTGAGCATAGGAAAAGCAGATGGAGAGATGGAGGTTACATTTCCCTGCAAACTGCATTTCCTTGTATCTGCTTTTCCTATGTTTAGCTGCAGTCGATGCAGACTAGCCTCTGTGCTGCCTCCTATACACTATATAGTCATTAAAAACAATATCCTGCATGTCGTAAACCTTCAGAAGTTCCCAGACCACCACTAAGCAGTCTAACATGTGAATTCAGTGGGGGGTTTTTTGTGGCCACAGAGTCTGCACAGGCTAATAACTGCTTGTCTGCTTTCTCTGCTCAGTCACTCCCCCCCCCCCCCCCTCCATAGATTGTAACAAATAGATCAGAAGTGTGTGTGTGGGGGGGGGGGGTAGGAAAACAGCTTTGTGGGTACAGAAGGAAGCTCTTTTGCCTAATAAATCCTATTACAGAGTTTGTAATAATCGCCTTTTCTGTTTATTTCAACAAAGTTGTTTGAAATGACAGTCACACTTTAAGACCTTTTCTCCAGACCGCGAAGGAATTTAAAGGGCAAGACAATTCAATTTGGTGCCAGATAGACATGAGCAAATCTCTATCATGCTCTGGTTTGTCCGAACCAGAGCGTGCAGCATTTGATTACCAATGACTGAAAAAGTTGGATGCAGTCCTAATTCTGCCGGGAAAACATGGCCACAGCCTATGGTTGTATCCATGTTTTCCAGGACTCTCTAGGGCTGCATGCATGCAGGGCGTGCTAGAGGTTCACTCATCTCTAGTGCCTGAGTAAGCTGGGAGTTGTAACATACAAATTTAACCAAATTGTAATACAGAGCAAGTAATGTAAGTTTGGTATCCGCTCTTTAGGGTATAAACACGCACACCGTATACGCAGCGTATTTACTGCTGCGATATGCAGCAAATACGCAGCAAATACTCAACAAATATGCAACAAATACGCAGCAGATTAGATCTAAATAACTGAACACAGCATTAAATCTGCACCATCAAATCTGCTGCAGATCTGCTGCGTATTTGCTGCGTATCTGCTGTGTATACGTTGTGTGTGTTTGTACCCTTGGGGTATAAACCCACACACCGTATATGCAGCGTATTTACTACTGCGATACGCAGCAAACTCGCAGCAAATACGCAGCAGATTAGATCTAAATAATTGAACACAGCATCAAATCTTCACCATCACATTTGCTGCGTATACGGTGTGTGGGTTTATACCCTTAGAGTGGAGTTGCTTTTTACAATTATGTAAGTTAGATTTGTTAAAAATCTTATGGCCTTGAAGAGCTGTCAAGTGTTATCATCCTATTGGTTGATGTGTATGCAGCTATTAAATTACAACTTGATCTAACATAGTTCAATGCTATCTTTCATGCAAATGTTTTGCATTTGAATAGTGATGTTGTAGGCAGCTATAGTGTATGCGACCAGCAAACACTCTGGACACATGCATCATTAAAGGTGGCTTCATAAAAGCCACCTGCTCGATTATCAGTTTGGGCATTGCCAAAGCCTTCAGAAGCCAGGTGGATTGCAGGCATGGTCAGAGGTCAGAGCTTCATTCAGAACAGGGAGAAAGAGATAAAAGCTGACAGTTTTCCTCAGTACTGCTCATTTGCATAATGAATTCTGTTGAAGCCTTTTAATGAAATAAAACAACAATAAAGCTGGATTATTGTAATGCTGGGGTTTTCTGTCCTCCATGTTCATAGACTGGTATATGACTAATTTTCTGATAATCAGCTCCTATTACAGGAGCACTTGGAAGCAGATCATGTAATATATACCATAATGTTCATTTTTCTTACACCTTTTTTACTGCTAAAGATAATAATCAGCAGGTAAACAAATAAACCATCTACACCTTCGCTGGTCCTACCACCAGGCACTTGTCAAATTCCAGGTAGTTAGCATTTTTGGCAAATTCTTACTTTCATGTTGCTTCACACAAGGATACTTAAAGGGATTGTCCAGCGAAAATCTTTTTAATTCAAATCAACTGGTGTCAGAAAGTTATATAGATTTGTAATTTACGTCTATTAAAAATCTCAAGTCTTCCCATACTTATCAGCTGCTGTATGTCCTACAGCAAATGTTGTTTTATTTTCAGTCTGACACACTGCTCTCTGCTTACATATCTCTGGCCGAGACAGGAACTTTGTCTTGGTTTTCTATGAATCCCTGTAGAAAACCTCTCCTGCTCAGGACAGTTCCTGTCTCGGCCAGAGATGTCAGCAGAAAGCACTGTGTCAGACTGAGAATAAAACAACATTTTCTGTAGGATATACAGCAGCTGATAAGTATGGAAAAACTTGAGATTTTTATAGAAGTAATTTACAAATCTATATAACTTTTTGACACCAGTTGATTTGAAAGAAAAAGATTTTCGCTGGACAACCCCTTCAATGTCTTCCTATGAATGTTAAATGTTGCCAAATGGTCTTGGTCAGTAATTTCAAACCATTTACAGAAGTACTCCGGCAATATTTTTTTTCTTTCAGATCAACAGGTTTCAGAAAGTTGTATAGATTTGTAAATTGCTTCTATTGAAAAATGATTTTACTCTGTGTGAACTGGCCCTCAGACAGGTCCTGTAACAGACAGTTATACACTGCTTCCTATTAGACAAGTAGCAGCTGATATTCATGGGCTTGAGATTGCTAAATAGAAGTAAATTACATATCTATGTAACTTTCTTACATTGGTTGATTTAAAATAAGGAAGCTCCTAAACCATCTAAAAATACTTATTTGTGTGGTAAATATAATAATATAGCAAATTCAGATTCATTCACAATTTCACAAATTCTATTCAGATAGTAATTACAAAAAATAAATAAATAGCTATAAGCATCCATCATAATCTTATCTATATATTTTGGCCAGCACAATATTGAACCACTGTTTACACATGTGATATTATCAGTATCACTATTTTTACATACCACGTTCTTACTTGTACTGTGTAGTGTATAAAAAAAAAAAAAAAAAATGTATGTGTATATATACAGAGATATATATCTAATATATATTATACTTCCCGGCGTCTGGATGTCCTGCTCAGCCAAAGCAAGCCGGAGTGTGGAGCAGGTAATGTATGCTCCAGGCAGCGGGGGGGGGGGGGGGGGGGGGTGTTTAAGGGGGCAGCATGTACATACTTGCAGCGGGATGACATAGAAACTAATAGGCAAGGGATCCGCCGCAGATTTCGCTGCGAATTCACAGCGTGAATTCCGCTGCAGATCCGGTACATGTGAATCTGGCCTTAAATGGTTACTTTTAACGCATACAAAAACATGGTCAACTACGTTTTTGTATACGCTTAAAAAAAAATCAATTTTGATCAATGCAGAGTACAAAAATGCAGTGTTAGCGCAGCCTTATTCTGCTTTTTAAAATTAGCACTTAGAATAGTTGTATAGCCCAAATCTTGGCCAGCTTTTGAGACACAAATGTTTTTCTGATAAATCATATAGGTATCATTGCTGTAAGATCTGATGTACATAATTCTTTCCTCACTGTATGCATGTAAAAGATTACACAAATATATCAATAGAACATGCGCAGAAGTAAACATTTCATTGTTAATAATTTAGGATTGTATACACCAGGTTTTTAGGTCTCTTCTACCTCCAACCAGTTATGTGACTCAAACGTAGTGCTTGATCCGAAGTACTTATCTGTAGGTTCAGAGATGTTTTATGCATTGAGTGTTTAAATCTGTTGCTAAATCCTCTTGTGGGGCCTATTGTTTCTATTCTACTGATGCCTAAACCTTGTATGAATTGAAATTTGACTGGAACCAAGAGCAGTTTCTGAGCCCAGATTAGCACTGCTTTGCTAGAGGGATATTGCTTGACAACTTAAGGGCAAATAGCAAAACATCTAGGATTAGAATGATTAAATGAATCTTCAGAATGACATAAATCCGTTGAATGCTCACCAAAACTTGTCCATTTTGCCCATGAATTTTAGCAAATCTTGCATTTTATACATGTGTACAATAGGTATTTATATTTTGTTGGTAGTAACCTATTTGACATACTAAATGAAATTGTATTCATGTCAATGAATGTATGGAGACTGGAATGTATATGTCTCACCCAGTCTCCTTCGTTCACCCAGTCTCATACATTGGCCCCCTGGTTTTCTCAAGTGAACACCAACCAACTTAACCAAGCTAGGCCAAATAACTAGTCTAGCCCTCGACGTGAGATACATAGAACACAAACAGATTATTTATATTGCACTGTATGTGTTGCTGACTACAACAGGAGTTGAATTTGCGTCTTGCTAATATATTATATAAATATATTAATATTAGATTAGTTTCAGAAAGGTATAATATGAGGATGTTTCTGCATCACTATTATGACAGATCCCTTACAGAAATGCCTATGTTATGTATGCATCTGAAACTGGCTTTAGTCTAAGACAAGCCTGCACAGTAGGTAAGGGCCAAAATTTAAAATGTCCCTTAGCTACTTTTTTAGTAGCACACTTTGTAAGTAAAGATAATGATTTTATTGTGTAAACAGCTTATAAGTGATTACAGAGCCTGTACATCCAATGATTTATAGGTGAAGTTTTCTTTGATCACATGTGTTCACTTTCCTTTTCCTTCATCTGGCCCGAACCACCATAATTACATAGTTATTAAGGTTGGAAAAAGACAAGAATCCAGCAGGTTTAACCTATAACTCCATGTTTTGAGTCAGAGGAAGGCAAATTCTAACGAGGCAGATGCCAATTGCCCCATAGCATGGGAAAAAAATCCCTTACTGACTACGAATTCCTCGATCAACATCCTATCACTAGAAATCTAAAACTCATAACTTGTAATTGTTTTTCAAAGAAAGCAATAAGGCCTGCATTGAACTTGTTTATACAGTCAGTAATGACAACATCATGTGTCAGAGAGTTCCATAGTCTCACTGCACTTGCAGTAAAGAATCCCCATCTGTGCTGATGGTGAAACCTTTCAACTAGAAGTAGAGGACCCCCCCCCCCTTGTCATGGTTATAGACCTAGATGTTAAAAGATCAGAAGCAAAATCTCTGTAACGTCCATTCATATGTTTGTACATTGTGATCAGATCGCTACTTTTTTCTAAACTTAATAGCCCCAAGCTGATAGTCTGTTATGCTACTGCTAATGTTCCATTTCCCTGCCCAAGCCTTCAGCTTTCCCAAATCCTTATGGTTTGGTATCATCTGCAAATATTGAAATTCTACTCTGTAGGCCCTCTACAAGGTCATTAATAAAAAAAATATTAGAAAGAAGCAGAACCAGCAATGACCCCTGCAGTATCCATGTTGTAACCAGGACCCAATCAGAGTATGTTCCATCAATAACCACCCTTTGTTTACTATTACCTATTCAGTCACTATCCATTTAAATATATTTTCTCCTAGTCCCAGCATCATCATTCCTTTCATGTGGCACAGTATCAAATTCCTTTGAAAAGTATCTGGATACACAATGTCCACAACCTGACCCAGGTCCAGTCTATAACTGACCTCCTCATAAAAGCTGATCAGATTTGTCTGAAAGAGCCAATCCCACATAAACCCCTGCTGTTGCTGTGTAAATACTTCACATACAATAGATGTTAGACTTACAGGCCTATAGTTTCCAGGATCACTTTTTGGCCCCTTCTTGAATAGTGGTACCACATTTGTTAACCGGCAGTCGTGGTAATCCCTTTCATTATAGAATCTTTAAATATTAGGAATAAAGGTCTGTCTAGCACCGAGTACCCAATTCCTGAAAACCTTTGGCATAGATGCCATATGGGCCCAGTGATTTGTGTTTTCTTGCCCCCCTGTTAGTAGGACCCCCTGTAGGTATGTAGGTAGTTTGCTCCCTTTTAGTAAGGGCCCTATAACACCAAACGATTATCGGCTGCACTTGGCCGATTACTGGCCGTTCCAGCTGATAATCATGTGATGTAATAAGTCATGTTAAAAGGCAACAATCAGTCAACATGCACAATGTCATCTAAAAGTTGTCTTAAACCATGACCTATTACAATGATAACGAAAGTGAGTGTCTGCCGGCAAAGTAATGGCAAATAACAGCTATTATTTTAAAATAACAGCAATTATTTGCCAATAAATGGCTGCCATCCACTTAATTTCTACAGTGTGAAAATAGCCTTTTTGTGTTTGTAATCCACTCCTGGTTTTGGTTGCAAAATACTGTGAGGGAACATAGCCTTAGACTGAAATTGCAAAAATACTGTGAGGGAACATAGCCTTAGACTATATATACTATATATATATACTATATACCGCTGATCGCTTGTGCCATGTGCCGCCGGCAATTTTTATCCCCTGTCACCATGAATGATTGGTGACAGGGGATAAAAAGTGATGTCCCCCCACCCCCCAAGTCGCCCCCCCCCCTGTCACCCCCGTCCCCCAGTCACACCCCCCCCCCCTTCCCCATATACTCACCTGCTCCTGGAGCTCCTTCCTCTTCCGTGTCCTGGCTGGTTATGAAGTGCGCATGCGCTCCACAACCAGCCAAGCTCTGAAAATTTAAAGTGACAGAGACCAATTTGGTCTCTGTCACTGAACTATGATTACTGTGATAGAAAATATCACAGTAATCATAGTATTACAGTGAAAATGAATGTATAAAGTACAAAAAGTGACAAACATACAAAAAAATAAAACACACACTTTTTATTATAGTAATAATTGCAGTTTACTCCCAAATTACCCCTAACCCCCCCCCCCCCCCCCAGATTACCCGTAACCACCGCAGGTTGCCCGTAACCACCGCAGGTTGCCCGTAACCACCGCACGTTGCCCATAACCACCTCAGGTTGTCCGTAATCACGTCAGATTGCACGTAACCCCCCAGATTACCCGTAACCACCGCACGTTGCCCGTAACCACCACACGTTGCCAGTGACCCCCTCCAGATTGTCCGTAATCACCCCAGATTGCCTGTAACCACCCCAAATTACATGTAACCACCCCAGATTAGCTATAAGCACTTCACTCTATCCGTAACAATTCTAGATTGTCTGTAACCCCTCCAGGTTGCCCGTAACCACCG
Organism: Dendropsophus ebraccatus; assembly: GCF_027789765.1. Classification (NCBI taxonomy): domain Eukaryota; kingdom Metazoa; phylum Chordata; class Amphibia; order Anura; family Hylidae; genus Dendropsophus; species Dendropsophus ebraccatus. The sequence goes on along the minus strand of NC_091455.1, from coordinate 89,196,390 downwards.
CAGGTTGGGCATAACCACCCCAGATTGCCCGTAATCATGCCAGATTACATGTAACCCCCCAGATTGCACGCAACCACCCCAGGTTGCCTCTGACCACCGCACGTCGCCTCTGACCACCGCACGTCGCCTCTGACCACCGCACGTCGCCTCTGACCACCGCACGTCGCCTCTGACCACCGCACGTCGCCTCTGACCACCGCACGTCGCCTCTGACCACCGCACGTCGCCTCTGACCACCGCACGTCGCCTCTGACCACCGCACGTCGCCTCTGACCACCGCACGTCGCCTCTGACCACCGCACGTCGCCTCTGACCACCGCACGTCGCCTCTGACCACCGCACGTCGCCTCTGACCACCGCACGTCGCCTCTGACCACCGCACGTCGCCTCTGACCACCGCACGTCGCCTCTGAACACCGCACGTCGCCTCTGAACACCGCACGTCGCCTCTGAACACCGCACGTCGCCTCTGAACACCGCACGTCGCCTCTGAACACCGCACGTCGCCTCTGAACACCGCACGTCGCCTCTGAACACCGCACGTCGCCTCTGAACACCGCACGTCGCCTCTGAACACCGCACGTCGCCTCTGAACACCGCACGTCGCCTCTGAACACCGCACGTCGCCTCTGAACACCGCACGTCGCCTCTGAACACCGCACGTCGCCTCTGAACACCGCACGTCGCCTCTGAACACCGCACGTCGCCTCTGAACACCGCACGTCGCCTCTGAACACCGCACGTCGCCTCTGAACACCGCACCTCGCCTCTGAACACCGCACCTCGCCTCTGAACACCGCACCTCGCCTCTGAACACCGCACCTCGCCTCTGAACACCGCACCTCGCCTCTGAACACCGCACCTCGCCTCTGAACACCGCAGATTAGCACTTTAGTTTATCTGTAACCACAGCAGGTTGCCCGCAACCACCCCAGGTTGCCCATAACCACCCCAGGTTGCCCATAACCACCCCAGGTTGCCCATAACCACCCCAGGTTGCCCATAACCACCCCAGGTTGCCCATAACCACCCCAGGTTGACCGTATCCACCCCAGACTGCCCGTAACCACCCCAGACTGTCCGTAACCACCCCACATTACCTGTAATCTAATTTTTTTTATTGTATTTTAGTAACTGCGCTATTCTAATAACTGTTACTAGCTGCGGTTTTGCTCCAGCAAATTGGCGCTCCTTCCCTTCTGAGCCCTGCTGTGTGCCCATACAGTGGTTTATGCCTACATATGGGGTACCGTTGTACTCAGGAGAACATGTGTTACAAATTTTGGGGTGCTTTTTCTGTCATGTTCCTTTTGAAAATGAGAAACTTTAACCTAAATGTATATATTATTGGAAAATTTTAATTTTTCATTTTTTTACGGCCTAATGGTGAATACTTTCCTCCAGCCCCTGTAGGGTTAAAATGCTCATTATACCCCTAGATTAATTCTTTAAGGTTTCTAGTTTCCAAAATGGGGTCACTTATGGGGGTTTCCAGTATACAAACCTCCTAAATCAACTTAAAATAAGAACTGGTCCCTAAAAAAATCAGTTTTGGAAACTTTCACGAAAATGTGGTAATTTGCTGATACATTCCTAACCCCCGTAACACCCTAAAAAAGTAAAATATGTTTATGAAATGAAGCCAGAATAAAGAGGACATATTGGTAATGTGACTTAGTAACTAATTTATGTAATACAACTTTCTTTTTTTAGAAGCAGAGAATTTCAAAGTTCATAAAATGCTAATTTTTTAAATTTTTCATGATATTTTGATGTTTTTCACAAAAAACACACAGTAGTGACCAAATTTTGCCACTAATATAAAGTGCCATATGTGACGAAAAAACAATCTCAGAATCGCTAGCATACGTTAAAGCATCACTGAGCTATAAGCGCATAAAGTGAGACAGGTCAGATTTTGAAAAATGAGCCTGGTCTTTTAGGTGCAAATAGGCTTGGTCTTGAAGGGGTTAAATTAAAATCATCCATTTTCATTGGTCATATTCCCAATGTGTTGAAAACTATAAATGAAGAAACTCAGTACCTATGAATAATATTTAATATCTCACTGGCTCATGGTGCTGCTCTGTCATTTTCCCCATGCACTACTGTGTGGCCATGCCTTTTCAGATTTACTGGTATTTTTATCTAAAAGTTCAAAAATAAGTAAATACATGCAAATTATGGAGATTTTCAGTAAAACAATGGCAGAATTGTATAGACTATCACTGAATTGTCTGTCATACTGTATACTATAAAAAAAAAAAATAGTAAGGCAGTTAGGTCTCCATAGTGTTTTCCTCGCCTCCTCCCCCCATAAATCTTCCCCCATACAGTATACATTTCCTCTCATCAGTAAGGTCCTCCACTTTGTATACCTCCCTCCATTTTCTGTAGTTGTTCCCCCATGCAGTATACATCCCCCCCATATTTTATACCTCCCTCCCCACTCTGTACCCCCCCTTCCCCCATATTCGATATCCCTTACTGTGCATCTTCTTACCCCTCCTGTCTCACCTGCAGCTTGTATTGAGCAGGTGGGGTGGAGCATAATAAGTCTGGCACTGGTTGTTTGATGCTCAGCCACTCAGTGTCAGTGGTCTGGTCAGCTGACTGTAAGTAGGGCTTATATTTCAAGCCTAGTCCAAAAACCCTGCAAAGTGGACCTTTTTGTGTGTAGGTCTTATTTTCGGAGAACGGTAGACCGTATAACCATGAGGGCATTCTGAAACTCATTGGTGCCTGCCAGGCACACCTTAAGCAATGGATTTAATAAATGTTTAATTTCCACTATTGATGAGTACATTTGCATTACACCCCTACATATATAGGTAAATCGTTGTGCCCTTGTGAATTATTATATTCCATGTGAATTATTATATTCCATGTTCCTACCTCTAACCTGGGTTTCCAGCATGTTAGATTTAGCAGTATTTCATGTATGTGTGATAGTGAAAGATCTCAAATTCTTTATTATGTGTTTGACGCAGCATATTTGTTTTGATTCAAGACTGTGTAACTAATTTATTTGGCAAATAAAATATATCACTTTTATAGATCGCACCTACGGTATAGCATTTGCTAACATATGTCTGTTGACATGAGAAAGCAGGTAGGAATGAATGGACTGCCAACAGCTTGTAATTATCCGACTGCTATCTGTCTTCTGTCCCATCTGCTAAGTTAGGTTCCACTTAAAACGTTACTGACTTGACCATGACGTCTCATGACTTTGCAGTCTCATTATATATTCCCTTGTTTTGTCACTTTCACTTGCTTATTCCCTGTTTCCATTTGTCAGAAATGCCAACAGTGTTTAGTTTCTAGCAGGCTCATAGGAGTGAAGAAGACATGCTGATTGCATTGCCATCCAGTTAAATATGCATTCGAATCATTTTACAGGCAACTTGTGTACGCTCAGCTGCAGGACGAGTCATGTGTAATGTTTTTGATACATTACATGTTGTCTATGCCATAAGTGTAAATGCTTAACCACTTCGCCTGAAAACAGGTTGCGTCATTATCAGGACCAGGTAATACAGTGAGGCACTTACTTTTAGGGTACAAACACACACAGCGTATACGCAGCAGATACGCAGCAGATTTGATACTGTGTTCAGTTATTTAGATCTAATCTGCTGCGTATCTGCTGCATATCGCAGCAGTAAATACGCAGCATATAAGCCGTATGTGTTTGTACCCTAAGGCTGGGTTCACACTACGTATATTTCAGTCAGTATTGTGGTCCTCATTTTGCAACCAAAACCAGGAGTGGATTAAAAACACAGAAAGGATCTGTTCACACAATGTTGAAATTGAGTGGATGGCCACCATTTAATGGCAAATATTTGCTGTTATTTTAGAACAACGGCCGTTATATTGAAATAATGGCAGTTATTTACTGTTATATGGCGGCCATCCACTCAATTTCAACATTGTGTGAACAGATCCTTTCTGTGTTTTTAATCCACTCCTGGTTTTGGTTGCAATATGAGGACCACAATACTGACTGAAATATACGTAGTGTGAACCCAGCCATATATTGATTCTCTGGCCCTGTTTGGTAGCTGCATCCCCTGCTTATCCCCTGTCCCTTTGTGCAGATAGGCATCTTCCCTGTTTATAATAAGGCTGCCTATGGAGGAGTATGTGCTGTATACATAACCCTGCCTCCTCCATAGTAGTAAACTGCCCCTAGCAGGGAGTACAGGCGCAGTGGAGGAGACAGTCAGCTGCCTGGAACAGACTATAAACAGAACAGGTCATAAAGGAAAGACAGAGATTTCTCCTCTTTTTTTCAAATCCATTCCTAGCTTTGGCTTTAAATACCTGTCAGATAAATCTCTCTGTGTAAAGGCACCCTTACTGTCCTCATTAGTTTGCCTTCTCTTTTAGGGTATATTCACACGAACGGGCTCGCAGCGAGATTCTCGCTGCGAGCCCGGCAGGTTCTGGCAGTTCCCATACACTACATACTTGCTGTGGTCTAAACGACCGCAGCGAGTATGTAATTCTGCCGCCCTTAACCCCTTCTGCTCCCGCCCGGCTCCCCGCTGTAAGCATACTTTACCTGTCCTCACTGCACGGGTCCGGCGTCCTGCTCTCCCGTCCGGCCAATCAGTGACTGCGGCTGGGCAACACACTAATTGGCCCGACGGGAGAGCAGGACGCCGGACCCGTGCAGCGAGGACAGGTAAAGTATGCTTACAGCGGGGAGCCGGGCGGGAGCAGAAGGGGTTAAGGGTGGCAGAATTACATACTCGCTGCGGTCGTTTATACCGCAGCAAGTATGTAGTGTATGGGGTTCAGCGAAGAAACAGAGTGCTGCACCTCACACCTATGGCTGATACTAGTGCCGCTAGGCTAAATAAAAAACACATCAGAATTTTGTGTATGAATTGATCAAGCCATACTGCCCCATGTACCTCGTGCCGGTATCTGATACACATGGGTCCCTACACTAAGTCCACACCGTGCCAGTCAGTGGCCACCAACCCCGCAGGCACGCACAGCCAGGGAACGGGGGCCATGGGACGGCCCTGCGACCCCCATGCCACAGGACCAGTGTATGGGAACTGCCAGGACCTGCCGGGCTCGCAGTGAGAATCTCGCTGCGAGCCCGTTCGTGTGAATATACCCTAAGGGTACAAACACACACGGCATATACGCTGCGTATTTACTGCTGCGATACGCAGCAGATACGCAGCAGATTAGATCTAAATAACTGAACACAGTATCAAATCTGCTGCGTATCTGCTGCGTATCTGCTGCGTATCTGCTGTGTGTGTTTGTACCCTTAAGGGGTTATTCAGTGTTAGAAAATACATAGACACATTCCTCCAGAGACAGCACCCCTCTTGTCTCCAGTTTGGGTCAGGTTTTGTAACTCCGTTTCATTGTAATAAATCAAGCTTAACTGCACACCACACCTGAAGTGATCTCCATGTTTTTCTAACGCTGGATTACCCATTTAAGGTGGGCAGCCTCTGTAAAGAATCTGCCACTGCTTTGAGCTAATGTAAATTTTAGCTATCGTTCGTGACGGCAGTAAGCCATAGTAAATCTTCTGGGCTCTGGACAACCTGTCCCCTTTTAAGCAAAGCCTTGCCCATTTTGAGTGTTGAGAGCAGCGTTCATCCATTAAAAAGTCCTACTTTTTGTGCAAATTAGTTTTGAACCAAAATGCACAAGACCAATTGATTTGTGAACTTCACAAAAAAAATTTCTTTCAAATCAGCAAGTGCCAGAGATTTGTAACTAACTTCTATTAAAAAAAAAAAAAATCTCTTTCCATACTTATCAGCTGCTGCATGTCCTGCAGGATGTGGTGTATTTTTGTAGTCTGACACAGTGTTCTCGGATACCTCTATCTGTGACAGAAACTACCCAGAGCAGCAGCAAATCCCCATAGAACACCTCTCCTGCTCTCCAGACTGGAGAGAATACCACTTCCTACTGGACATACAGCAGCTTGTTTACAAAGAGATAACTCACAGCCAGAGCCCTCTTGCTGCTGCTTACTCCTTCCCATAGACAGCACAGAGGCGCTCAGTCATGCTAGTTGCTCCTGTGTGTGTTGAGGACAGGAGGGAGATTTAAGAACATCTGAATGTGTTCTGCCAAAAGCAAGATATGGTTTTATTAGAAGAAAGTAGAGAACCCCCTGTTTTATCATTAAAATCTCCCTCCCGTTTAAAAAAAATGAACTTCTAGAAAAAATGTTAAAAGGTTTGTTTGGTTTATGGCCTGGATTATTGGACCCCCACCAATAGAGACAAGGAAGTGTGCACTTACAAGCTACAATGGAGACTCTCCCCTGCTCCAACACAGAAAAGGCAGTGAGCTGTGGAGTGAAGTGCTTAGCTGTGTGATTCTCCCATCTATAACGATTGGTATAGGTATGAACACCTGGACCCTGACCAAACAAAACTTTTTTTTTAATATTTGTAATTTTTATTACCTTTTTTTTCCATAGCAAGGCATATAACAAACATTAGCAAAGTGAAAAAACATGGTCCAGTTAAATTAGCAGAAGCAAAACATCACTCTTTAAGTAGCTTAAATAAGCGAACATAGGCCATAATAGACAATGCTAACCCAACAATAAATTTAAGAAAAACACATAAAACACAAAAGACTTGGACTGGGGGAAAAGGGTGGAAGGGAGGAGTATATCTGCCTATTCAAGTAGTGGAAGGTGAAAAATGCTCATCCCAGGGGGACCATACAGCATCAAAGTGGCGTGGGTTCGTGCTGGTGCTGGGAGAAGAAGACAGCGTAGTCCACACCATTTCTGGTGAACATGTACACCTGCCAGCATGGAGGGTGTAGGGGAGTGGCTGTCAGATGCGATGACAGGAGCGCACATTATGCACCTCTGTCATCTCTGCTGCCAAGCAACAAGGGGAGGGGTATCCGCTCGCTCCAAAGTGTGCACTGACAGGGTTTTCTGCGGCCACTATTCAATGAATAGTGGCCGCAGAAAACTGACAAGTCAGTTTTCTACAGCACCACTAGGGATCCCGGCTGGAGTGTATACCATGTGTATACACTCCAGCCGGGATTCCCTCAGCCTCCAGCACAACGTAAGTACCGCATTAATCACAGCCATTGCAACATAGCCTAAGAAGGCAAAGCACTGGATCCAGGGGAATTTCCTGTAGTACCCTAGCAGAGAGGCCACAGACCCCTGACCAGAATCCCTTTATGAAGGAACATTCCCAGAAAACCTAGTATAAGGATCCTCTTGCGTCGAGGCATCTCCAGCATATCAGGAACACAGAGCTATAGGTAGTTCTGGAGTGTGGGACCACCCCATCATTAGTTTATAATGATCCTCTTTATTATGCCTATTAAGTGTGCAGATAGATGAGGTGGCAGCCCTACTCCATATAATACTCCAACATTCAGGGGAAAGAACTCTACCCAACCTAGCTTTCCAGTCATATAGCCCACAGGGAAGTTAAGAATATTTTAATTAGCTGAGATGAGTCCTGTAGTAGATGTTCCCAGTCAAACCAGTTGCTTAAAAGAGTTTGGTTTAGAAACCATTAATGAGCTTAGCCTTGTCAACGTAAGGTGAGGTACTTTAAAGTAAGACCCAGCAAAACTTTGGATGTGTCTCTAGTGACATTGGCCATTTAACACATTTGACAAAGCCATATTTGTTTTTTAAGCCAATGGGATTAGCAAACGTATTCAGTATAGTTGTGCACATTTTAATGGAAGTAATGACCTTTCGTATTATTTCCTAATTCACTGTGGTGGTGATCACTTCTAATGCATTTCCAAGTTCCCCAGTAAATTCTAAATCGATGCACGCTTGCCCTGAATTTATTCGTGCGAGTTGTCGAAAATGTAATTTAGACACATCTGTTCAAATATGCATTTCAGATGAAGTTGGTGCCGACTCTAATAATATAGCAGGGTTTTTTGACGGGTATTATATCCCTAAAGTACACACCAGATGGCATTTATTAGAGGGTGAATAGAAATGAAGTTAAGGATGCTGAGCATTTTGTCTTAAGTCACTCTTCTTTTAGTAATGAAACAATGATGGGGACATGTAAATGCTTTATTAAAATCTGTGGATGGCTTCTGCTAAATGAGAATATATCTGGGGCTAAATATAGGAGCTCCTACTTGTGTGATGATGTCCATATTGGAGATCAGCGAGAGCACTACTTACTACAACAGGGTTAAAAATAGAGCTGACAGAACTAATGTTCATACTGAGCTCACTCTATGTAATGATAGTCATCCTTTAGAAAGAGCTTGGAATGAATGGTTGTAAACATAGCTTATGGATATATAGATAAATAGTCACTGGATAGTCATGGGCTCATATATGAACATAAAAAGTAAATTTTATCAACTTCAGTAACTTCACTACTTATATCTTGTAGCTCTAAACTAGAGGGGACAAGCAGTAATAATTTTCTGGACATGCTTTGTATTGTATTTACTGGAATTTTTCTAGCAGTCTTAGAGCTTACTGTAATATTGGACAACACAAAAAATGTGGTGATTAAAAATATATAAATTGTACAATGTTATATTATGTAGTTTAAAGGGATTATCCGGCAAGGGAATTTTGTTTTATATGTATATATGTATGAGTATATAGAAAACAAAAAAGAAGCTATGCTTACCTCTTCGCGCTTCCCTAGTGTCGTTCTACAGATCTCCGGGTCCCTCGATGATAGATACATTTTCCACATCTGAGACGGACTTGTATTGGCAGTGTCAACCAGTTGCTGCCCGCAGTGCTATCCTGTCTGGCATTGGCTGAACGGGCTGCCACCGATAAGACAAGTTAATCTCTGATGTGAAGGTGTGATCATTGAGTGGGGCGTCCAGGGGAATGTAGAATAGTAAGCATAGCTGCTTTATTGTCCAGGCAGTCAGGCAAGTAATGTTCTCCTGACATTAGCCAAACCCATCTGGCTGCCAAGAAGAATAACATGATTTATCACTCCACATAACATGCTTTTATGTTTCCATGGTCCGGTGGTGGCATGCTTTGCACCACTTAATTTAACGCCTGTCCAAAGATTTTCGACAGAAAAAGACCACTAGGTCCATCTAGTCTGCCCTTTTAGTATTTCCCTCTTTATAATCAGAGGATAGATATGTGTTTATCCCAGGCATGTTTTAATTTCTGTTGTAGATTTACCAGACACATCTGCTGATAGTTTGTTCTAAGCCTCTACTACTCTTTCAGTAAAGTAATATTTTCTCATGTTGCTTCTGATCTTTCCCCCAACTAACCTCTCACTGTATCCTCTTGTTCTTGAGTTCAGTTTTTCTAAAACACTTCCCTCCTGAACTTTCTTTTAGTCCTTTACCATATTTTAACTTTTTGAACATATCCCCCTTTCCCTTCTTTCCTCCAGACTGTACAGATTCAAATCCTTAAGTCTTTCCTGATATGTTTTATGCATCACACCCTCCACCATTTTTGTAGCCCGTCTTTAGACCCATTCTATTTGATCAATGTCCTTTTTAAGGTGAGGTCTCCAGAACTGGACACAGTATTCCAGATGCAGTCTCAAGAGAACTCTCTACAGAGGGATCATAATTAGAGATAAGCGAACCGGGCTCGGGTTCGAGTCGATCCGAACCCGAACGTTCAGTATTTGATTAGCAGGGGGCTGCTGAACTTGGATAAAGCTCTAAGGTTGTCTGGAAAACATGGATACAGCCAATGACTATATCCATGATTTCCACATAGCCTTAGGGCTTTATCCAACTTCAGCAGCCACCGGTAATCAAATGCCGAAAGTACGGGTTCGGATCGACTCGAGCATGCTCGAGGTACGCTCATCTCTAATCATAATCTCCCTCTTGCTACTGGTTATACCTCTAGCTATACAGCCCCGCATAAAATTTACTTTCCCCACTGCCTGGTTGCACTGACTCATTTTAAAGCAACTCTGTACCCACAATCTGACCCCCCAAACCACTTGTAACTTCGGATAGCTGCTTTTAATCCAAGATCTGTCCTGCAGTGCGTTCGGCAGGTGATGCAGTTATTGTGCTAAAAAACAACTTTTAACCCTTAGGGGACACAGCCAGTTTTCATTTTTGCGTTTTCGTTTTTCCCTCCTCGTGTATATAAGGCCATAGCGCCTGCATTTTTCCACCTAGAGACCCAAATGAGCCCTTATTTTTTGCGCAACTAATTGTACTTTGCTAAGGCAGATGTAATTTTTGCCTAAAATGTGCCGGGAAACCAGAAAAAAATTATATGTGTGGTGAAATTGAAAAAAAAAAAACGCATTTCTTTTATTTGGGGGAAATGTGTTTTTACGCCATTCGCCCTGGGGTAAAACTGACTTGTTATGCATGTTCCTCAAGTCGTTACGATTAAAACGATATGTAACATGTATAACTTATATTGTATCTGATGGCCTGTATAAAATTCAAACCGTTGTTAACCAATATACGTTCCTTAAAATCGCTCCATTCCCGGGCTTATAGCGCTTTTATCCTTTGGTCTATGGGTCTGTGTGAGGTGTCATTTTTTGCGCCATGATGTGATCTTTCTATCGGTACCTTGATTGCGCATATATGACTTTTTGATCGCTTTTTATTACAATTATTCTGGATTTGATGCGACCAAAAATGCGCAATTTTGCACTTTGGGATTTTTTTGTGCTGACGCCGTTTACCGTGTGAGATCAGGAATGTGATTAATTAATAGTTCGGGCGATTACGCACGCGGCGATAGCAAACATGTTTGTTTATTAATTTATTTATTTATTTTTATTTATAAAATGGGGAAAGGGGGGTGATTCAGACTTTTATTAGGGGAGGGGGTTTTGTGTTATTAAAAATACTTTTTTCTTTTACTTTAGACATATACTAGAAGCCCCCCTGGGGGGCTTCTAGTATATGCACTCTGATCTCTCATAGAGATCCATGCAGTATAGTTATACTGCATGAATCCATGAGATCGGTGTTCTATTACTTTTGGCTGCTGCAGCCAAAAGCAATAGAATGCCGAGCCGGGATCAGCGCCATTACGGAGCAGACCCCGGCCCGGTATGGATGCAGGGATCGCCCCCCCGCAATCGCGCCGCAGGGGGGCGATCCCCCCACTAGACCACCAGGGATGTGTAACCGCAAGTATTTAGAAGCAGCTGTCAACTTTGACAGCTGCTTCTAAGTACTTAATTAGCGGGCACGGCGATCGGACCGTGCCCGCTAATAGCCGCGAGCCCGGGCTACTCGCGGCACCCGGGATCGCGGCAGTTCAGAGGGTGGTCGCCGCGCGACCCCCCTCTGAACTCCCATAGCGGCACGAGGACGTTAAATAACGTCCTGGTGCAGCTATGGGTTAAACTGGCAGCCCGTGCCCAACGGCCGTGGCCTAGATTGTGTATGCATTAGGCTGGCACAACCTCTCTGTCCCTCCTCCCCGGCCTCCTCATCATTAGGAATGCTTCAGGCAGATTGCCTACTATTTGTCAGCTGTATCAGCCCGGCACATGGGCTGGATCGTTAATACACCTGTGCAAATGTACAGCATGGAGAAAATGTTCCAGTGGCATTCCTAATGATGAAGAGGGTGGGGAGGAGGGACGGAGGGGTGGTGCAAAGTTAGGGCACAGACACTCCCGTAGGGCACGGAGCTGCCAGTTTAAAAGTTGTTTTTTAGCACAATAACTGCATCACCTGTCAAATGGACCGCAGGACAGATCTTGGATTAAAAGCAGCTATCTGAAGGTACAAGCGGTTGGGGGGGGGAGGTCAGATTGTGGGTACAGAGTCGCTTTAAGGCTGTAAGTAATCACTACCCCTAAATTCCTCTGTTCTAAACTCTGCCAACACAGAACTAATGATGTGATCCATTGTTTGGACCACTTATCTAGCAAAGGTAAAACATTTTCCATATCACTGACACCTCTAGGAATATTAATCCTATTGCATATTTTGTGTCATCAGCAAACAGACAAACATTAGCTACCAAACCTTCTCCTATGTCACCTAAACACATTAAAAAGAATAGGACCCAGAACAGACCCTTGTGGCACATCACTTGTAATTAGTCTCTGCTCAGATTACACACTATTAACAAAACACCTCTGATATCTCTCCTTCAGCCAACCACAAATTTACTGAACTGTCCAGGAAGTAAGTCCAATTTTTATAACTTCTATATCAGCTCTTTATGGGGAACTGTATCAAGGGCTTTTTGAAGTCCAGATAGGCGATATCCACAGCACCACCTTCATCCAGCACTTTTGTTACATAATCAAAGAAACAATGAGATTAATCTAACATGCCCTCAGTAAAGCCATTCTGGTTTGGATCCATTAAATTATTGATTCTTAGATCTATTATCTTCTCTTTTAGAAGTGTTTCCATAATTTTTACTACTACAGATGTTAAGCTCACTGGCCTGTAGTTACTATGTCTGTCAATAGACGTATTCTCCCCATTACTTATTTTAGTAATGCTGCAGTTTTTCTTCCTGTTACTTATATATCTGAAGAAGGTTTTATTCTTCTCCTTAACAGATTTGGCCATTTCTTCCTTTTTTAAGGGATTAGCAGCATTCATAATCTGCTTTGCCTCCTTCTGTATAATTTTATAGGTCTCTCTGTCAGGTACACTTCTAATCTCTTTAATACCTCCCATAGGTTGGAAACACACACTGCACTTTTTTGGAAAACTGCCACTGACATGCTCTTGATGGCACAGATTTGATGCTGTGATCAGTTTTTAAGTTCATTGACATTAAATCTGTTGCTGATCTGCACCATCAAATCTGCTGCAGATCCTGTATGTGTGAACGCACCCTTATTTTTTTTTTTTTTTTATAATGCCCAAGATGTAAAACATCTTTTTTCAGCGCTGTTTTTTGAAAACCACATGTTTTTTGTACATTTTTTTGTGCTGATCTTTATTGATCCAATGTGAACTTGCTCTGAAGCTGTGCTGCTGTCCTTTTTAAAGGGTGCATAGTTTACCTGTAGTCTTAGTAAATGTTGAGTTTAGTGTGGGGCTGCTGAATTTTTGCTTTTTGCAGCGTAATCTTTGCATCTTTTTACCACTTTCCTTCACTGAACACAAAACTGCAAAACTTTATGAAATGAGTACAGGTCACAGAATTTTCCCTAGTTTTTATTTACAACCTATTAATTAAAATGTAACTAAAAACATATATATATATATATATATATATATATATATATATATATATATATATATGTGTTGAGTACAATATGACAGTTTACATAGTGTCAAATCCGTCCCAGGGAACACCATCCATAAACCTGTCCTCATGGCTCGTTTACATTTTAGAAATTTTACAGCACTTTAGGTTTTGTTTTTAGCCATATTCCTGAAATGTTTAACCTTCGGGTATTCTGCCAAGTTGTGCACTTTCTAAAAGGCTGTAAGTATAATTTGCAAGACAGCAAGTGAGATGTACTTTAATTTATTTCAAACAACATAATTACAGTGCTGCGGGAAGACATACCTGAATAAGATACTGGCAGATATCTTTTCCTGTGTGGATTCTTATGCTGGAATATTTATTGAAAATATTCATGCCGCCAGCAAATTTTAAAATTTAGGCTAATTCAGACTCAAGGAGACTAGAAAAATGTGCATCCACCACACCCTACAGCAAAAGTATCGCATTCTATAAACCAGTGGTTCTAAATCAGCTTTTTTTTCTCCTGATGATGTTGAAGTGGATGTGAGGAGAAAGCTAGGATTAAGCATCAGCATGTGTTTGTATTTACCAATTCACCTTACAACTATGTTTGAAATAAGTAAAAGAAAAATCTTTTGCAAACAACGTTTCTTAGCTGCTCAGGAACAGTTTTTCTTTTTTCTCCATCTTTACTATTAAATTCATGGACTTTTCAGTTAAAGCCACACCCAAAGGCCAATCAGTCCACCTAAGGGTCCATTTACACAAAGATTATCTGACAGATTATCTGCCAAAGATTTGAAGCCAAAGCCAGAAACAGACTATAAATAGAGATCAGGTCATAAAGGAAAGCCTGAGATTTCTCCTCCTTTCAAATCCATTCCTTGGCTTTGGCTTCAAATCTTTGGCAGATAATCTTTCAATCTGTAATCTGTACAATCTGTAATCTTTCTGTGTAAATGGACCCTAAACTAGTATAATGTACCAACAGCCATCACTGCACTGACTGGTGGCCAAAGAGCAAAATTATGGACTTTATTTAAATAAAAAAAAAAAAAAGAACAGGAAAAAAACATTGTGGGAACTGAGCCTACTACTGAAGTTAGTAAAGCCAGCTTGCACAAAGCAATAACCAGTAAACTGTTAATCAATAGAGATATCTATGTGTGACGCTTAGACCTAGGATTAAGTCTCTAAGGCATATAATTTTATTTTTTTTTTTCATGACAGTTTCGGTTTAACATGTCATTTTTATAGCACAGCCAATAGAACCTAGCATCCGTTTTCTCCCTAAAATGAGTACGTTTTCAGTACATTATATGGTTCAGTCAATAGATTTATGCTGCCATGAATTTCCAACAGATGCTACTGCAGCATTTCAGAGAGAAAATTAAAGGGAAACAATCAGCAGGTTAAAAGCATCTAACCTGCTCATATGTCCCTATAGCAACTGGAGCTCTGAGGTAATTTTCTTACCTTCATCCTCTGCACTATTTTCGGGAGATTAGCAGTTTAATAAGCTAAAGATGCTTTTTGGCGCACGGGGGCAAGGCTTCCACCCTTAGTGCACTGATCCCGACAATGTTGCCCCCAATCTCTGTGCCTCGGGTGCTATAGGGACATATCAGAAGGCTAAGTGCTTCTAACACTGATCCTTTCTCATTGAGCCTTGGCACCATGGGAGTGTGGCTAAGTGAGTCTCCCTAGCTAATGACAGGTCTGTCCGTATGCATAAAGCCAAGAGAGACCTGTTATGCTGAGCTGGGCAGGGTGTAAAGAGAAAGACCCCCTCCTAGACATGTCAATTCTTTGGGAGGTCAGCAGAATCTGCCTGAGCGTAGGATGGAACCTATGGGATGGGTGGAACTTCAAGCCAGGGGCGCGTAGCAGAATCCGCTTAAAGTTCTCCACTCCGAATCCATAGTGTGCACATACCCTAATGCTGTTGTTTTTGAGTATATTTTAAAAAAAATCTTTCGAATCAACTGGTATCAGAAAGTTACACAGATTTGTAATTTACTTTCTAAAATCTCAAGTTTGCAAGTACTTTTAAGCTGATGTATACCCTGCAAGAAGTGGTGTATTCTTTCCAGTCTGAAGCATTGCTCTCTGCTGCCACCTCTGTCTGTAACAGGAACTGTCTAAATCAGTAGCAAACCCTCATAGAAAACCTTTTCTGCTTTGGACAGTCCCTGTCATGGCCAAAGGTGGTAGTGGAGAGCACGGTGTCAGGCTAGAAAATACCACTTCCTGCAAGCCACAGAGCAGCTGATAAGTACTGGAGATTTGTAAACAAGTAAATTACACCCACCCTTTCTACTTCCCTCCCACAGCACTCCTGTCAACTCCCCACCCTGAGTTTTTGCAGAACATTTCACTCGACAGCAGATTGCTGTCAAATCAGTGAGCTTGCAGCATCTACTATGCTGCTTCCTCATCTGCCTCACTGTTTGCAACATTGTTCGGTTCAAGGCAGCGTACTCTCTCTAAATGTCGAGAGAGAGAGAGGATGTAGGCTTCAAAGGTTGAAATCACTCAGGGGAGGGGCTTGAGCTCAGGGACAAGATCCATCTGTATCTCCTGTGATAGCAGAGAATGATGCTGTGTGTCCAGAGAGGGAGGAGCCAAGGAGACAATACGTTATTAGAAATGAAAGAACTAAACATCTTTCTGTCAGGAGTGAACCCTGTACTAAATGTGATAGCACTATATTAGTATATTATATATTTTGGAGTGATAGTTTTATTTAATACAGTTTTCTTATACTGGAGTACATCTTCAGTAGCCTTTCAGAAATTCATGCTGCCCGAGGTTTTGTCTTAAATGTAATGACAGACTGTATCTAACTTGTGCCAATAAAAATTAAACCCTAGTTGCAGAAAAAAACAGGTCCAACTACAACTATGGCAGCGTAATAATAATAATTATTTAAAAAAAAAAAAAAAAAAAAAAATGGCTCTCATTGCCAAAGCTGATTGCAGACCCAGGGGGCTAAAAGAAAAAAAATGTAAACAGGGACATAATTCCTCAGCTAACACATAACTCTCAGCTGCACGCTAATCTCCCTCCTTCCCCCTCCCCCTCCCCTCTTCATAGACCAGACAGATCTGACTGATGAAAAAACAGTCGAGATTTCCTGATTCTGAGGAGTGGATGACAGAAAGAAGAGATGGGGGGACCTGGGAAAAAGGCTTTTTACATGCAGATAATGGCATATTTGGCTAATAAACCCAATTACAAAGTTTCTTAAAATCGCCTGGACTATTGATTTCTGCCCAAAAAAATGTAACGACAGTGACACTTTAAAATGAGTCGTAATTGATTACCATGTGTCGAAGATAAAAATCTGCTCTATTTTTGTTTCAGATTGATAAATCGGGGCCGCATGTATGCTCTTTACAATACACCGTGAAAGGGGATGAAACATAGAGGACCCTAAAGATCTGCATGTTTCACCCATAGGACATAGCTGCATGCACTAGCTGGAGTAAAAATTGTCTGCTGGTTGTGTATTCAAGATGATGCAGGAGCCTTGAAATCTCTGCATTATTATCAGAAAACTCTAGTTTGCAAAGCATGAATTTAATAATAAGACCTTGACAGGGAATTGCTAGTTATGCAGAAATAACGTTTAACTGTATTTTGTTCTGGGATTGTATCCAACTAAAGTAGTTACACAGATAAAAGTAATAACTGTTATCATTAATGTAAATGATTGTATGTGTCAATTTGAATGCCCCAAACCATTGTTAAACTATCAGTTTTTGTTTGGCAGCTGATTTTTTTTTTTTTTTGTGGAGGGGAAGGAACCCAAAATGCAGGTGGTGGTTCTATTGTTCTCCTCGCAGGTAGTGCTAATGCATTGCTTCTTTCACAAGCTACAAGTATATATTTATTAGTGGTGAGGAAGCCATAAGAAATGTTAAGTGTGTGCTTGTGAGAACAGAATATATTGTCATTTTACAAAGTAATACCAGGGGACTGCGAGAGCCGGGGAAGGTGTTAATGAATTCCATTTTACCTCCTAGTGCCTCTTCATTTAGCTGCTTCATTGGATGTGGATTTTGTTAAAACTGTTTACCAAAGGAAATGTGTGCTGTAATTACAGCTACACAAAGTAAGTTAAACTGTGCCAGATTTCACACTGTAGGGAGACATCCTAACAGCTTTTGTTGTTTTTGTTTTGTTTTTTTTGTTTTTTTACATCTGTGATTCAGCCACTTTAAAACCATCCTCTCTCTTCCGTAATATTTTAAAGGTCGGATTTCTAGGTAAGGTTTCCACTTAAGGAAAACTTGCCCTTATTGGTTGCGTCTAAAATCTTTCTAATTGAAGAGCTATGCAAGTTTGCAGTCATTTGTAAGTTCGGCAATCAAATAGAAATAAAACATATAGTTTAGGTCCTTTTAGACAGGCAAACCCATGCCCAATGCCAGCACTGTTCTAGTATTTTGGCTCTTGTTTACACAGCCTTTACACAGATGAATTAGCGTACAGTTAGGGCTGCATGAATGATTGCTGGATCATTTGTGGGGCCCCTTACTTGCATTATTATCCAGACAGGCCGAGGAAAAAAAAAAGTCGATTAGTTGATGTGGATGATAAGCTGTGTCTACTATACAGGACAATATGATGGTAATTATCTCACATGATAAGGATCTGGGAGCACTATGGGCCAGTTCACACTGCGGAAACACAACGCAATTCCGCGGTGGAGCTCTCCACCGTGGAATCCCGCCACGTTCAGTGTCCTGCTTTGAGTGAATGGGAGAGTGCGTGCTCATCCGCTTCCTCTCCTCTCCGCTCAGAGAATGAATATGTCCATTCTTTGAGCGGAGAGGCGAGGAAGCGGACGAGCGCGCGCTCTCCCATTTGCTCAAAGCAGGACACTGAGCGTGGCGGGATTCCGTGGCGGAGAGCTCCGATGTGGAATTGCGCCATGTTTCCTCAGTGTGAACTGGCCCTATCTATGGAAGGAAACTAAGCCCTAAACCCAAAGTTAGCTGCGGATCCCTTACCTGTCATTTTCAGATTACATACTTACAGTGGGATGTAAGTGACAGCTCCCTTAACCCCCCCCACCGGCCAGAGCATACATTACCTTCTCCACGCTCCGGCTTGCTTCGGGGGGCTCCCGGTTGGACGTCCTGCTCAACCAATTAGTGCGCTGCCCCTCAGACACTGATTGGCGAAGCGGGACACCCAGACACCCGGGAGCCCCCGAAGCAAGCCAGAGCGTTAAGCAGGTAATGTATGCTCTGGCCGGGGGGGGGGGGGGGGGGTTAAAGGGGGCTGTCTCTTACATACTCGCAGCGGGATGTCAATCTCGCTGGAAGTATGTAATCTGATTGAAAATGACAGGTAAGGGATCCGCAGCAGATTTTGCTGCGAATTCGCAGCGTGAAATCTGCTGCTCATCCGGTGTGTGTGAGTACCCTTAAAGCACAACATTACAAAGATAAACCCTACTGACATCTAAAAAATAAATAATGACAAAATTTATATTTATCTATTGCAAGCTCTTTGTCTATTTTTATCTCAGGAAAAGAGTATTAGCCACTTAGTGTTTCACTTTCCAGCAATCTGCTGTTCACTTTCTGTTAGGCTAAATCCATATCCGGTAACAGACATAAAGACTTAACACAGTAAGCAGGGATTACACTTATGTTTTGATATGTGCTTGAAAGAAAGAGGAAGCCTGCACTGTGCAATATGTGAGTGTGCCTGCCTCCTCCAGAGAATCAACACTGTGTCTGAAAGGTGAAATCACACCTTCCCTCTCATCTCTCACCCTATATAAAGATCTGGACTGCTGCCTCTTGTAAATAACAATGTTAGTACCACAATGTGCACACAGTGCTGCCTCCTAAATGTAATCTCCCTCTCCATTTAATTTAAGATCTTGTCATCAGCAGCAACAGTTCAATACAACCCCTTGCTTGCTGTGATGTGGTTTCCTTGCTTTCTGCTTATGTAGTACCTACCAAATCCAGTGCATCAGTAACCCCTATTCTCCCCCACATGTCATCTGTAGTAGTTTAATGTGTAAATCATCACTTTGTATGGTGCCGACTTGTTCATTCAAGTACATTTAGACAAGTACTTTGTCATAACATTATGCGGAGTAGTATGTGCTGTCCAGTGATTGCTCAGACAAGGAAGGGAGAGGAAGTGCCTTTTGGGTACTGCTGGCCAACAGAAGAAAAACTATAAGTTGTATTGGCTAATATTGATCTTTGCATGGTGGCCACTGGCTGACTCATTAGCACAAGACTAGGTTCACATGTACTCTATTGCTCAGTATTTTCAGCCATAGCCAGGAGTGATACCAATACGGGCAATGACTATAATGGAAACAGGTGAAGCTTTTTTTGTGGACCCACTTCTTGGTTTGGCTACTATTTTTGATCATAGCCTGAGTTCTCTTTTTTTGCCACTTTCACCTAATGCTTTATAGTGATATTAGGCTTGGAACTAAGAGCATAGTGTGTGGATGTAATGTTTTTTTTCAGAACGAGAAGTGTTGGAAGTATTTTTTCTGTCTACTATAGTACAAGAGTATACTATATGTTCAGCCGGGTACATATGTTGCATAGACTTTTAGGTTACAAACCCACTTGGCGGGTCTGCAGCGAGTCTCCATGCTGCGTTTTTGCAGCGAGACTCGCTGCAGATCCCGGCCCTATACTTTTAATGGCAGACAAACACGCAGCAGGGATGTACATCCCTGCTGCGAGTTTGACTGCAGCCCTCCCCATTAACCCCCCGGCCGCCCGATGTCTTCAGCAAGCCGGAGCGGGGACCAGGTGAAGTATATGCTCCAGCCAGCCGCCCGCCCGATCGCACGCCCCCCCCCCCAATCGACCCCCCCCCCCCCCCCGCAGCACCGTTCGCTCGCACGCCCCCCTGCAGCCCCAGCCGCCCGATCGCCCCCCCCCCCCCGATGGGGGCTGCAGGTGGGCGATCGGTGCTGCCGGGGGGCGATCGAGCGGGGGGGGGGCGTGCGATCGGTGCTGGGGGGGGGGGCGATCGGGCGGCCGGGGCTGCGGGGGGGCGTGCCGGCGGCTGGCTGGAGCATATACTTCACCTGGTTCCCGCTCCGGCTTGCTGAAGACATCGGGAACCGCCGGAGCCGAGATCAGGGGAAGTATCAGCTCCGGCGGCCGGGGGGTTAATGGGGTGGGCTGCAAACAAACTCGCAGCAGGGATATACATCCCTGCTGCGTGTTTGTCTGCCATTAAAAGTATAGGGCCGGCATACGCAGCATGGAGACTCGCTGCAGACCCGCCAAGTGGGTTTGTAACCTTAAGAGGGGAAATGAATCATGTTGAGAGGACGGATCACATGATGAAGCTATGGCCAGGTGTTGTGATCTTCATATTAAGCAACTTGTGACTCTATCTTTATTTTTATTAATAACTATTACTGGCTACAGATCTTCCTCAGTAAAAGTGCAATTGCTTTTTGTAGTTCCAATTTTTTGCACCCAGAAATGAGTACACCAGTTTCTGCTTCTCACAAAATGATGTGAGCTCATCTCCGACATTGTTGATGACAAACTCTGGGGAAAGACAGTAAAAAGTGGATGAGGATATTTCTGCGTGTGCATTTCTGTCTCTAAGTGTGGGTTAACAAATGTTACAAGTCTGTTTAATGGCTGGCTTTTATTTAATGTTCTTGCTGCGGCAGAGCCAGTTAATTCCAGAAGTGCAGCGCATAATCAATCCTGAGCAAATCTAATTACTGTTATAAACATAACCTTGTCACTGAACAGAACGAATACATTTTTCTGATTCTAAAATATGTTTTTCTTACCCAAGATTAAGTGCAACAGATACACATTTCATTGAATCTAGTTGCTCCCATAAACGGTTTCCATGGGAACAGACACTTAACACAAGCCGACGCTGCCCGCATAGTTAGTATTAAGGGCTTTCAGCGCTGCCAGTAGTATTGTAGAAGTAGTTTAGATAACTAGTGAATAACAATATAGTTGCACTTAATGATTTTTTTTCCCCCCTCTTTTTCCATTCATCGCATTGTCACATTATGGATGGCACTAATCATGCCCACAATGTCGTGTTTTACCATTCTGTGCTTCTGTGTTTGTGGAATGTCTGGGATGATGCAGGAGATGTCAAGCGGCTCAACGCTATTTTCCACTCATATCCTGGTTGCCTTGATTTTATTTCTTAGCACCACAATAGGGTCTGAATACATT